>NC_052345.1:2668949-2981605 GCF_016432855.1 Salvelinus namaycush
CTATATCTCCGGTCATGTTTTTATTCGTTATAGGTGTTAAAGACATCATAAGGTAGTTAATTTAAACCGACTTATAGCAGTTTATAGCAGTTTATTGTGATTTTCTGGGATTTCTTTGTGACGCGCTTCCACTAGTTGGGCACCTCTCCAGTGGGTGGCTAACGTTATCGGCTAATTCGACAGGACAAGAGGACATCTTTCAGCCAAAAGACGATTGTTCTGAAGAAAGGACACCTTGCCCAAGATTCTGATGGGAGCTCAGCTAATAGTAAGCAGTCTTTATGCTGTTAATTCGTACTTATGTTGACAAATGTCAGATAATAATTCCGCCATGAATTATGGTGCGGTCTCGCTTTAGCGCACGCTGTATGCTTGAAGTAACGTTAATTTTAAAAATGTAACCCAGCGATTGCATTAAGAACTAATTTGTCTTTCAATTGCTGTCCAACCTGTATTTTTTTAGTCAAGTTTATGAATAGTTTTCGATAAGAATAGGTGCCGTTCCAAGATGGCGCCGGACAGATTGCTTGACGTTATGGACACTATTATCATTGTATAAGCACGATTTGTGCCGCTAAATATGCACATTTTCGAACAAACTCTATATGCATTGTGTAATATGATGTTATAGGACTGTCATCTGAAGAATTCTGAGAAGGTTAGTGAAAAAATTTATATATTTGGTGGTTTATACGTTATTGCTATGTTTGGCTTGAATCAATGCTGTTGTAATGTTTGCTATTGTGCTAAGCTAATATAACGCTATATTGTGTTTTCGCTGTAAAACACTTAGAAAATCTGAAATATTGTCTGGATTCACAAGATCTGTGTCTTTCATTTGCTGTACGCTGTGTATTTTTCAGAAACGTTTTATGATGAGTATTTAGTTATTCCACATTGGTCTCTATAATTGCTCTGGCTGCTTCGGTGCTATTTTTGACGGTAGCTGTGATGGTAGCTGCAATGTAAAACTGATTTATACCTCAAATATGCACATTTTTCGAACAAAACATAGATTTATTGTGTAACATGTTATAAGACTGTCATCTGATGAAGTTGTTTGTTGGTTAGTTTGGTTGGTTCTTGGTTAGTTAGGTTGGCTTTGTGCATGCTACCTGTGCTGTGAAAAATGTCTGTCCTTCTTTGTATTTGGTGGTGAGCTAACATAAATATACGTGCTGTTTTCGCTGTAAAACATTTTAAAAATCGGACATGTTGACTGGATTCACAAGATGTGTATCTTTCATTTGCCGTATTGGACTTGTTAATGTGTGAAAGTTAAATATTTCAAAAAAATATTTTTTGAATTTCGTGCTCTGCCTTTTCAGTGGAATGTGGGAGGAGTTCCGCTGGCGGAACGCCTGAGTCAGACAGGTTAAATGCCTGAGAGTTGCTGGAGCTGGGCAGAGGGGGCAGGTCGGGTCTTCGCCATACCATTGATGTAGGTTTTTTGGTGATGGAAGCACATCATAAACAGCTCTTATGATGAAGCTGATGTTGCTTGCCTCCATTTGCCAAAGCTCACTCCAGTTGATCTTTCTCCTCTCCAGGCCTTCCCACCGCGTCCATTGCCCTTGTTTAGCAAGAGAGACAGCCTTTGCACTTCTTGCAGTCTCCTCCTGTCTGTGCACCTCCTCGACCACCAGCTTCCTGCGTTCAGATGTTGTTGCCTTATGGAACGTTGGTTTGCTTGCTCCCAAGCCAAAGCCCCCTCTTCCATGCTGGATATTCCCCACAATGTCTTGGTGTCTCAGGGATGATGTTGCTTGCTGCACAGCCTTGGATGATGTCCATTTCCGTCCAGTTTGTAGGGGAGGTGCAGCCTTGCTAATGGTCTGGTCTTTGGAGTCCTTCAATGTCATCTGAAGTCTTACTTTAGAGCACTTGTACTCCTCCGTTAGACTTGTAAGAGGTAGTTCAAGGACCCCTTTGCCATAGAGGCCGATGTTACTCAGGCATCGTGGGACACCCAGCCATTTCTTCTCGTATGAGGTAATGGTTCGCTCCATCTTCTCCACTGTTGTTATTGGGACCTCATAGACGGTGAGTGGCCACATTACCCGGGGAAGAAGTCCAAACTGTAGGCACCAAAGCTTGAGCTTCCCAGGCAGTAGGGTCTTGTTGATGTTCTCAAGACCGTCGGCGATGTCCTGCATTACTTGCTGCACTTGATCTTTATCCCGGAGGCTTTCGTTGTACCATCTACCCAGGCTCTTGACGGGTTGCTCAGACACCGTTGGTATCGGGTCATCTCCAATGCAGAACCTCACATCTTTAAGCTGTCCCTTGACTATGGATATGCTTCGAGATTTGCTTGGCTTGATTTTCATCCGGGCCCACTTGATGTTATCCTGCAGTTTTGCAAGTAGCCGCCTGGTGCATGCTGCAGTGGTGGTCAGTGTAGTCATGTCATCCATGTATGCTCGGATAGGTGGGAGACGGAGACCTTCCTTAGTTCTCTCACCGCCGACCACCCATCTCGATGCCCTGATGATGACTTCCATGGCCATAGTGAAGGCCAGAGGTGAAATTGTACAGCCTGCCATTATGCCTACTTCCAAGCGCTGCCATGTTGGTGTGAAGTCAGGTGTTGTGAAACACAATTGCAGGTCTTGGAAATAGGCCTTTACCAGTGTAGTGATGGGATCTGGTACGTGGAAAATGTTGAAGGATTCCCAGAGCAGTTCATGGGGAACTGAGCCAAAGGCATTGGCCAGGTCGAGGAAGATGACATAGAGGTCTCTCTTGTCCTTCTTAGCTGTTTGGATCTGGTGCCAAATCATACTAGTATGTACCAGGCAACCAGAGAAACCAGGAATGCCTGCTTTCTGTACAGATGTATCAATGTACTTGTTCATTTCCAGGTAAGTGGACAGCCTCTGTGCTATTATACTGAAAAAGATCTTCCCTTCGACGTTGAGAAGGGAGATTGGTCGGAATTGACTGATGTCTGTCGCATCCTTCTCTTTCGGGATTAGCACACCACCAGCCCTTCGCCATGCCTTTGGTATTATTTCTTTCTGCCACACTATCCTCATGAGCCTCCAAAGAAAGAAAGCGTAGAACATCCGGGGCGTTCTTGTAGAGCTTGTATGGTATTCCATTAGGCCCAGGAGCCGAGGCCGCTCTTGGATTGTCGGACAACGTTCTCTACTTCCTTCCATTTTGTAGGGTCAGTGTCCAGATTGAATTCTGGTGGTTGAATAGGTGGGATGTCATGTGGGAATTATCTGCTCATGCCTTTTTGTGTCCTGGTGGACCTTTTCCAGATGTTTTTCCAGTTGTGGCTTTGGAGTTTTTAGGATTCCGCACTTTTCCTTTGCGAAGAGGTCTTTGACAAACCTAAAGGGGGTTTTATAGAACTGTGTTCTTGAGTGTTCCTTCTTCCTACGAAGTTTCCTTAAGTTTTCCGCTCTTAGCAAGGTTGCCAGCCGACATTTGATGTCTGCTTGGAGTAGGATGAGACCTTCTCTCTCTGCATCAGAGGCCTTCTTCCACTGCTTTCTCACATGCCTTCTCTCTCTGACAAGTATCTTGATCTCTTGCTGCCTCCTAGATTTGACTGGCGCAGGTGGTGTCTTGCCATTTCTCCTTTCGTTTACATAGTATAATGCAACAATGTGTACTCTTACATTGCTCAGAAAACAGAAAACTTGGGGGGTGGGGCAAATAAAACCACCGCCTGTTGTGGAACCCTGGTCCATGTCATGGAAAAAGCAGGTTCTTAATGTTTTGTATACTCAGTGTATAGTTCTAGAATTATATCCCACATACTCACATGTGACAGTGAGAGTCTCTTCAGGAGAGTGGAGATCCTCATGGTTTTCTACAGCACAGGAGTATCTGCCTGTATCCTCACTGCTGACTGGCTTTAGGTACAGGTACTTGGTCTCATGCCTGATCAGACGTTGTCCGTTCTTGTACCAGATGTAAGAGGGGTTGTCCTGCAGAAAGCATATGGACTCACAGAACAGACAAAGACACTTTCCCTCTATGATGTTGGTTGGACCATTAATCCGCACCTGAAGACCTGGAGTAAAAAACATCATTAAAACCCTGAATCACCTGATCTATTAGAATAAACAAAGACTTTCCTACACAGAAGGTTCCTATTGTATCAATGTAAAATAATAGATTGAGATATTCATCCATCCACTGCTGCATTGTCACTGTGGCAGGAACAGGGTTAAACAATTCTGGTAACTCTCCAAAAATCCCCATGTTTTCCAGAATTTTCCAAGAATCAGAAGGAATTAATCCTCCAACCAGGATTTCTGGAATTTTGGGAAAGTTACCAAAATGTTGCATCACCAGGCAGGAGTCACATTCACTTGTAGGTTGTGAGTTCACTGTTACCTGTGACAGTCAATGTTGTTCCAGGGAAGCTGTACCCCCATCCTGAGGTTTCTGTGTTGAATATGAACTTGTACTCAGCAGAGTCCTCTTCTCTCAGATCTGTGATTCTCAGGGTGGAGTGACTGCTCTCCTTCTCTCCAACATACTCCACACGACCTGCATACCCTGGGTCTGTGGTTAGGTCCTCAGGGATCAACTCATGCTTCCAGCTGGCACTCCTTTTATAACTAAACCAGAGTGATGATGTGACAGTATCATAACCACTGTCATACGTGGAGGATATGTCCACTGATGACCCCTTCAAGGCACAGACTCCCTGATGGGGGTAAGTCACACTCCAACAGTTCTGACCACGGACACCTTAAACAATAACATGACAATATAGTGTTTTCTGTATTCTGTTCTCAGATCTTTCTGTGTGATGAGTGTTTCAGATGTGTAATTCACCAACATGAATGAATATAGCCTACTGAGGAATACTGTAGTTGAATCTACACTCACACACTGCAGGAGAGTGGAGATCCTCATGGTATTTTACGGCACAGGAAAAACTGTCTGTATCACTAATGTAGTCTGAGTACAGGCTGGAAGGGTCCTCCTTTACTTTGTGTCCGTTCCTATACCAGATGTAGGTGGGGTTGTCAGTCAGAGTACACGTGCCACAGTTCAGGGTCACCCATCTTGAAAACAGTGAAGTTGTAATCTTTACCTGAAGATCTGGAGAGAAATACAACACATGAAATACTGTATGAATTTACTGAGTTCTCTTCTGATGAAATGATACAAGCCATTCCTATTACAGTCTGTACAGACTATCATCCTGACCCTTATACTGAATAAACACAAATCAAGATATGTGTTGAACAAACCGACAATAACTAGACCATTCATTTTGTTTGAATACAAATTGTTAGTCCGTAGATTGATAATGCACATTTGTATTGAATCTTGATCTAGTATTTAGCACGGTATTACCTGTGACAGACAGAGTAACTCTGTGTTATACTGCCCTCCTAAATCTGAATAAACTATTTTAGAGACAATAATGATAGTCATTCTCTCTCAGGTCTCTGTTTCAACTACACCGAACAAAAATATAAATGCAACATGTAAAGTTTTGGTCCCATATTTCATGAGCTGAAATAATAAATCCCAGAAATGTTCCATATGAACAAAAATCACATTTGCCTCCTGCAGCGTGACACATCTCCTTCACAGAGAGTTGATCAGGCTGTTGATTGTGGCCATACACGTGGTCTGCGGTTGTGAGGCCAGTTGGACGTACTGCCAAATTCTCTAAAATGACGTTGGAGGCATCTTACGGTAGATAAATGAACATTAAATTATCTGGTAACAGCTCTGGTTGACATTCCTGCAGTCAGCATGCCAATTGCACACTCCCTCAAAACTTGAGACATCTGTGGCATTGTCTTGTGTGACAAAACTGCACAATTTATAGTGGCCTTGTATTGTCCCCAGCACAAGTTGCACCTGTGTAATAATAATGCTGTTTAAGCAGCTTCATAATATGCCACACCTGTCAAGTGGATGGGTTATCTTGGCGAGGAGAAATTCTCACAAACAGGGATGTAAACAAATTTGTGCACATCATTTGAGAGATGTACATTTTTTGTACATATGGAACATTTCTGGGATCTTTTATTTCAGCTCATGAAACATGGAACAAACACATTACATGTTGCATTTATATTTTTGTTCAGTGTCCAGTATGTCCTCTTATCTGAAATACTACATTTGGTATCACATACCACTACTGTGTCTGTATGACTGCCCTTAATAAGGTAATTACAGTAATAGATGTGAGATGAGTGACAGATTACCTGTGACAGTCAGGGAGACAGGTGTGCCAGCAAACTTTTCTCCAGATGTTATCAATCTGAACCTGTACCCAGCAGAGTCACTCAATCTCAGGTCTGTGATTCTCAGGGTACAGTCATTCTCCTTATCCCCAAGGTACTCTATATGACCCTCATACCCTGGCACTGAGCTCAGATCTTCAGGATCCATACCAGACAATTTAGTAAACCAGAAAGCTGTTTTGATCTCATGATAACTGGGATATGTGTAAGAGCAGGATATGTCCACTGCTGACCCCTTCAAGGCACAGATACTCTGATGGGTGTAAGTCACACTCCAACACTTCTGACCTGAAAGACAAGAAGACAATAGAACACCTTTATATTACCAATACACTTACGCTGTTTCGTTCACCTGCAAGAAAACCAAAAGTCACTAAAACGAAAGGGGGAAATAACAGAGTCACTGACAAAGACCAAAATGAGACCGGTTTCCAGGAAGTGTTCTGAAAGACACTCATGGGGGTGTCCATTGAAAGATGACTAGCATCAACAACTGGAACCAAAGAGACATGAGCGCCCACAAGATGTGCCCAATAAGAAGAAAACAAAATAAAAACACACACCAAATGTGAAGACAGGAAGCAAATCAAAAAGTGGAACAAAACAAAAGCAGGGAAGATAAATCATTGTTTTTTCCAGAAATCAGTAAGGGAGAATCAAGTAAAGGTGTTGACTCTCCACATTTCTTAAACACACTTCATCATCGGCCCAGCCACTCTTAAATATCACCTGGGCCAGCACAGGTGAAACACCTTCTCACTAACCAGATGGACAAGCGAGGTATAACACATACTGACTAACGAGGTGATCCCATCTCGAAAATAAACTAAAAGAAGTCAATACTGTTGATTAAGTAGTAAAACTAGTTTTCACCAGTTTAAATCATATGCTGTGAAAGTAACAAGGATGTGAATACTCCCTCAGCTTTGTAGTTTTTTCATTTTTTTCATTGGTTAAAAAAGTAGTGCAATGGTATACAAGTGCAAAAACATAATGAAAGGTATCTGGTAGAAGTAAATTCATCCATTGACTGCATTTTCATGAATTTGATTATATATCTTGAAGCTCGTTCAACACTGTGTGGCAAAGCATACAGACCTAAAGCAGAAGTGAACATCACATTCACAGCAAATTAAATAATGATTGTCTGACAACCTGAAGCAAATTTTGGATAAAAAAGTCCACACTCACACACTGCAGGAGAGTGGAGATCCTCGTGGCCTTTTACAGCACAGGAGTAGCTGTCTTCATAGTTCCTGGAGACTGGGTCTTTGTACTGGGGGGAGGTGCTCTCATCTAGATGTTGTCCGTTCTTGTACCAGATGTAGGTGGGATTGTCAGTCAGAGTACAGGTGGTGATACAGGTCAGTGTCTTATCCTGATGTCCACCAGTCACCTTCACCTGAAGACCTGGAGAATTAACAATATCACTGTAAATCCCTTTATCACTGACTTATCACTCTAACACAAAGATGGAAGAAATCCTATGTTATACAGACATAAACACAAACCAAGACATGTATCCTGAATAAAAGGGAATTCAACAGTTTAACTATATTGAATGTAACTGTACCTGTGACAGACAGAGTGACTCCAGGTTTGCCAGTATATCTCCATCCTCCAGTCTGATCTGTAAATCTGAATTTGTATGTAGCTGAGTCACTCTCTCTCAGGTCTGTGATTGACAGGGTGTGACCATTCTCTTTATCCTTACTGTATGTCACACGTCCTTTGTAGTCTGTGTCATCACTCAGACTTACAGGACTCTCAGCATCATACTTATTGAACCAGAGGGTTGTTGTGACTGTACCACTGGGATATGTGTAAGAGCAGGACAGATCCACTGTTGACCCCTTCAAGGTACAGATACTCTGAGTGGTGTAAGTCACACTCCAGCCATTCTGACCCAGTACCACTGAAACACACAGTCACACAACACAATGGTATCAGAATTAAGCCAAGGCCAATTGGCTCACACTGACAGTAAAGTTAGTAGATTGACAAACATGTCAAGTTATGAATGAGAACATACCTGTCACAGACCAGAGAAAGACCACCAACACACTTCCTGCTGTTCTCAAGGCCATTGTTGCATCTCCCACCCTGCAGTCTTAGAAACATAAACAACAACTCACTCTGTAGCTGGTGAATAACTCCACCTGATACATTGAAGTAGAAAATGTAAATGGGGTACAGGGCCTCATTACTGAAAATGAACCAGTCTCATATTGTGTTGTGTTGTATTGTGCTGTATGGTTGTCTATGTGAATACTGTCTGTCTGTAAGTCTATTGCACTATGTATGTAATGTGTGTGATGTGTTGCATGTCTGTCTACGTCTGTCTATTTAAGCTGACATGATGTATGATGCAAAAAGTATTTCCTCATGAATTCAATAAAGTCATGATCATCACCATCATCATCGTCACCATCATCAACAACCACTTATTGAACAGGTCTGTAGTACTGTAAACACATATTTCTACATTGATTGTTCTGAAACTGTTATTATCACAACCTCAAATATAGGAGGATAAATGTTCAATCCTCTATGGTCTGTCAAGCTGTACAGCAGCCTAAAGACTGACCACCAGGTTCAATGATAGCTCCTATCCCCAAACTGTGAGACTAAACAGGAAGTAACACACACACACACACACACACACACACACACACACACACACACACACACACACACACACACACACACACACACACACACACACACACACACACACACACACACACACACACACACACACACACACACACACACACATACACAATCTGTAGGGAAGGCCCATAAGGCCCATGGAGTCTGTATCAAAGTCTAGAGAGCTGGTTGTTATGGATGTAGAAAATTTAAAACACACATCCTACACAGTATAGATGTCAACCCTACTCCCTATCAGTCTGGTACTGAAGGGCCCTCAGATAAATCCACTGTGTCACACATTTTAAATAGTTTATTTGAATCCGCAAACCAAATTTAACATTTCAAAGGTCCCCCCCATGCATGCTGTTGGTGAGACTTCTTGTCTCACCTCGCTGGCTATCAGGTCAACAAGGTGGTCATGTCTAGAAATGTACAAATCCCCCCCCCCCCCCCCCACACACACACAAACACACTGCAGTGTTACAATGTTTGTTTGCATGACTATTTTACCCTGGTTAATCATCTCATCACTATGTAGATCAACACTCCTACACTGAGACACTTTATGAATACTGACCCTGATGTAACAACCAAAACACAGCTCAAAACATAACAAGAAGTAAAATGATACATTACCCTTCAAGTATATGACTAATGACTAAAAACAAATTACCCAAAACTATATTTCAAGATATTGTCAAGAGTACTTACAGAGTGAAGTGAAGGGGAGAAGTCTTGTACAGTGAGTCAACTGACTGGTAGTGAGTGGAAACTGCTAGTAAGTGTTAGTTCTGTGGTTGCGTTAAATGCGGAGACACATTTCAGTTAAAGGCATTCAGTTGTACTTTCCTTTCCCTTTGATGCATATTTAACCCTCTTGCTGTGTTCCGGTCAAATTGAATTGAAGGTTCCATGACTTTGTCCACACAGGGCACCTGAACACACTAAATACATTTTGATGATTTTCATTACATTTTGGGTGTTTTTTAAAACTTTTGTACTTCTGTGGTGTTCCATGGCAAAAATGACCAGTCATTAGCAATGAATGGGTGAGACTACAATTAGTGTATTAAATTGAGTTCAGGCACATGCCCATTCATCAGATGGACAGACTTCCTCTCCCAGACCCCCCCCCCCCCCCCCCCACACACACACACACACACACACACACACACACACACACACACACACACACACACACACACACACACACACACACACACACACACACACACACACACACACACACACACACACACACACACACACACACGCACCTCACTCCCCTTCTTGGTTTCCATGGCAATCCCCACAGGAACCTTTCTCCAATAAAATCTTCCCCCCACGGGAACCACACCTGTTAGCATTCTCACAAACAATCACAACATTGTTTCAATAATATATAGAACTTTTCACACAGCTCTGGTATATAAAGCTTTTTTGAGGCCTTGCTCACAATTCATTCTGTGGCAGCACAATGACCAAACGATATACTGTATGTGAGGCTCTTGATCATATCTTTGATCATGACACTGGTGAGAAGGAGGGAGTCCTTGTTAAACTTTGACACAAAGTAGTCTGTGATAAATAGCACAATATGTTTCATCTGAGTATTTGTCATAGTCAAAATAATCCATACATTACGCTTTTTTTTTTACTCATAAACGTGTTGTATGAGCTCAGGTCAATGAGGCCTACAGGCCATAAATAGCAAATAGAAGTTCAAAACTTCACAATAATTTAAGTTGATAAAAAGATGTATCACAACATTAGGTGATAATATATGTATTATTATGGATTTATAATCAGCTATAATGGGGCGGTCATTTTGGAGCGGGAACACAGAATTAGTTAACATGAAATGAACACAACAGGAGGGTTAAAGTAGTCAGAACACAAGTAGCTGAGACAGAACTGTCCTTTCCTTCCTCTTTAAGACATTAACATGCATGAGGATCAGAACAGCATGTCAGAGAAGGGAGGTTACTGTATTAAAATGGGCCCTACATTTCTATAATGGACACAATGTCCCCCATTTCCACTTTTATTTAAATACAGAACCATGTTAACAATATGTTGACTATTCTATATGGAATGTTTATAATATATTAGAATGTGTTGCCTTGCCCCTCTGAGTTCTACATGGAACAGGTCAAAGTTCCATTTACATTTGGTAAGTTCCATGATGTCATTCATTCTATTCTACAAACCCATTCAATTTACACTCCTCATCAGCTGTATCAAAGTGGTACTGAAGGTTCAGTGTTCTAGACTAGAGCTCTACCTACTGGCATCTCAACATTACTGCAGTGTTCTAGACTAGAGCTCTCCCTACTGGCATCTCTACATATCTGCAGTGTTCTAGACTAGAGGTCTCCCTACTGGCATCTCTACATATCTGCAGTGTTCTAGACTAGAGGTCTACCTACTGGCATCTCAACATTACTGCAGTGTTCTAGACTAGAGGTCTACCTACTGGCATCTCAACATTACTGCAGTGTTCTAGACTAGAGCTCTCCCTACTGGCATCTCAACATTACTGCAGTGTTCTAGACTAGAGCTCACCCTACTGGCATCTCAATATTATTGCAGTGTTCTAGACTAGAGCTCTCCCTACTGGCATCTCAACATTACTGCAGTGTTCTAGACTAGAGCTCTCCCTACTGGTATCTCACCATTACTGCAGTGTTCTAGACTAGAGTTCTCCCTACTGGCATCTCAACATTACTGCAGTGTTCTAGACTAGAGCTCTACCTACTGGCATCTAAACATTACTGCAGTGTTCTAGACTAGAGGTCTACCTACTGGCATCTCAACATTACTGCAGTGTTCTAGACTAGAGTTCTCCCTACTGGCATCTAAACATTACTGCAGTGTTCTAGACTAGAGCTCTCCCTACTGGCATCTCAACATTACTGCAGTGTTCTAGACTAGAGCTCTCTCTACTGGCATCTCAACATTACTGCAGTGTTCTAGACTAGAGCTCTCCCTACTGGCATCTCAACATTACCGCACCATCCTAATAATATCCTAATCACAACCCACCATCACTGTGTCTCATGTTAATATTACTCCTAAAGCTCTTATGAAGCATACACCCAATCACTATTACACTTAGTCTTACTTTAGGACATTTTCAAACAAGTCTCCACAACAATCTATTGCTGTCGGTCCTTAAAATAGCATGCAAAAGTATTATATATGAAACCACATGTACAATACTGTATCAGATTAATATGCAGAAATACATCTACAGAGTATACTGTACTTAACAGAAAAACAAAACAACATACATTCCAATAGCATTGCCATGCACAAAACAGTATTCAAGAGTTCATGTTTACAAACAAATTAGAAAATATACATATTTTAATTTATCGTCAAGCATACTTACAGAGTGAAGGGTAGACGTGTTGTAAGTCAACTTACTGTCAGTCTAAATAAACACACTGAGTGTGAAGTTTGAGATCTGTGGGTGATAAAACTTTGAATGAGTCAGTGTCCATAGAGTTTAATAGAGGGCGCGCTTGCTTCAAAGCCTGTTTTAGCATGGCTAAAGCCATTGAATACACCATTTCAGTTGGTTTACCAACTGTCAGTAAACTTATGGAAGTTGAAGAAGAAGACATTAAGTATTTTAAAATGGAAAAAGCCCTCAATGGCACTTCCCATTCTGTTACAGAAGCTGTCATGACAAAGATGCATAGATGTACCCTCTATCCAACTCTATGTTAGGGACCAAGAAGCTGATGCAGAGAGGGCTTCCTTCCTCAGTCACACAGACAGTGTTCGAGAGCATCAAAACTGTGATGTATGATGGGTAAATTGTGACTGACTGATCTATAAATAATATTGAGTAGTTATTTATCATGCAAGTTAATTTGTAGATCTCGACTCGCCTAAAAAGTTGGCTGCAATTTCAAACACTCCCACATTTACATAAAATTATAGCATTTGAAACCAAAAAAAATTCAAGTCATGGGACCGATGTTAATATATCACATATTAACATTCTCACATCATGTTCAAATCATCTATAAGAGACTTTGTTGAGATTAACATTGCTTTTTATACTTTTGGATGAAAAATGCTAATATTGGTCGCATGACTTGAATGGGATTTGTGCCACAAATGCTAAAACATTAGCAAGTGGAAACCGTACCAGGGGAAACTAAACCAAAGCATGGATTGCTGTCATACCATGTTCATAGACTGCTTACAGGGTAAGGAAACCAATGTGCCATTTTGTCATTTGGGTGAACTATCTCTTTAAAGCTAATTTACTGGAAAACATTCTAGATATTATAGCAATGTGTTAGTTCTCTTCAGGCCAGGTCCTGTGATGGTTCTCTTCAGTCCAGGTTCTGTGGTGTTTATTTTCAGTCCAGGTTCTATGGTAGTTTTCTCCCTCGGATGGTCTGATACACGGAGGGCTGAGCGTCTCTCTGAAGAGATGTGAACGTGTCACTGGGGGAGATTTTCACACTCAGAGAGAGACAGCGACACAGGAAACACAGTATGATCACTTTACACACTGCTCTATAGCATTCTCTCTCACTTCTACTTTCTGTGTCCATCTCTCTCCTCCTCCTCTTACTCTCTCTCTCTCCTCCACTTCCTCCTCCTTAATCTCTCTCTCTCTATCTCTCTTTCTCCTCCTCACTCTCTCTCTCCCTCACACACACGTAAATACTGTATACAAAATAAACACATAAATGAATACATACTTATTGCCAGTGTATCATAGTCATATCATAGGGCCCTTGGTTCTCATTTTCAGAGCTGTGTATGAGTCACGAGTCACTGATAGGGTCATAATGGACAATATGGAGATAGAAAGAGAGAGAGAGAGCTGTGCCAAGGTGACAGTGAACATTGTAGAAAAGAGACTATTGTGGCACAGTAAATTAATGTCACCAGGTGTACGGGTGGAATTTTAACTGATATAATCACCTGTGTGTCTGCTGTGGCATCACTTCCTCCTGTGGATCTCCTGTAAAGAGGGACAGAGTGAGTTCTGCTCTCTAGTGACCTCCAGTGGAAGTTGATATATATCACATGTAAACCTGGCTAGGGAACACTGACCTCTTCAGTGTGCAGGAGATGGTGACTAGAAGAGCTCCAACAGTCAGGAAAGCCCCCACCCCCACCACAGGAACCCAGAGAAACACTGGAGTCTGGAGAGCTGGACACAGGCCAGTCTGTGTTGAATACGGAGATGGAGATATGACAGGGGGAAACAGGAAAGAAGAGAATGAAACAATATTTATTTAAATAGAGGCCTACTAATTGTGTCATATGTTATGATAAGTGTGTAACATTGTTCATGATTATTTACGGTTGTTGAGCTGTGTGATTATCAATGAATAGATGAAAATTAGGTGTACTTACACTGAACGTCCACAAACACAGTAGAAGAGTTGAGAAGTCCATATTTATTCTCAGCCTCACAGTAATATTCTCCTCTGTCCTCAGAGATGATGTTAGTGATGCTGTAACTCTGTCCTGATGCTTTTGGTGAGGTTACATTCTTCTTGTACCAGGTGTATTTGTCCACAGGTGGGTTGGCATCACTGCTGCAGGTCAGAGTCACTGAACTGCCCTCCACTATTTCACCAGAGGGACTGACTGACACTGTGGTCTTTGGTTTATCTGATGTAAAAGGATTTAGTCAACATAATATTAACAATGAGGAAAATACATATATTTTTGATCTATAATGATGATTGGTAAGTAAGACCTGTCTCTTTTGCTTGAATGTAGAATACTGTAGAATACTATACTATTGCACTGTATATCCCCACAGTGTACATAGTCACACACTGCAGGAGAGCTGAGACCCTCATGGCCTTTTACAGCACAGTAGTAACTGTCTTCATCCTCACTGCTGATGTCCATTCTTGTACCAGATGTAGGTGGGGTTGTCAGTCAGAGTACAGGTGGTGATACAGGTCAGTTTCACCAAATAATGACTGTTCACCATATTCCCACCAGTCCTGTTCAGTTGAAGACCTGGAGAAAAAAACAGGTAATACATTATTTGGATAGTCCATCTGTAGATGCTCTACAGACTATCTAAAGACCATCAGTAACATTTTAACTATCTACTATCCCTATCCTTAATCATTTCCCTAACCCTAAACTTAACCCTTACCATAACCCAGCCCTAACCTTAACTCTAACCTAGAGTGTGCAAAGCTGTCATCAAGGCAAAGGGTGGCTATTTGAAGAATCTCAAATATAAATTATATTTTGATTTGTTTAACACTTTTTTGTTTACTACATGATTCCATATGTGTTATTTCATAGTTTTGATGTCGTCACTATTATTCTACAATGTAGAAAATAGTAAAAAAAAAAAAAGAAGAAAAACCCTTGAATGTGTAGGTGTTCTAAAACCTTGACTAGTAGTGTACATATAAAACAATCTAGGTAATTTACATTATTTGTATTGAAATAAATTGAATGTACAATGTTGACCCAGAGGATAGCACTTAAAAGTATTAATTAAAACAATTGTTTCCAAAGTGGTCCTATGAAGTAATAGAATAGAAACAGAATAGAATAACTAAATAATTAATTAATAAAACAATATCTAAAATGTTCTTAGCCTTCATATATAGTCTCACAAGTTTGATTATTGTTTCATTAACATAATAAGCTATAGTTATATAAAATTTGACTGGACCCCGAGCCTGCCCATTTCAGAAATACAACGTTTTTGTCGAAGTTCTTGTAATCAGATTTCTGTAATGTGAAAAATATTTAAAATTGTATTTTACAAATGTAATTTTTAAATGATTTTACTTAAAAAATATTAAAGTATTTAACAAAACAAATATTTAAAAAAATATTACTGGGTCATTCTCTTATTCATCATTGTTTAATGGCTGCAATCCTGTTAAGGGATGATATGACAACAGCCAGTGAAAGTGCAAGGCGCCAAATTCAAACAACAGAAATCTCATAATTAAAATTCCTCAAACATACATGTATCTTATACCATTTTAAAGGTAATCTTGTTGTTAATCCCACCAAAGTGTCCGATTTCAAATAGGCTTTACAGCGAAAGCACCACAAACGATTATGTTAGGTCACCAGAAAATCCCAGAAAAACACAGCAATTTTTCAACCAAAGACAGGAGTCACAAAAAGCAGAAATAGAGATAAAATTAATCACTAACCTTTGATGATCTTCATCAGATGACACTCATAGGACTTCATGTTACACAATACATATGTTTTGTTCGATAAAGTTAATATTTATATCCAAAAACCTCAGTTTACATTGGCTCCATGTTCAGAAATGCCTCCAAAATATCCGGAGAAATTGCAGAGAGCCACGTCAAATAACATAAATACTCATCATAAACTTTGATGAAAGATACATGTTTTACATAGAATTAAAGATACACTTGTTCTTGGGAATATTAGGGACTCTGAGCTGCATCATAGTCTTGGTAATCTTTCTGATACATTCAGATCCACCACCTTCCGGTACTAATTATACGACGCCGTTGTCATTGAGAAGGAGTAAAAGACAAACAATATAAAATACTGACCATCAAGGATGAGTGACTTACAGAATAAGGAGTCAAAGAAGGTCAAGATGTAGGATCTAAGGTAAAGATTAAACAATTTCCTCGGAAAGCAAATAACTTCACAAGGATTGGGATGGCCAGACTGAAGTACTCAGCCAACACACCTCGGTTCACTTTAACTCCTGATGAGTACCAGTGTTATAGATACAAGAAGGGCACCGAGAACTTAGGTGATTTTAATGGCTGTAAGGCAATCGTTAATGTGACTGACATAGGTTTGGAAGTACAGGAGAAAATTCTTAACCTCACAGCACCTATAACTGATGTATGGTGGGCTTGTACCAGCAAGGGACGCATACGATAGACACTACCAAAAGGGTGGTTAGGAACCTGCGCACCGGTGTTATTGGTCCAACCAGTTCGAGTTAGTCATCAGAGGCCAGTTATAGGAGGCCAAAGTAGGCACAGGAGGAGTTTTGATCAGGATGGGAGTAGCCTTGTCTAGATGGATGCTATTGGCATCCCCAGGGAAGTTCCAGATGAATACAAAGCTATGAATCAAATAGGTGAAGGCTTTACACTACGTTCTTTTGGTAATTGACAATAAATAAAGATGTGGATTGGATTAATTTCATCCATTATAATCAACAGAGATTCATGAATGAAACCGGGGATGCAGTAAAGGGGATCTCTGACCAATTATCCGCCACCTCCCTCATGACCTGGCAAAATAGGCTGGCTCTCGATATGTTATTGGTGGGGTATGTAGAATGATAGGGGTTCATTGCTGTACGTTTATTGTTAATATCAGTCAGTTAATATCAGTCAGATAATATCAGTCAGTTAATATCAGTCAGTTAATATCAGTCAGATAATATCAGTCAGTTAACATGCCATTTATGAATTAACTTTGACTGTAGGTTAGGCCTGCATTAGTTGATGTATTGTATGGTGAGGTAGCTTGTCATTAACCTGTTTGGCGTGCAAGCCCGACGTCGGTACACTTATGACAACAGCCACTTCAAGTGCAGGGCGCGAAATTCAAAATATATATTTTTTAAATATTTAACTTTCACACATTAACAAGTCCAATACAGCATATGAAAGGTACACATCTCGTGAATCCAGCCAACATGTCCGATTTTTAAAATGTTTTACAGGGAAGACAAAATATGTAAATCTATTAGCTAACCACGTTAGCAAAAGACTCCACTTTTATTACTCCATCAGTTTTTGACTCCATCAGTAGCTATCACAAATTCGGCCAAAGAAAGATATAAATAGCCACTAACCAAGAAACAACTTCATCAGATGACAGTCTGATAACATATTTATTGTATAGCATATGTTTTTTTCGAAAAATTTGCATATTTCAGGTATAAATCATAGTTTACATTGCAGCTACATTCAGAAATTGCACCGAAAGCAGCCATAATATTTACAGACACCAACGTCAAATACCTAATTACTCATCATAAAACATTTCTGAAAAATACATAGTGTACAGCAAATGAAAGACAGGCATCTTGTGATGCCAGACAATATTTCCGATTTATTAAGTGTTTTACAGCGAAAACAAAATGTAGCGTTATATTAGCTTAGCACAATAGCCAGAAACACTTGGGCGCCGGCGACTACGACAGATATATGAAATAACATCATAAATTGGGTCTTACTTTTGCTGATCTTTCATCAGAATGTTGAACAAGGTGTCCTTTGTCCAGATGAGTCGTTGTTTGGATTCAGAATGGCAACTTTCTCTCTCCATTTAGCAAGCGCGCTAGCCGGGTTGCACGGATCTCTCCATGTAAACAAACGGAAGAGAACGGAACACGGCAAAACTCCCGAAAAAATTTCAATAATCTGATGAAACTATATTGAAAAAACATACTTTACGATGATATGGTGACATGTATCAAATAAAATCAAAGCCGGAAATAATAGTCGCCTATAACGTCAGCAAAACAAAAGGCAACCCCACTGTCCAAATCGCGTTCTTCAGAGTACCGGAAATGGGGTACACGTCATTCCAAGAGGATTTATTCCATCCCAGATCGAGATAATCACCTCATTTCTTCTCTCACAGCCTTCTTGACACCCAGAGGAAGGTGTATGACGTGCATGTATACTAATAGCTCTTGTGCCCATTTATAGGCAGGAAGAGGAAGAGAGCATCGATTTCAGACTTTGAACTTCCGGGTCAGGAAAAGTGCTGCAGAATGAGTTCTGTTTCACTCAGAGAAATAATTCAAACGGTTTTAGAAACTAGAGAGTGTTTTCTATCCAATAGTAATAATAATATGCATATTGTACGAGCAAGAATTGAGTACGAGGCCGTTTGAAATGGACACATTTTATCAGGCTACTCAATACTGCCCCTTGCAGTTCAATGTATTTTTATATATATGACAAATAAACCAAACTTTGAACCTACAAACACAGGCCCTGATATAACAGCTAAAACACAGGCCCAGATTCTACAGCTAAAATCACATTCAAATCAAATCAAATGTATTTATCAAGCCTTTTTTACATCTACAGATGTCACAAACGTGATTATACAGAAACACAGCCTAAAACCACAAACAGCAAGCAATGCAGATGTAGAAGCACGGTGGCTAGGAAAAACTCCCTAGAATGGCATGATGAAACCTAGAGAGGAACTAGTCTCTGAGGGATAGCTAGTCCTCTTCTGACTGTGCCGGGTGAAGATTATAAGAGTACATTGCCATTAAAGCCAGGTCGTTATTTAATTTTTTATATTTAACCTTTATTTAACTAGGCAAGTTAATTAAGAAAAAAGTATTATTTTACAATGACGGTCTACCTTGGCCAAACCCTACCTTAACCCGGACAACACTGGGCCAATTGTGCTCCGCTCTATGGGACTCCCGATTACAGCTGGTAGTGATACAGCCCGGGATCAAACCAGGGTCTGTAGTGATGCCTCTAGCACTGAGATGCAGTGCCTTAGACTGCTGCACCACTCGGGAGCCCAAGATGTTCAAAGATTCATAGATGACCAGCAGGGTCAAATAATAATCACAGTGGTTATAGGTCAGGGTTATAGGTAACAGGTAACAGGTCAGGGTTAGGGGTGGGTGAGGGCCTCAGATTTCCACTTCATTACATATAGCCGGGCAGTTGCAGATGGGTTATTAGCAGTTGTGGGCGGTTGCAGGTGAACAAACAGCTGAGCCGCTCACCACCAGCGTGCGTGCGTGCATGTCATTTGTCAGGATCAGTGCTTGGTGTTGATCGGTTTAATGGTGACATCATGTGTCCAATAGTCAGAAATACAAGAAACAACAGCAGAGAGAAAATAGTTATGAATCAATGTATTAATAGTTGATCAAATAGTCAATTTATTTATTATCTTAAACTTTGAGCATATTTGCAACATGACGCCAACTTATTTGCAACTGTATTGACACTGAACCACAATATAAAAACTGGAAAAGGTAAACATGTATTTAATGTAGATAATATAGATAATGAAAAATGTGATAAAACAATTAATATCATGACACTGAACAATATGGTATTATGTAATAGCAATTCAAACTAAATTATTATTAAACAGGAGAAACCTGGTCCAAGAGCTAGAAATATGAAAAAGCTGTTAGTTACACTATATATAAACACAACAGTATGTGGACACCCCTTCAAACTAGTGGATTCGGATATTTCAGTCACACCCGTTGCTAACAGGTGTATAAAATTGAGCAAACATCCATGCAATCTCCATATACAAACATTGTCAATAGACAGGCCTTACTGAAGATCTCAGTGACTTTCAACGTGGCACCGCCATATCAAGCCACCTTTACAACAAGTCAGTGTGGCATATTTCTGCCCCGGGTCAACTGTAATTGCTGTTATTGTGAAGTGGAAACTTCTAGGAGCAACAACGCCTCAGCCGCGAAGTGGTAGGCCACACAAGCTCACATTACAGAACCGCTGAGAGCTGAAGTGCGTAAAAATGGTGTGTCCTCGGTTCCAACACTCACTACCAAGTCAAAACTGCCTCTGGAAGCAACATCAGCACAAGAACTGTATGTTGGCAACTTCATGAAAGGCGTGTCCATGGCCGAGCAGCCGCACACAAGCCTATGATCACCATGCGCAATGCCAAGTGTCGGCTGGAATTGTGTAAAGCTCGCAGCCATTAGACTCTGCAGCAGTGGAAACGCATTCTCTGTAGTGATGAATCACACTTCACCATCTGGCAGTCTGACGGACGAATCTGAGTTTGCGGACGCCAGACGAACGCTACCTGCCCCAATGCACAGTGCCAACTGTAAAGTTTGGTGGAGGAGGAATAATGGTCTTGGGCTGTTTTTCATGGTTCGGGCCCCTTAGTTCCAGTGATGGGAAATCTTAATGCTACAGCATACAATGACATTCTAGATGATTCTGTGCTTCCAACTTTGTGGCAACAGTTTGGGAAAGCCCTTTCCTATTTCAGCATGACAATTCCACTGTGCACAAAGCGAGGTCCATACAGAAATGGTTTGTCGATATTGGTGTGGGAGAACTTGACTGGTCTGCACAGAGCCCTGACCTCAACCTCATCGAACACCTTTGGGATGAACTGGAACTCTGACTGCAAGCCAGGCCTAATCGCCCAACATCAGTGTCCAACCTCACTAATGCTCTTGTGGCTGAATGGAAGCAAGTCCCCACAGTAATGTTCCAACATCTAGTGGAAAGCCTTCCCAGAAGAGTGGAGGTTGTTATGAGATGGAGCCATCATGAGGTTGCTACAACCTAGCCTATGAATTCAATTTACAACATAGGTGCACACAGGTCGAGATAAAACATTTGAGGCGACAAACAGTGACACATGGACAGACAGTTACACATTCAATACCACCTTGCACACTCTTGACTATATCTAGCTGATCTAGGGTGCAATCATCAGTCCAACAGTTTCAAATTACAGTGTCTATTGGAAAAATTCAGGTATGTTTATCCCCGTTTCATTCTGTTTGCTTCTGTTTAAAGAAACGTCGGAATGAATACACCCCGGATCACGGGTAAAGAAAGTTCACTTTCATAGCAGCCACGTTGTATTCCTTCTTGCATCTATGCACTCTCCTCCTCTCACCTTTTCCCTTTGCTTGTGGATATCAATGCACAACCCCATCGAATACCTTTGGGATAAATTGGAATCACCCAACATCAGTGCCCAACCTCACTAATGCTCTTGTGGCTGAATGGAAGCAAGTCCCCGCAGCAATGTTCCAATATCTAGTGGAAAGCCTCCCAGAAGAGATGAGGAAGTTATAAAAACAAAGGGGGGACCAACTCCATATTAATGCCCATGAATTTGGAATCAGATGTTCAACTAGCAGGTGTACACATACTGTAAAAAAATCTGGAAATGGCAAAATCCCATAGAACAAGAGCAGAAACCTAATATTAATCTACAGAGAGTAAACTGAAAAGTGGGCTTTTTGTGTTATAGAAAATCTAGAAATGATCAAATCTCATAGAAAAAGAGCAGAAGCATAAACCTTCCAATTTATCATCAATATACATAAATATTATTACAAGGAAATATAATTCAACTCCAGCACTTACTCAGAAGTTAAAGCTCATTGTCTCAAACCTTCTAGATTAGAAAGCATTATGATAGTAAGAGAATAGCATTGTGAGGCCTAGCTTTGGTTTGATGCTGTAGCTCTTCAGTCCAGGTTCTGTTGTGGTTCTCTTCAGTCCAGTTTCTGTGGTGGTTCTCCTCAGTCCAGGTTCTGTGGTGGTTCTCTTCAGTCCAGGTTCTGTGGTGGTTCTCTTCAGTCCAGGTTCTGTGGTGGTTCTCTTCAGTCCAGGTTCTGTGGTGGTTCTCTTCAGTCCAGGTTCTGTGGTGGTTCTCTTCAGTCCAGGTTGTGGTTCTCTTCAGTTCTCATAATCGGAGGCCTCAGCATCTATCTGAGGGACAGTGGGGGAGTCCCTCACATTCTGAAATAAGACACTGAATGAGCACATTACACACCACTCCGTAACATTTTTATGGACACACACACACATTAAACACACTTACTGCCAGGGTGTCATACTCTGGTGACCTGGTCTTCATGTTCAGAGCTGTGTACGTGTCACTGTTAGGATCAGGATGGACACTGTGGAGAGAGAGAGAGAGATGTCATGGTAACAGTGAAAATAGTATGAGAGAGACTGTCATGACATAGTAAATTAATGTCACCAGGTGTGGAGGTGTAACTGATATAGTCACCTGTGTGTCTGTTGTGGCATCACTTCCTGCTGTGGATCTCCTGTAAAGTGGGACAGAGTGAATTCTGCTCTCTAGTGACCACTAGTGGAAGTTTACATGTTACTAATACAGTTTTGCACATGAATGAATGAATATATTAATGCATTCATAACAAATCAGAGTGCTAAGGGGAAATTATAAAACATTTGAAAAATTCTGTCACTGGAACCACATGAGTCCAGAGAGACAGAGGATGAGAACCAGAACAACAACTATGATTCCTACAGCTGCAGTCAGAACTGATGTTTGTTTCCCTATAATAAAATATGGATGATATGAGTACATGGTATAATATGGTAATACAGGACTTTAATGGTGTTCGTATGAACTGACAATGAATATACACTAACAAAGGGCATTTATACTATAATCAGCCACTATACCAAACATTAGGAACACCTTCCTAACACGTGACATCAAAAGGGGATCAAAGCTTCACCTGGATTCACCTGGTCAGTCTGTCTATGTCATGGAAAGAACAGGTGTTCTTAATGTTTTGTACACTCAATGTTTAATTATAATAAGCCATATTCAAAGTATTAACATTAGATTGAAACACGTAGTTTTATATTGAAGTATTGAAATGTAACTTTACCTGCTACAATGATCATCAGAGCTGTAGAGTTAATAGATCCTCTTCCATTCTGGGCCTCACAGTAATATTCTCCTCTGTCCTCAGAGCTGATGTTAGTGATGCTGTAACTCTGTCCTGATGCTTTTGGTGAGGTTACGTTCTTCTTGTACCAGGTGTATTTGTCCACAGGTGGGTTGGCATCACTGCTGCAGGTCAGAGTCACTGAACTGCCCTCCACTATTTCACCAGAGGGACTGACTGACACTGAGGTGTTCATTGGGCCATCTGGTGGACAATATGTAACACATTGTTAATACATAGAGCTGTACATGAGGAGCATCATGGAACTTGGACTTGTGATTGAAATAAATGAAATATTAATATAAATATATGTAACTTAGACAATAATGTAACAATACAGTGTTTGTGAAGTACTTGTAGTCACTACAGTAGTGAGATTAGTACAATCATGGAACTTGGACATAGATTGAAATAACAGATAGAATAGATGAGAGAAGATGTTACTAAAATAATACAACAGGAGATGTATCACACAGGCTCACATGTGACAGTGAGAGTCTCTTCAGCAGAGGGGAGATCCTCATGGCCTTCTACAGCACAGGAGTAGCTGCCTGCATCCTCACTGCTGACTGGGTTTAGGAACAGACTGTTAGATTGGTTGGTTACATGTCCATTCTTGTACCAGATGTAGGTGGGGTTGTCAGTCAGAGTACAGGTGGTGCCACAGGTCAGTGTCACCTTCTGTCCCTCTGACACAGTGACAGGAGTCACCTTCACCTGCAGAACTAAATGAAAGGGTATTAAAACACTGAGTATATCATTAAGTAATTGTTTGCATTATTGATAGGATGTGACATGCAGTGTTACCTGTGACAGTCAGAGTTGTTCCAGGGAAGGTGGGCTCCCAGGTTGTCTGATCTGTTCTGAATCTAAACTTATACTCAGCTGAATCCTCCTCTCTCAGGTCTGTGATTCTCAGGGTGGAGTCACTCTGCATATTTCCAAGGTACTCCACACGACCTCCATACCCCGGGTTCAGGATTTGAGGCGCCTCATAAAGTTTTCCTTTTGTGTACCATTTTGTTTCAGAGACTGTATGACCCCTGGGAAATGTATAAGAGCAGGATATGTCCACTGATGACCCATTCAAGGTACAGACACTCTGATGGGTGTAAGTCACGTGGAAATAACTGTGACCCCCAACAGCTGAAACACAAGTACATTTTTCATATGGTGTAAGCATTTTGAACTGTAAAATCAACAACCATTAATCTAAATGAAATATTTGCTCTATTTCATGTCTGTTTCACTGCACATCAACACTGACCAATGATGTATTGAATGATTTTGACAGACTTTAAAAGGTGTATTAGTCACACTCACACACTGCAGGAGAATTGATGCCTTTTACAGCACAGTAGAAGCTGTCTTCAGTTTTAAAGTAGACTGAGTATGAGTGGGAGGAGGCCCCTTGTACAATCTTACTGTTCCTGTACCAGATGTAGGTGGGGTTACCAGTCAGAGCACAGGTGGTGCTACAGGTCAGTGTCGTTGACCACCATGTAGTGGTCACCTTCACCTGCAGGTCTGGAGTAGATAACAACATTAAAACCATCAATGACCTGTTATCTAGTTCAAATGAGGCAGGAGTGGACGTTCTCAAATCATCAATTCAGACATTCCTATTACACCATACATTCATATTAATTATATTATTTCTGTACAAATCAAGACAATTTTCTTGAACCAATTAAACAGATCAACACAATATATATTATCACTGTACCTGTAACAGACAGAGTGATTAAACAGATCAACACAATATATATTATCACTGTACCTGTAACAGACAGAGTGATTAAACAGATCAACACTATATATAATATCACTGTACCTGTAACAGACAAGGTGACTCCAGGATCACCAGTATACTTCCCTCCAGTCTGATCTGTTATAAATTTGAACTTGTACTCAGCTGAGTCACTCTCTCTCAGGTCTGTGATTTTCAGGGTGTGGCCATTCATCCTATCGCTACGGTACGTCACACGATCTTTGTAGTCTGGGTCGTCTCTCAGATTTAAAATTTTAGTGAACCAGAAGGTTGTTGTGACTGTATAACCTCTGGGATATGTGTAAGAGCAGGACAGATCCACTGTTGACCCCTTCAAGGCACAGATACTCTGAGTGGTGTATTTTACTCTCCAGCCATCCTGACCCAGTACCACTGAAACACAGTCACAAAACACAATGGTATCAGAATTAGGACAAGGTCTATTGGTTCCCACTGACAGTAGGGTTTGTCTCCACTTTGTTGCCATTGTTGCTGAGTTGAGTGTGAATGGAAACCACAGATAAGCATCACAGTGAGGTGTGAAAAGATAACTATTGAAAGTGAAGTGGAGACTCCTAACAGAACACACCAGAATAACATTATGACTCTTATCCTTTTAGAAATGTCTGTAGATTGATAAACAGAGCAACTAAAAGATAGGAATGAGACCATACCTGCTACAGACCAGAGAAAGACCACCAACACACTTCCTGCTGTTCTCAAGGCCATTGTTGCATCTCCCACCCTGCAGTCTTAGAAACATAAACAACAACTCACTCTATAGCTGGTGAATAACTCCACCTGATACACTGAAGTAGAAACTGTAAATGAGGTACATGGCCTCATTACTGAAAATGAACCAGGCTCATATTGTGTACTGTATTGTGCTACAGACGTGGATCTTAATTTGATCACTCTTTTGTTGTAGAGAATTTTCCTGCTTCCTGGAAATGCAAACTTGTAGTGTATTCAAGGTTTAAAAAGGCTTCTAACTGTCCTGGATCAAATCAAATTTTATTTGTCACATACACATGGTTAGCAGATGTTAATGCGAGTGTAGCGAAATGCTTGTGCTTCTAGTTCCGACAATGCAGTAATAACCAACAAGTAATCTAACCTAACAATTCCACAACTACTACCTTATACACACAAGTGTAAAGGAATAAAGAATATGTACATAAAGATATATGAATGAGTGATGGTACAGAACGGCATAGGCAAGATGCAGTAGATGGTATAGAGTACAGTATATACATATGAGATGAGTAATGTAGGGTATGTAAACATAAAGTGGCATAGTTTAAAGTGGCTAGTGATACATGTATTACATAAAGATGGCAAGATGCAGTAGATGATATAGAGTACAGTATATACATATACATATGAGATGAGTAATGTAGGGTATGTAAACATTATATTAAGTGGCATTGTTTAAAGTGGCTAGTGGTACATTTTTACATAATTTCCATCAATTCCCATTATTAAAGTGGCTGGAGTTGAGTCAGTATGTTGGCAGCGGCCACTAAATGTTAGTGGTGGCTGTTTAACAGTCTGATGGCCTTGAGATAGAAGCTGTTTTTCAGTCTCTCGGTCCCTGCTTTGATGCACCTGTACTGACCTCGCCTTCTGGATGACAGCGGGGTGAACAGGCAGTGGCTTGGGTGGTTGTTGTCCTTGATGATCTTTATGGCCTTCCTGTGACATCGAGTGGTGTAGGTGTCCTGGAGGGCAGGTAGTTTGCCCCCGGTGATGCGTTGTGCAGACCTCACTACCCTCTGGAGAGCCTTACGGTTGTGGGCGGAGCAGTTGCCGTACCAGGCGGTGATACAGCCCGACAGGATGCTCTCGATTGTGCATCTGTAGAAGTTTGTGAGTGCTTTTGGTGACAAGCCGACATTCTTCAGCCTCCTGAGGTTGAAGAGGCGCTGCTGCGCCTTCTTCACAACGCGGTCTGTGTGGGTGGACCAATTCAGTTTGTCCGTGATGTGTACACCGAGGAACTTAAAACTTTCCACCTTCTCCACTACTGTCCCGTCGATGTGGATAGGGGGGTGCTCCCTCTGCTGTTTCCTGAAGTCCACAATCATCTCCTTTGTTTTGTTGACGTTGAGTGTGAGGTTATTTTCCTGACACCACACTCAGAGGGCCCTCACCTCCTCCCTGTAGGCCGTCTCGTCGTTGTTGGTAATCAAGTCTACCACTGTAGTGTCGTCCGCAAACTTGATGATTGAGTTGGAGGCGTGCCTAGCCACGCAGTCGTGGGTGAACAGGGAGTACAGGAGAGGGCTCAGAACGCACCCTTGTGGGGCCCCAGTGTTGAGGATCAGCGGGGTGGAGATGTTGTTACCTACCCTCACCACCTGGGAGCGGCCCGTCAGGAAGTACAGGACCCGGTTGTACAGGGCGGGGTCGAGACCCAGGGTCTCGAGCTTGATGACGAGTTTGGAGGGTACTATGGTGTTAAATGCTGAGCTGTAGTCAATGAACAGCATTCTCACATAGGTATTCCTCTTGTCCAGATGGGTTAGGGCAGTGTGCAGTGTGGTTGCGATTGCGTCGTCTGTGGACCTATTGGGTTGGTAAGCAAATTGGAGTGGGTCTAGGGTGTCCGGTAGGGTGGAGGTGATATGGTCCTTGACTAGTCTCTCAAAGCACTTCATGATGACGGAAGTGAGTGCTACGGGGCGGTAGTCGTTTAGCTCAGTTACCTTAGCTTTCTTGGGAACAGGAACGATGGTGGCCCTCTTGAAGCATGTGGGAACAGCAGACTGGGATAAGGATTGATTGAATATGTCCGTAAACACACCAGCCAGCTGGTCTGCGCATGCTCTGAGGACGCGGCTGGGAATGCCGTCTGGGCCTGCAGCCTTGCGAGGGTTAACACGTTTAAATGTCAGGTGAACAGAATGACTTGAGTTCCTGTATGTTGTTATGATCACACCACGTCTCATTAATCATAAGGCATACACCCCCGCCCTTCTTCTTACCAGAAAGATGTATGTTTCTGTCGGCGCGATACGTGAAGAAACCAGCTGGCTGCACCGACTCCGTTAGCGTCTCTTGAGTGA
Organism: Salvelinus namaycush; assembly: GCF_016432855.1. Classification (NCBI taxonomy): domain Eukaryota; kingdom Metazoa; phylum Chordata; class Actinopteri; order Salmoniformes; family Salmonidae; genus Salvelinus; species Salvelinus namaycush. The sequence goes on from NC_052345.1 coordinate 2,697,153, forward strand.
GCCATGTTTCCGTGAAGCAGAGAATGTTACAATCTCTGATGTCTCTCTGGAATGTTACCCTTGCTCGGATTTCATCAACCTTATTGTCAAGAGACTGGACATTGGCGAGTAGTATGCTAGGGAGTGGAGCGCGATGTGCCCGTCTCCGAAGCCTGACCAGGAGACCGCTACGTTTGCCCCTTTTACGGCGTCGCATAGGGTCGCCGGCTTGGATCAGATCTATTGTATTGGGTGGAAGGCAAAACACTGGATCCGTTTCGGGAAAGTCATATTCCTGGTTATAACGATGGTGAGTTGACGTTGCTCTTATATTCAGTAGTTCCTCCCGACTGTATGTAATGAAACCTAAGATTACCTGGGGTAACAATGTAAGGAATAACACATAAAAAAACAAAATACTGCATATTTTCCAAGGAACGCGAAGCGAGGCGGCCATCTCGGTCGGCGCCTATCAATCCCTCTGCTGCTGCTCATTCCGTGCACCAGTTCTGGAAGTCTACGTCACCGGTTTTCTAGGCATCACTGAACTGTCTAATTACACCTGGTTCCCATTTCCCCTGATTAGCAATTGCATAAATGTGCTCTCTGTTCACCATTGTCTTGGTCAGTTATTGTTCCTATGTCCGTTGGTCTTGTGAGTACCTGTGCTTTGTTGCTTTGGCTTTCGTGCTACGTGTACTTGTTATTACGTGTCTCGCCCCGTGTATTATTACGGGTCTAGTCCCGTGTATTATTACGTGTTTCGTCCCGTGTATTACGTGTTTTGTCCTGTGTATTTATTAGCGGTTTAACATGGCTGTTTTGTTTGGATTTCATCCCTGTGTTTTGGGCTTTGTCCCCAGTGCCTTTTTATGGCAGGTTGTATTGTTTGGTGGACTATTAAAACCTATTACGTATTCCTGCGCCTGTCTCCTGTCATTTATACAATGTGACACTAACGTTTGTAATTTAAAATGTCAGACTTGATTTTCCCTAACAAACTGTCAACCACCACATGAATTATAATCCACATAATAATTCACTTTTCCTGTTGCTGCAGGAATATTAAGATCCTACTTCTGTATACGGTTCTGTGAATACTGTCTGTATTGCACTGTAAACACATATTTCTACATTGATTGTTCTGAAACTGTTATTCTCAGAACCTCAAATATAGGAGGATAAATGTTCAAACCGCTACGGTCCGTCAAGCTGTACAGCAGCCTAAAGACTGACCACCAGGTTCAATGATAACTCCTATCCCCAAGCTGTGAGGCTAAACAGCAAGTGGCTCACACAGTCTTGTACAATTAACCCTGTGGGGACACAATTCAGTCCTGTACACAATCCTATTTTCCCTTACCTTGACCCCAAAACCTACTAACCCTAGCTCCTAAACCTAATTCTAACATTAATTTAAAACTTAGCCCTAAACCCCCTAGAACTTGCATTTGATCTTGTGGGGACTAACAAAATTTTTGTCCATTTACTATTCTTGTGGGGACTTCTGGCCGATAATGCTCACACACGGAGACCATCTGTAGGAGAGACCATGTGTAGGGAAGGCAAATAAGCCCATGGAGTCTGTATCAAAGTCTAGAGAGCTGGTTGTTATGGATGTAGCAAAGATAAAACACACATCCTACACAGTATAGATGTCAACCCTACTACCTATCAGTCTGGTCCTAAAGGGCCGTCAGCTAAATCAACTGTGTCACACGCAGACACACACTTAGGCCCACATGTACACACACACACACACACATGTACACACACACACACACACACACACACACACACACACACACACACACACACACACACACACACACACACACACACACACACACACACACACACACACACACACACACACACACACACAGCAGTGCTACAATGTTTGTCTGCATGTCTTTTTTACCCTGGTTAATCATCTCATCACTATGTAGATCAACACTCCTACACTGAGATACTTTATGAATACTGGCCCTGATGTAACAACCAAAACACAGCTCAAAACATAACAAGAAGTAAAATTATACATTAACCTTCAGGTTTATGACTTATGACTAAAAACAAATAACCAGAAACTATATTTCAAGATATTGTCAAGAGTACTTACAGACTGAAGTGAAGGGGAGAGGTCTTGTACAGTGAGTCAACTGACTGGTAGTGAGTGGGAACTGCTAGTAAGTGTCAGTTCTGTGGTTGATACATATTTAAAGTAGAACACAAGTAGCTGATGCAGAACTGTCCTCTCCTTCCTCTTTAAGACATTAACATGCATGAAGACCAGACCAGCACATCAGAAAAATTAGGTTACTGTATTAGAGTGGGCCCTACATTTCTGAAATGGACAAAATGTCCCCCATTTCCACTTTTCATTGAATACAGAACCATGTTAACAATATGTTGACTATTCTATATGGAATGTTTATAATATATTAGAATGTGTTGCCTTGTCCCTCTGAGTTCTACATGGAACAGGTCAAAGTTCCATTTACATTTGGTCAGTTCTATGATGTCATTCTATTCATTCTATTCTACAAACACATTCAATTTACACTCCTCATCAGCTGCATCAAAGTGGTACTGAAGGTTCCAGTGTTCTAGACTAGAGTTCTCCCTACTGGCATCTCAACATTACTGCAGTGTTCTAGACTAGAGGTCTCCCTACTGGCATCTCAACATTACTGCAGTGTTCTAGACTAGAGGTCTCCCTACTGGCATCTCAACATTACTGCAGTGTTCTAGACTAGAGTTCTCCCTACTGGCATCTCAACATTACTGCAGTGTTCTAGACTAGAGCTCTCCCTACTGGCATCTCAACATTACTGCAGTGTTCTAGACTAGAGGTCTCCCTACTGGCATCTCAACATTACTGCACCATCCTAATAATAATGTCCTCATTAATGTTGGACTAATAACAACATTACAAACTGACAATACATCAGATAGAATGGTGAAACACAACACTGGCTACTAGACAAAATAACATTTAATCACAAAAACACTGATGTCTGTAGTATTACAACATGCCACTATCATATTATGTTACACTGTTGACCTTTGTGTACAGTACTGGTAGTAGCATTAGTTAGCAGAGGAATCAGTATCATCATCACCATAACCTGCTGTATTGACTGCTGCTGTCCATATACTGTATAGTCTAATGTAGCCTGTTATCCATATAGTATAATGCAGCCTGCTGTATTGACTGCTGCTGTCTATATACTAAATAGTCTACTGTAGCCTGTTATCCATATATAGTCTAATGTAGCCTGTTATCCATATATAGTCTAATCTAGCCTGTTATCCATATATAGTCTAATGTAGCCTGTTCTCCATATATAGTCTAATGTAGCCTGTTATCCATATATAGTCTAATGTAGCCTGTTATCCATATATAGTCTAATGTAGCCTGTTCTCCATATATAGTCTAATGTAGCCTGTTCTCCATATATAGTCTAATGTAGCCTGTTCTCCATATATAGTCTAATGTAGCCTGTTCTCCATATATAGTCTAATGTAGCCTGTTATCCATATATAGTCTAATGTAGCCTGTTATCCATATATAGTCTAATGTAGCCTGTTATCCATATATAGTCTAATGTAGCCTGTTATCCATATATAGTCTAATGTAGCCTGTTCTCCATATATAGTCTAATGTAGCCTGTTCTCCATATATAGTCTAATGTAGCCTGTTCTCCATATATAGTCTAATGTAGCCTGTTATACATATATAGTATAATGTAGCCTGTTATCCATATATAGTCTAATGTAGTATGTTATCCATATATAGTCTAATGTAGCCTGTTCTCCATATATAGTCTAATGTAGCCTGTTCTCCATATATAGTCTAATGTAGCCTGTTCTCCATATATAGTCTAATATAGCCTGTTCTCCATATATAGTCTAATGTAGCCTGTTATCTATATATAGTCTAATGTAGCCTGTTATCCATATATAGTCTAATGTAGCCTGTTATCCATATATAGTCTAATGTAGCCTGTTATCCATATATAGTCTAATGCAGCCTGTTCTCCATATATAGTCTAATCTAGCCTGTTATCCATTTATAGTCTAATCTAGCCTGTTATCCATATATAGTCTAATGTAGCATGTTATCCATATATAGTCTAATGTAGCCTGTTATCTATATATAGTCTAATGTAGCCTGTTATCTATATATAGTCTAATCTAGCCTGTTATCCATATATAGTCTAATGTAGCCTGTTATCCATATATAGTCTAATGTAGACTGTTATCCATATATAGTATAATGCAGCCTGTTCTCCATATATAGTCTAATGTAGACTGTTATCCATATATAGTATAATGCAGCCTGTTCTCCATATATAGTCTAATGTAGCATGTTATACATATATAGTCTAATCTAGCCTGTTATCCATTTATAGTCTAATCTAGCCTGTTATCCATATATAGTCTAATGTAGCATGTTATCCATATATAGTCTAATGTAGCCTGTTATCTATATATAGTCTAATGCAGCCTGTTCTCCATATATAGTCTAATCTAGCCTGTTATCCATTTATAGTCTAATCTAGCCTGTTATCCATATATAGTCTAATGTAGCATGTTATCCATATATAGTCTAATGTAGCCTGTTATCTATATATAGTCTAATGTAGCCTGTTATCCATATATAGTCTAATGTAGCCTGTTATCTATATATAGTCTAATGCAGCCTGTTATCCATATATAGTCTAATGTAGCCTGTTATCCATATATAGTCTAATCTAGCCTGTTATCCATTTATAGTCTAATCTAGCCTGTTATCCATATATAGTCTAATGTAGCATGTTATCCATATATAGTCTAATGTAGCCTGTTATCCATATATAGTCTAATGTAGCCTGTTCTCCATATATAGTCTAATTTAGCCTGTTATCCATTTATAGTCTAATCTAGCCTGTTATCCATTTATAGTCTAATGCAGCCTGTTATCCATATATAGTCTAATGTAGCCTATTATCCATATATAGTCTAATCTAGCCTGTTATCCATATATAGTCTAATGTAGCCTGTTATCCATATATAGTCTAATGTAGCCTGTTATCCATATATAGTCTAATGTAGCCTGTTATCCATATATAGTCTAATCTAGCCTGTTATCCATATATAGTCTAATCTAGCCTGTTATCCATATATAGTCTAATTTAGCCTGTTATCCATATATAGTCTAATCTAGCCTGTTATCCATATATAGTCTAATGTAGCCTGTTATCCATATATAGTCTAATGTAGCCTGTTATCCATATATAGTCTAATCTAGCCTGTTATCCATATATAGTCTAATGTAGCCTGTTCTCCATTTATAGTCTAATGTAGCCTGTTCTCCATATATAGTCTAATGTAGCATGTTATCCATATATAGTCTAATGTAGCCTGTTATTCATTTATAGTCTAATGTAGCATGTTATTCATTTATAGTCTAATGTAGCATGTTATCCATATATAGTCTAATGTAGCATGTTATCCATATATAGTCTAATGTAGCCTGTTATCCATTTATAGTCTAATCTAGCCTGTTATCCATTTATAGTCTAATCTAGGCCTGTTATCTATATATAGTCTAATGTAGCCTGTTATCCATATATAGTCTAATGTAGCCTGTTATCCATATATAGTCTAATGTAGCATGTTATCCATATATAGTCTAATGTAGCCTGTTATCTATATATAGTCTAATGTAGCCTGTTATCCATATATAGTCTAATGTAGCCTGTTATCCATATATAGTCTAATGTAGCATGTTATCCATATATAGTCTAATGTAGCCTGTTATCTATATATAGTCTAATGTAGCCTGTTATCCATATATAGTCTAATGTAGCATGTTATCCATATATAGTCTAATGTAGCATGTTGTCCATATATAGTCTAATGTAGCCTGTTATCCATATATAGTCTAATGTAGCCTGTTATCCATATATAGTCTAATGTAGCCTGTTATCTATATATAGTCTAATCTAGCCTGTTATCCATATATAGTCTAATGTAGCATGTTATCCATATATAGTCTAATGTAGCCTGTTATCTATATATAGTCTAATGTAGCCTGTTATCCATATATAGTCTAATGCAGCCTGTTATCCATATATAGTCTAATGTAGCCTGTTATCCATATATAGTCTAATGTAGCCTGTTATCCATATATAGTCTAATGTAGCCTGTTATCCATATATAGTCTAATGTAGCCTGTTATCCATATATAGTCTAATGTAGCCTGTTATCCATTTATAGTCTAATGCAGCCTGTTATCCATATATAGTCTAATTTAGCCTGTTATCCATATATAGTCTAATGTACCCTGTTATCCATATATAGTCTAATCTAGCCTGTTATCCATTTATAGTCTAATGCAGCATGTTATCCATATATAGTCTTATGTAGCATGTTATCCATATATAGTCTAATGTAGCCTGTTATCCATTTATAGTCTAATCTAGCCTGTTATCCATATATAGTCTAATCTAGCCTGTTATCCATTTTTAGTCTAATCTAGGCCTGTTATCTATATATAGTCTAATGTAGCCTGTTATCCATATATAGTCTAATGTAGCCTGTTATCCATATATAGTCTAATGTAGCCTGTTCTCCATATATAGTCTAATCTAGCCTGTTATCCATTTATAGTCTAATCTAGCCTGTTATCCATATATAGTCTAATGTAGCCTGTTATCCATTTATAGTCTAATGTAGCCTGTTCTCCATATATAGTCTAATGTAGCATGTTATCCATATATAGTCTAATGTAGCCTGTTATTCATTTATAGTCTAATGTAGCATGTTATTCATTTATAGTCTAATGTAGCATGTTATCCATATATAGTCTAATGTAGCATGTTATCCATATATAGTCTAATGTAGCCTGTTATCCATATATAGTCTAATGTAGCCTGTTATCCATATATAGTCTAATGTAGCCTGTTATCTATATATAGTCTAATGCAGCCTGTTCTCCATATATAGTCTAATCTAGCCTGTTATCCATTTATAGTCTAATCTAGCCTGTTATCCATATATAGTCTAATGTAGCATGTTATCCATATATAGTCTAATGTAGCCTGTTATCTATATATAGTCTAATGTAGCCTGTTATCCATATATAGTCTAATGTAGCCTGTTATATATATATAGTCTAATGTAGCCTGTTATCTATATATAGTCTAATCTAGCCTGTTATCCATATATAGTCTAATGTAGCATGTTATCCATATATAGTCTAATGTAGCCTGTTATCTATATATAGTCTAATGTAGCCTGTTATCCATATATAGTCTAATGTAGCCTGTTATCCATATATAGTCTAATGTAGCCTGTTATCCATATATAGTCTAATGTAGCCTGTTATCCATATATAGTCTAATGTAGCCTGTTATCCATATATAGTCTAATGTAGCCTGTTATCCATATATTGTCTAATGTAGCCTGTTATCCATATATAGTCTAATGTAGCCTGTTATCCATATATAGTCTAATGTAGCCTGTTATCCATATATAGTCTAATGTAGCCTGTTATCCATATATAGTCTAATGTACCCTGTTATCCATTTATAGTCTAATGCAGCCTGTTATCCATATATAGTCTAATTTAGCCTGTTATCCATATATAGTCTAATGTACCCTGTTATCCATATATAGTCTAATCTAGCCTGTTATCCATATATAGTCTAATGTAGCATGTTATCCATATATAGTCTAATGTAGCATGTTATCCATATATAGTCTAATGTAGCCTGTTATCCATTTATAGTCTAATCTAGCCTGTTATCCATATATAGTCTAATCTAGCCTGTTATCCATTTTTAGTCTAATCTAGGCCTGTTATCTATATATAGTCTAATGTAGCCTGTTATCCATATATAGTCTAATGTAGCCTGTTCTCCATATATAGTCTAATGTAGCCTGTTCTCCATATATAGTCTAATCTAGCCTGTTATCCATTTATAGTCTAATCTAGCCTGTTATCCATATATAGTCTAATGTAGCCTGTTATCTATATATAGTCTAATGTAGCCTGTTATCCATATATAGTCTAATGTAGCCTGTTATCCATATATAGTCTAATGTAGCCTGTTATCCATATATAGTCTAATGCAGCCTGTTCTCCATATATAGTCTAATCTAGCCTGTCATCTATATATAGTTGTCACGACTTCCGCCGAAGGCTCCTCTCCTTGTTCGGGCGGCGTTCGGCGGACGACGTCACCGGCTTTCTAGCCATCGCCGCTCCATTTGTTCATTGTTCAATTTGTTTTGTCTTGTTCTCTGCACACCTGGTTAACATTCCCTAATCACACTGCATGTATTTATTCCTCTGGTCCCCCCCATGTCTTTGTGTGAAATTGTTTTGTTACGTGTTTAGTGTGATGCGCCAGACTGGTTTTCCCCCCGGGTATCGTATTTTGACCCGTTGTATGTATTTGTCATACATTTGTGTATTTGTGAGTGTTTTCACGCTTATTGACTTTTATCTGTGGGTGGAGGATTTTTGACGCAGTTGTGTCCGTCTTGTGCTATTGCTAAATAAAAGTGTGCCTGATCACAACTCACTGGTCTCCTGCACCTGACGGCTGCGTGGTCCCATGGTGTTTATACGTGCGTATTATTGTTTGTACAGATAAACGTGGTACCTTCTGGCGTTTGGAAATTGCTCCTAAGGATGTATCAGACTTGTGGAGGTCTACCATTTTTTCCTGAGGTCTTGGCTGATTTCTTTTGATTTTCCCATAATGTCAAGCGAAGAGGAACTGAGTTTGAAGGTAGGCCTGGAAATACATCCACAGGTACACCTCCAATTGACTCAAATGATGTCAATTAGCCTATCAGAAGCTTCTAAAGCCATGACGTCATTTTCTGGAATTTTCCAAGCTGTTTAAAGGCTCAGTCAACTTAGTGTATGTAAACCTCTGACCCACTGGAATTGTGATACTGTGAATTATAAGTGAAAAAATATGTTTGTAAACAATTGTTGGAAATATTACTTGTGTCATGCACAAAGTAGATGTCCTAACCGACTTGCCAAAACTATAGTTTGTTAAGAAGAAATTTATGGAGTGGTTGAAAAACAAGTTTTAATGACTCCAAGCTATGTGTATGTAAACTTCCAACTTCAACTGTATATAGTATAATGTAGCCTGCTATCCACATTTATACTACCGTTCAAAAGTTTGGGGTCACTTAAAATGTCCTTGTTTTTGAAGAAAAGCACCTTTTTTGTCCGTTAAAATAACATCAAATTGATCAGAAATACAATGTAGACATTGTTCATGTTGTAAATGTCTATTGTAGCTGGAAACGGCAGATTTAATGGTAAATCTACATAGGCATACAGAGGCCCATTATCAGCAACCATCATTCCTATGTTCCAATGGCACGTTGTGTTAGCTAATCCAAGTTTAGCATTTTGAAAGGCTAATTGATCATTAGAAAACCCTTTCGCAATTATGTTAGCACAGCTGAAAACTGTTGTCTGATTAAAGAAGCAATAAAACTGGCCTTTGTGGCGGATGAATCAGAATTAGTTGGGTAACATAGATAATTAAGATGTCTTATCTGCATAATATGCTTATGTGATATACTTGTTATTAGAATGTATCCCTTTGGACTCTGGTGATGGCAGTTGCACTTCTTCCCTCAGCTGGGGCTCAGTCACCTGGGGCCCAGAGAGGGGAGAGGTCAGGCTTGTCTTTCACATATCCCTGGTGCTATGCAGAATATCAGACAGGGAAGAGGACAAGATGGAACATTGTCTTCATATGTGAATGTGTCTTTACCTGTTCTTAAACAATGTGAAGGGATGGCGTGATTAATGGGGAACCAATTACTTGTCTCCACAATGTCTGTGCCCAAGTCACTCCCTCCTTTGGCATTGGTGGGAGGTGCATGTCAGTGTCTGGAACCATTGTATGTTCTCTCTTATGCTGCAACTTATCCTGGGATAGTGTATGACCTAGAGGCTCACTCCCCTCAGTGAGCTTGTCCAGGAGTGGGGTCAAGAAGGGGTTTTACTTGAGATGGGAGAATATAGAGTTGACAATTGAGTTATGCCATTGGATGAGTTGGTGTTTTTGTGCTATAAAGTACCAGGAACGAGAATAGAACCTCGTCTTAGGGGCCAAACTGAACGATAATTTATAGCGAATGCTATCTGGCTACGGGATACTCCTTTCTCATTTATAAAGTCTCACTTTGTGAACTGTTCCTAATATCTGTGGTTTGTTATGTCAACTAGGGGGTGGATCTTTGCTATAAAAGATCTCAGTAGCCATTGTGTTGTCACTCTCAATGGTTCATGAGAAATGGTGAATCGTTGAAAGTCATTGCTATGTGCAAAGCTCTTAATATTAAAGATTTAGTTTAAGTATAACTGACTGGTGAGATAAATTTGTCTCTCCTTATTTGATAGTAAAGAAATGAACCACCACACCTTCTTTAGACTAGTTGAGTATCTGGAGCATCAGCATTTGTGGGTTCGATTATTTGTTATTCTTATCTCTTGCTTTTTGGGGGGTATTTTCTTAAAACTGCGTTGTTGGTTAAGGGCTTTTAAGTAAGCGTTTCACTGTAAGGTCTACCTACCCCTGTTGTATTCAGTGCATGTGATAAATACAATTTTATTTGATTTGATTTAATACTACTCCTAAACACAACCCACAGTCACTGTGTCTCATGTTAATACTACTCCTAAACACAACCCACCATCACTGTATCTCATGTTAATACTACTCCTAAACACATCCCACCATCACTGTGTCTCATGTTAATACTACTCCTAAACACAACCCACCATCACTGTGTCTCATGTTAATACTACTCCTAAACACAACCCACCATCACTGTGTCTCATGTTAAAACTACTCCTAAACACAACCCACCATCACTGTGTCTCATGTTAATACTACTCCTAAACACAACCCACCATCACTGTGTCTCATGTTAATACTACTCCTAAAGCTCTTTTGAAACATCAACTCAATCACTCTTACTGTCACTCTTACTTTCGGCCATTTTCAAAATGTCTCCACAACAATCTATTGCTCTCAGAGCTCTTACAATAGCATGCACAAGTTTTTATGTGAAACATGTACAATTTACATCCCATCTTTTGTAGCACAATATAGCTCAGTATTTGTCAAGGGTGCCAATCATTTTGGTCGTGACTGTATATCCAACAATCAGATAAATATGTAAAAATACATTTATATATACACACACACACACACACACACAGTTATACTTGACCCTGTTATACTTTGACAGTGAACATGACCCCATTGAATGGAGATCTGGGTATTACTGGCAAACTCTACTGATCATGTTTTAAACATGTAAATGAATAAACTGAACTAAACTAAACACATGAAACCACAGTCCAGGGTCAGTATTCACAAAGTGTATCAGAGTAGGAGAGCTGATCTGGGATCAGTTTAGCCTTTTAGATCATAATTATATGAACCGTCTGAGACACTTTATGAATACAGGCCCTGATGTAACAACCAAAACACAGTTCAAAATAAATCATCAAGTACAAAGATACAGTAAGTCATGTGACGTACGGCTAAAAACATCAAAACTAAAACTATATTTCAAGATATCGTCAAGTATACTTACAGAGTGAAGTGAAGGGGAGAGGTCTTGAACAGTTAGTTAACGTACTGTCACTGTGTGGAAACAAGAAGTAGTCTACTGTAAGTATTAGTAGAAGCAGGCGTAGCCTAAGTGTGAGTTCTGTGGTTGACACATTTTAAAAGTAGCATAGTCTAGTCAATGCATTAACATGCAGGAACAGCATGTCACATAAGGGATATTACTGTATCTAAATAGAAAATGGTCTAAATTCAGCATACTGTAGTTGCATTTCTTTATTTGAGGAGTGGACCTACATGTTTAACAAGAGACACAATGTGACCCATTCCCATCACTCCTCATCAGCTGGTACTGAAGGTTCCAGAACAGATGAAAGGGGGGTATTTTTGGTACTGGTGTTCTAGACTAGAGCTCTCCCTACTGACATCTCAACATTACTGCAGCTTCCAGGCTTCATATGTCCCTACTAGTCCGATGTAAATATACAAAATAGAAGGTCAAATAACATTCAAAAATGTTAAAAATATATATAGAATAAACCAGGCATGCACATAAAAATACTGTGTTATTGGGACTTATGTTGAACTGGCGTTTGAATTGAGTGAACTAGTGATCAACTAGCTTGTTAGCTACATGAAGCTGATGTTATTCAGTGATAAACAAGTATTTTGTGCATCACACAGCTACTCTGAATGGACTGGATTGTGAACAATATGATGTGCTGCCACTGAATTACAGCAAGACCCCATAGTTAGCTAGTGAGCTAGCCAGTTAGCTAACTTTTATCTATCAACATTAGCTAGCTAGAAACAACAGACAACAGTGAGCTGTCATTATGCCAAGGCCAAGGCAAGCTGCTCTGAGTGTCCAGTGTGTTCTTGTGTGAAAGAGATGTGTTCAGCTCACTGATCTTCAGAACAATGGACCCAAAGTGAACCCTGACATCCATATAACTAAGTCTGTCTGTCTGGGATTATTGTGTCCTACTGTATCTACATGATGCGTGTTTTTTGAAATTTACATTGAATAATCTTTCATGTAATTGTTTATTGCTGCTTCGTTATTGTTATTTTGTGTAATTCCTTTTTTTTAGCATTTTCATAATTTAAAAAATCTAATATTTTCTTACATAAAAACAACTGCACTGCATTGTTGGTTTAAGGGCTTGTCAGCAACCATTTCACAGTAAGGTTGTATTCAGCGCATGTGACAAGTACAATTTGATGTGATTTGTGTGTTTAGTTGCTGGACATTGCTCCCTCTGACACTGGGTTTCTGAACCTCTAAAAGTCTGAGCCGTTTGGAGGGTTCTACTAGCTGACATATGGAATTGTTTTAAGGTGGTCATACCATGGATCATTTGGCTATTTGATTTTGAATTATAGTACCCCTTTAGGTAAAAAAAAATGAAATACATAAAAATGATTTGATAAAATATTGAATTTGGCCTTTACTGCTATAGACAATACAAACGCATTGAACAACACATTCATAAATGGTTAAAAACAAAAGAGTGAAAAAAATGTATCATAAGGACTAAAGTTTTGAAGTGACTGTCCTATATCTAGGGGATATAACAACATGTGTTTTTTTGGACACATACACTATACAAAAGTATGAGGACACCCCTTCAAATTAGTGGATTAGGTTATTTCAGCCACACCTGTTGCTGACAGATGTATAAAATCGAGCACACAGCCATTATATCTCCATAAACATTGGCAGTAGAATGGCCTTACTGAAGAGCTCAGTGACTTTCAACACGGCACCTTCATAGGATGCTACCTTTACAACAACTCAGTTTGTCAAATTTCTGCACTGCTAGAGCTGCCCTGGTCAACTGTAAATGTTGTTATTATGAAGTGGTAACGTCTAGGAACAACAACAAGATCACCGCGCGCAATGCCAAGCGTCGGCTGGAGTAGTGTAAAGCTCACCGCCATTGGACTCTGGAGCAGTGGAAACGCGTTCTCTGGAGTGGTGGGTATAATTTGTGGAACGTTCCAACAGGAATCCGTTCCAAAAACGTCGTAAATATCAAGATTGCCAACAAACAACGCATACAGAGTCGTATAACAGTAGAATGAGATACCGGGTAGGGAGTGAGCTTTGTAATTACGTTTTTCACTCACCACGTTTATTCGGAAAAAATGTCTCTCTTCGTTCTGGTAGCCTCCACCATTTCTCGTTCGTTGGTTTAGTTATTATTTCCGGTGTTCCTGCATTCGCTGGTGAACTCTGTTGCGCCTCAATTGGGGAATCGCTGTGGTTGAAATGTAACTAATGACCGCAAGCCCCAGTATTTTTATTAGCTAGGTGGCTTGTACACAATTGTTACCGATGATACTGTATATACCTACTCGTACTACAGAAACATGCATTGTATTTTGACAAGTTCTTTCGGTGTTAATCCTGTTTCCCAGATATAGCAGGTAAACTGTGTCTGTTGTGGAGTTCATCTTGCCTAGTTAAATAAAGATAAAATAGAACATTTAAAATATATACTATGACCTATTTCAGTTAACCCCAAGATGCTTGATTTACTACAACTGCTTTTGAATAACTTTCCAGTCGTTTGTGTTTTACATTACGACATTTGAAAGTCTGTTTATTGGACATATATATTAGTGTCTAATAAAAAAAGAGCAATGTATGTAAAGCATCCCATCTGTGTTAAGGTTATAGTGTGTGTGTGTATGGTGTAGTTTCTCTTGATGTCCACTTGGTGTCAGCAGTTTCAATAATGTCACACCAGGTTCACATGTTTTCATGTGTAACAAATGAAATAGTATTTGTGACATGCGCAGAATTCTACATATGTAGACCTTACAGTGGAATTCTGACTTACAAGCCCTTAAAACCTCTTTAGCGCTAGGGGTCAGATTATTATTATTTTTTTTAAATAACGTTCCCAAGGTAAACGGACATTTTCTCTGGCCCAGATCGTAGAATTATCATATAATTTATAGATTAGAAAACACTCCAAAGTTTCCAAAACTGTCAAAAATATTGTCTGAGTATAACAAAACGTATTCTGCAGACGAAAATCTAAGCCGGAAGTGGTTTTTTAATGTTTTTAATCTGTTTCCTGGACCGTCTATCTTCCATTTAAAGGGGTATCAACCAGATTCCCTTTCCAATGGCTTCCTCAGGCTGTGACCAGGCTTTAGACATAGTTTCAGGCTTTTATTTTGAAAAATGAGCGAGATTTTTCAAAAGTAGTCAGGTGTCCTCTGAATAGTTCCTGCGCACGAGAGAGGAGCTCTCCATTTTCCCTTTCTCTCTTAATGAATAGGTTATGGTCCGGTTAAAATATTTTTGATTATGTTTGTTAAAAACAACCTGTGGATTGATTATAAAAAACATTTGACATGTTTCTACGACCATTACTGATACTTTTTGGAATTTGTCGAACGGAACAAGGCTTTGGTTTCTGAACATAATGCGCAACCCAAATTGCGTTTTTTTGTGATAAAAGTAATATTTATTGAACAAAAATAACATTTGTTGTGTAACTGGGAGTCTCGTGAGTGCAAACATCCGAAGATTATCAAAGGTAAGCGATTCATTTTATTGCTTTTCTGACTTTCGTGACCATGCTAATTTGGGGCTAGCTGTTGTAGCATTGATTGATACACTCACAAAAGCTTAAATTTCTTTCGCTGTAAAGCATATTTTCAAAATCTGACACGATAGGTGGATTAACAATAAACTAAGCTGTGTTTTGGTATATTTCACTTGTGATTGCATGATTATAAATATTTTTTGTAATATTTATGCATTTGGCGCCCTGCAATTCTAGCGGTTGTTTAGGAAAGTGATCCCGCTAAAGGGATCCGTAGCGCAGAGAAGTTAACACATTTTTCTTAAAACTAAATTGTTGGTTAAGTAAAAATTAAGAAATAAAAGTAACAAATAAATAAAGAGCAGCAGTAAAATAAAAATAGCGAGGCTATATACATGGGGTACCGGTACAGAGTCAATGTGTAGGTAGGGGCACCGGTTAGTCGAAGTAATTGAGGTGTTCCTTTCAAGTCCAGCGGTGTAAATTACTTAACAAAAATGTATTTAAAGTACTCCACTACATTCTGTTTATATGTGTTTTTTTTGTATCTGTACTTTTACTCTTCCTGTATTTCTTTACAACTTTTAAATTTTACTTCACTACATTTCTAAAGAAAATAATGTATTTTTTACTCCATACAGTTTCCCTGGCACCCAAAAGTACTTTAATTTTAAGTTTAATTTCGAATGCTAAGTCTGACAGGAAAATGGTCCAAATCACACTTATCAAGAGAACAACCCTGGTCATCCCTACTGCATCTGATATAGCGGACTTACTAAACACATGCTTCGTTTGTAAATTATGTCTGAGTGTTGGAGTGTTCCAATGGCTATTTCTTAAATTTAAAAAACAAGAAAGTTGTGCTGTCTGGTTTTTAATTAATGGAAGGTCAAATAATTTATACTTTTACCACTGATACTTTACCACAACTCTATTAAAGGACATTCTACACAAGGTGTCACTTAATTTCTTGCTATTTGATGGGAACTAGCCTCTACCCCGCCTACACACCTCAAGTTAGCTCTTTCATGCCCACAAAAGGCAACATCAAAAATGGCTCTCTAAAAATTGCTCTTCTTGGATTTCACCTCTCAAACTCTGGTTTGGGGAGCAACCACCATAACCACCACTCTACCAGAAAGACAGAGACTGGATGTCAAGGGGTACTTGAAAATAAACAAATCAAAGACAACATTTCAGAGGTTGGAGAACGTACTTCTTGGATCCACCAACCGTTCCTCAATCTTCTTCTGATGACTACAAGCATAGATTATGAATCTTCAAAACCTACACTATAGGATGGATGTGTTTAGGAACGGGGGACGAAATTCGAAAGGGACGTGTTTTCAATTACCAGCAAATAAACCCTAAAAATGTTATACCATCATCTTAATGTTGGAACTTTGTCCATAAATTTGCCTACTACTGTCTATAAGCTATCATAACATGTGGGTTTTGTCTTGGGGACAAGGTATCGTAATGCCTTTGAATGGTCTACAAAGCATGCCCCCAGGTAAAAGTAGCCATCTGCAGACAAGGTTTGTGTCTAATCCAAATTAAAGTTTGTTACTCCATGACATATCACAACACTATTGAATTTACATTCTTTACAATGATACTGGAGTCTGACTATTTTTTGGCCCTTCCTCTGACACCGCCTAGTTTATACAGTAGGTCCTGGATGGCAGGAAGCTTCTACCCAGTGATGTACTCGTCCGTCAGCAATCAAATTGTATTCATAAATCCCTTACAACATCAGCCGATGTCACAAAGTGCCATACAGAAACCCAGCCTAAAACCCCAAAACGGCAAGCAATACAGATGCACCACACTGCCAGGTCTCTTACCTCCTCATAGCCTGGTTCCTCTCTAGGTTTCTTCCTAGTGGCTTCCTAGTGTGGAGTGCAATAGAGATTGCATCATCTGTGGATCTGTTGGGGCAGTATGCCAATTGGAGTGGGTCTAGTGTTTCCGGCATGATTGCTTGATGTGAGCCATTACCAGCCTTTCAAAGGACTTCATGGCTACCAATGTGAGTGCTATGGGGCGCTAATCATTTAGGCAGGTTACCTTTGCTTTCTTCGGCACAGGGACTATGTTGGTCTGTTTGAAACATGTAGGTATTACCGACTCGGTCAGGGAGAGGTTGACAATGTCAGTGAAGACACTTGCCTGGTAATCAGTCTGGCCCCGCGGCTTTGGGAATGTTTACCTGTTTAAAGGTCTTGCGCACATTGCCTATGGAGAGCCTGATCACACAGTCTTCCGGAACAGCTGGTGCTCTCGTGCATGCTTTAGTGTTGCTTTGCTCGAAGCGAGCATAAAAGGCTTTTAGCTCATCTGGTAGGCTCTCGTCACAGAGCAGCTTGTGGCTGGGTTTCCCTTTGTAGTCATGAATATTTTCCAAGCCCTTCCACATCCAACAAGCATCAGAGCCGGTGTAGTAGGATTCAATCTTAGTCCTGTATTGACGCTTCAGGACAAGTCTCTGAATTTCCTTGAGTGGGCCAGCCAGAACCCTGACTTGAATCCAATCTAACATCTCTGGAGAGACCTGAAAATAGCTGTGCAGCAACGCTCTCCATCGAACTTGACAGAGCTTGAGAGGATCTACAGAGAAGAATGGGAGAAAATCCCCAAATACAGGTGTGGCAAGCTTGTAGCATCAGACCCAAGGCTGCAATTGCTGCCAAAGCTGTTTCAACAAAGTATTGAGTAAAGGGTCTGAATACCTATGTAAATTTAATCACATTTTGATTTAATAAATTGGATTTAATTTCTAAATGTCACACCCTGATCTGTTTCAACTTTCTCGTGATTGTCTCCACCCCCCCCCAGGTGTCACTTATTATCCCCCCTGTCTGTGCCAGTTTGTCTTGTATGCTTTTCAAGGCAACCAGCATTTTCCCTTACTCCTGCTTCTATTCTCTTTTGCTAGTCCTCACGTTTTTCTTTTACCCTTGCCTGTTTTCTGGACTCTGTACCCGCCTGCCTGACCATTCTGCCTGCCACTCTGTACCTCCTGGACTCTGAACTGGTTGACATTTTACCTTTCCACGACCATTCTCTTGCCTAGCCCTTTTGGATTGTTTAATAAATATCAAGACTCGAACCATCTGCCTCCCATGTCTGCATCTGGGTCTCGCCTTGCTCTTATACTAAACCTGCTTTTGCTTTGACATTGTTCGCTATTGTGTGTAGATTGATGAGAGAAAACCAATGTAATCAATTGTAGAAGGCTGTAACGTAACAAAATGTCAAACAAGTCAAGGGGTCTGAATACTTCCCGAAGCACAGTAAATATTGATAAGTCACCTTGTACCAAATATTTTTTTAACCACAGTTAAATTCAGAAATGGTAGGTTGAGACTAATACAGTCAGGATAGTATAACGTATCCCATCATACCCAAGACATTTAGTACAGTCTTCCAATACATTAATCAAGAGTCAATGACTTTATACCATTATGGTAGTTAAGGCTTTTTAATGCCACTGATGGTAAACACCAACTGTGTGTCCAAATTCCTTTTCATCAATATAATGGTTAACGTTCTCTGTAGAAGTTGCAGAAAGGAAAATACCTACTGTAGCTATGTAGGCTTCTTGCTGGTTACCAATTGTCACAAAAAAAAAACATAATAGGTTGGCTTTTAAATTCCAAATTAAACTAGCATGTGCATTTCTCTAAGAACCTAGAGGTAAATCTCAGTAAGATAACTGAAGAAAAAAAAAGTTAACTGAAATCCACTATCATTCGCTTATGCCAGCTTAACCATAACCCATCTATACAGTTCAGTATTGCAATATTATTACATTATCGGGGTACTGTTACTTTAATTACATTTGACTATATAAAACAAATACCCTACAAGTAAAAGTATATAATTAACAAAGTACTGAGTAAAAATTGTTTTAAAAATCCAACATGCCTTAGATATTTGGTCAATTTTTCTGTTACCTTAATGTTTTCACACATTACCTTTCCCTTTCAATTTAAGGGAGAAGTAGCAAATGTGCTGTAGGAAGTAATTTCATTGGTTGCAACAAAGGCACATCTGTGTGGGCCAAAAAAAATACCATAATTTCTATCAGCATGTTAAATGCACAACCAGAGTGAAACAAATTCGAGACCACCTTTACTCCACACACAGAGACACGTACAAAGCTCTCCCTACACTTGGCAAATCTTACCATAATTATCAGGTATGAGGGTAAGACCCATATGCAGACCACATCGAAGAAACAATAGTTTAATACTCAAACAGGGGCAAGCAATAGTAACTTTAGTTAACTCTACCGACATGAACATACTACCTCAACCATCCGGTGCCCCCGCACATTCACTCTGTACCGGCACCCCCCTGTATATATTGTTATTTTTTAATGCTGCTCTTTAATTACTTGTTACTTTTATCTATTATTCTTATCTGTATTTTTTTAACTGCACAGTTGGTTAGGGGCCGTAAGTAAGCATTTCACTGTAAGGTCTATACCTGTTGTATTCAGCGCATGTGACTAATAAAATTTGATTTGACAGTACAAGGCAGGCAGGAGTCAGTAACCAGAGGTGTGGCAACGGTACCGGACGGCAGGCAGGCTCAGGTTTTGGGTAGGCAGACGTCAGAAACAGGAGACAAAGAGCTGTGACATATGAGTTTAACTCTGGACACATTTCCTGGAGGTTGATACCCCTGGAAACACTTGAACGGAGATAGGCCCGTGGCAGAGCAGGGTAGGGTGTCGCGGGCGTACTCGACCCACACCAGCTGCTGGCTCCAGGTGGTGGGGTTGGCCGAGACCAGGCAGTGCAGAGTAGTCTCTAGATCCTGGTTTGCTCGCTCCGACTTGCCATTGGACTGGGGGTGGAACCCAGAGGACAGGCTGGCTAACGACACAATGAGGGCGCAGAATGCCTTCCAGACCCGGGATGAGAACTGAGGCCTCCGGTCGGAGACCAGGTCCACCGGCAGTCCACGGATCCGGAAGACGTGCTACACCATGGGCTGGGCCGTCTCCTTAGCCAAGGGGAGTTTGGGGAGAGGAATGAAGTGGGCGGCTTTGGAAAACCGGTCGACCAGTCAGGATGACAGTGTTGCCCTCAGACGGGAGGGTGTGGGGGAGAAACCCGTGACAAAATCCAGGGATATGTTGCTCGGCTCTCCATTAAAGCGTTCTGGAGGAGGTAACCTGGGGTTCCCAGGAAGGTAGAGTGGCCGGTGGGACGGCGCTGCTAACCGCCGAGTGACTGAGGAGCGGTGGGGTTACCCCCGTGGCAGGCTGCCCTCCAGAGAACTCGCAGATTTGCTCTAGCAGCATGTCCAACGCCCGGGTATGGCGGGTCAGTAACCAGAGGTGGGTCAAAGGTACCAGATGGCAGGCAGGTTCAGGGTAGGGGTAGGCAGAGATAATAAATCAAACGGGAAGCAAAGGTCCAGGTCGACAGGCAGGCAGAGGGTTCAGGTGGGCAGGCTCAGGGTCAGGCAGAGTGGTCAGGCTCAGGGTCAGGCAGAGTGGTCAGGTAGGCAGGCACAGGCTCAGGCAGAGTGTTCAGGTGGGCAGGCACAGGGGCAGGCAGAGTGGTCGGGTGGTCAGGGTCAGGTGGTCAGGCTCAGGGGCAGGCAGAGTGTTCAGGCTCAGGGTCAGGCAGTGTTCAGGTGGGCAGGCACAGGGGCAGGCTCAGGGTCAGGCAGGGTGGTCAGGTAGGCAGGCACAGGGGCAGGCAGAGTGGTCAGGCAGAGTGGTCGGGTGGTCAGGCTCAGGGTCAGGTGGTCAGGCTCAGGGGCAGGCAGAGTGTTCAGGCTCAGGGTCAGGCAGTGTTCAGGTGGGCAGGCACAGGGGCAGGCAGAGTGTTCAGGTAGGCAGGCTCAGGGTCAGGCAGAGTGTTCAGGTGGGCAGGCACAGGGGCAGGCAGAGTGGTCAGGTGGTCAGGGTCAGGTGGTCAGGCAGAGTGTTCAGGCTCAGGGTCAGGCAGAGTGTTCAGGTGGGCAGGCACAGGGGCAGGCAGAGTGTTCAGGTGGGCAGGCTCAGGGTCAGGCAGAGTGTTCAGGTAGGCAGGCTCAGGGTCAGGCAGAGTGGTCAGGGTCAGGCAGGGTGGTCAGGTAGGCAGGCACAGGGGCAGGCAGAGTGTTCAGGTAGGCAGGCTAAGGGGCAGGCAGAGTGTTCAGGTAGGCAGGCACAGGGGCAGGCAGAGTGTTCAGGTAGGCAGGGTCAGGCAGAGTGGTCAGGCTCAGGGTCAAGCAGAGTGGTCAAGTGGGCAGGCTGAGGGTCAGGCAGAGTGTTCAGGTAGGCAGGCACAGGGGCAGGCAGAGTGTTCAGGTAGGCAGGCACAGGGGCAGGCTAAGGGCCAGGCAGAGTGATCAGGCTCAGGCAAAGTGGTCAGGTGGGCAGGCTAAGGGTCAGGCAGAGTGTTCAGGTAGGCAGGCACAGGGGCAGGCAGAGTGGTCAGGCAGAGTGTTCAGGTAGGCAGGCTCAGTCATTAATATGCATGAGGACCAGAACAACATGTCAGAGAAGGGAGGTTACTGTATTAGAGTGGGTCCTACATTTCTGAAATGGACAAAATGTCCCCCATTTCCACTTTTATTTAAATACAGAACCATGTTAACAATATGTTGACTATTCTATATGGAATGTTTATAATATATTAGAATGTGTTGCCTTGTCCCTCTGAGTTCTACATGGAACAGGTCAAAGTTCTATTTACATTTGGTCAGTTCCATGATCTCATTCATTCTATTCTACAAACCCATTAAATGTACACTCTTGTCAGCTGCATCAACGGGGTACTGAGGTTCCAGTGTTCTAGACTAGAGCTCTCCCTACTGGCATCTCAACATTACTGCACCATCCTAATAATAATGTCCTCAATAATGTTGGGCTAATAACAACATTACAAACTGGAAATGAATCGGATAGAATGGTAAAACACAACACTGTGTACTTGACAAAGTCACATTTAAATCACACAAACACTGATGTCTGTAGTATTACAACATGCCACTATCATATTATGTTACACTGTTGACCCTTGTGTACAGTACTGGTAGTAGCATTAGTTAGCAGAGGCATCAGTATCATCATCACCATAACCTGCTGTATTGACTGCTGCTGTCCATATACTGTATAGTCTAATGTAGCCTGTTATCCATATATAGTCTAATGTAGCCTGTTATCCATATAGTATAATGTAGCCTGTTATCCATATAGTATAATGTAGCCTGCTGTATTGACTGCTGCTGTCTATATACTAAATAGTCTTATGTAGCCTGTCATCCATTTATAGTCTAATCTAGCCTGTCATCCATATATAGTCTAATTTAGCCTGTCATCCATATATAGTCTAATTTAGCCTGTTATCCATATATAGTCTAATTTAGCCTGTTATCCATATATAGTCTAATGTAGCCTGTTATCCATATATAGTCTAATGTAGCCTGTTATCCATATATAGTCTAATGTAGCCTGTTATCTATATATAGGCTAATGCAGCCTGTTATCCATATATAGTCTAATGTAGCCTGTTATCCATATAGAGTCTAATGTAGCCTGTTATCCATATATAGTCTAATGTAGCCTGTTATCCATATGTAGTCTAATGTAGCCTGTTATCCATATATAGTCTAATGTAGCCTGTTATCCATATATAGTCTAATGCAGCCTGTTCTCCATATATAGTCTAATCTAGCCTGTCATCTATATATAGTTGTCATGACTTCAGACGAATTCGTCTCCTCTCCTTGTTTTGGTGGCGTTTGGAGGTCGACGTCACCGGCTTTCTAGCCATCGTCGCTCCATTTGTTCATTGTTCCATTTGTTTTGTCTTGTTCCCTGCACACCTGGTTTACATTCCCTAATCACACTGCATGTATTTATTCCTCTGTTCCCCCCAATGTCTTTGTGTGAAATTGTTTTGTTACGTGTTTAGTGTGATGCGCCAGACTGGTTTTTCCCCCCGGGTATCGTATTTTGACCCGTTGTATTTATTTGTCATACATTTGTATATTTGTGAGTGTTTTCACACTTATTGAATTTTACCTGTGGCTGGAGGATTTTGGACGCAGTTGCGTCTGTCTTTTGTGCTTTTGCCAAATAAAAGTGCGCCTGATCACAACTCACTGCTCTCCTGCACCTGACTTCGCATCAGTAGCACACAACCCTGACAGAATTTCACACCACCCATGGAGGCAGCAGGAGCAGGTACCCCGGTCAGAGGAGTCGACGAGCGCATCCGGGAACACTCGGCAATGCTGCATCATCTCAGTGCCACGGTGGATCGCGTTGTCCAGACCATGGACCGTTGGGAGAGACAGGAAGTCTCTCCAGTGCCTCGACCAGCGCAACCGGAGTTACCTCTACCCGTCCCTCCTGGATCCAATCCCAGTGGGATGCGTCTCTCCCTTCCCAGGGAGTATGGTGGGACGGCAGCACGGTGCCAGAGGTTCCTATTACAGCTGGACCTATACCTGGCCACCGTTCACCCAGCTCCCTCGGGAAGGGAGAGGGTGTCCGCCCTCGTCTCAAGCCTCTCGGGGAGAGCTCTGGAGTGGGCAAACGCCGTGCGGGGAGAAGGAGACGCAGCGTTGGACCACATCGAGGAGTTCGATGTGATAAGACAATAAGATGTCTTATCTGCATAATATGCCTATGTGATATACTTGTTATTAGAATGTATCCCTTTGGACTCTGGTGGCAGTTGCACTTCTTCCCTCAGCTGGGGCTCAGTCACTTGGGGCGCAGAGAGGGGAGAGGTCAGGGTTGTCTTTCACATATCCCTGGTGCTATGCAGAATATCAGACAGGGAAGAGGACAGGATGGAACATTGTCTTCATATGTGAATGTGTCTTTACCTGTTCTTAAACAATGTGAAGGGATGGCGTGATTAATGGGGAACCAATTACTTGTCTCCACAATGTCTGTGCTCAAGTCACTCCCTCCTTTGGCATTGGGGGGAGGTGTATGTCAGTGTCTGGAACCATTGTATGTCCTCTCTGATGTTGCACTTATCCTGGGATAGTGTATGACCTAGAGGCTCACTCCCCTCAGTGAGCTTGTCCAGGAGTGGGGTCAAGAAAGGGTTTTACTTGAGATGGGGGTATCTAGAGTTGACAATTGAGTTATGCCATTGGATGAGTTGGTGTTTTTGTGCTATAAAGTACCAGGAACGAGATTAGAACCTCGTTTTAGGGGCCAAACTGAACGATAATTTATAGTGAATGCTATCTGGCTACGGGATACTCCTTTCTCATTTATAAAGTCTCACTTTGTGAACTGTTCCTAATATCTGTGGTTTGTTATGTCGACTAGGGGGTGGATCTTTGCTATAAAAGATCTCAGTAGCCATTGTGTTGTCACTCTCAATGGTTCATGAGAAATGGTGAATCGTTGAAAGTCATTGCTATTGCAAAGCTCTTATGATTAAATATTTAGTTTAAGTATAACTCTGACTGGTGTGATAAGTTTGTCTCTCCTTATTTGGTAGTAAAGAAATGAACCACCACACCTTCTTTAGACTAGTTGAGTATCTGGAGCATCAGCATTTGTGGTTTCGATTTATTTGTTATTCTTATCTCTTGCTTTTTGGGGGGTATTTTCTTAAAACTGCGTTGTTGGTTAAGTGCTTTTAAGTCAGCATTTCACTGTAAGGTCTACCTACCCCTGTTGTATTCAGTGCATGTGATAAATACAATTTTGTTTGATTTGATTTAATACTACTCCTAAACACAACCCACAGTCACCGTGTCTCATGTTAATACTACTCCTAAACACAACCCACCATCACTGTGTCTCATGTTAATACTACTCCTAAACACAACCCACCATCACCGTGTCTCATGTTAATACTAATCATAAACACAACCCACCATCACTGTGTCTCATGTTAATACTACTCCTAAACACAACCCACCATCACCGTGTCTAATGTTAATACTACTCATAAACACAACCCACCCTCACTGTGTCTCATGTTAATACTACTCCTAAACACAACCCACCGTCACTGTGTCTCATGTTAATACTACTCCTAAACACAACCCACCATCACTGTGTCTCATGTTAATACTACTCCTAAACACAACCCACCGTCACTGTGTCTCATGTTAATACTACTCCTAAACACAACCCACCATCACTGTCTCATGTTAATACTACTCCTAAACACAACCCACCGTCACTGTGTCTCATGTTAATACTACTCCTAAACACATCCCACCATCACTGTCTCTCATGTTAATACTGCTCCTAAACACAACCCAACATCACTGTGTCTCATGTTAATACTACTCCTAATCACAACCCACCATCACCGTGTCTAATGTTAATACTAATCATAAACACAACCCACCATCACTGTGTCTCATGTTAATACTACTCCTAAACACAACCCACCATCACCGTGTCTAATGTTAATACTACTCATAAACACAACCCACCCTCACTGTGTCTCATGTTAATACTACTCCTAAACACAACCCACCGTCACTGTGTCTCATGTTAATACTACTCCTAAACACAACCCACCATCACTGTGTCTCATGTTAATACTACTCCTAAACACAACCCACCGTCACTGTGTCTCATGTTAATACTACTCCTAAACACAACCCACCATCACTGTGTCTCATGTTAATACTACTCCTAAACACAACCCACCGTCACTGTGTCTCATGTTAATACTACTCCTAAACACATCCCACCATCACTGTCTCTCATGTTAATACTGCTCCTAAACACAACCCACCATCAATGTGTCTCATGTTAATATTACTCCTAACACCACCCACCATCACTGTGTCTCATGTTAATACTACTCCTAAACACAACCCACCATCACTGTGTCTCATGTCAAAACTACTCCTAAACACAACCCACCGTCACTGTGTCTCATGTTAATACTACTCCTAATCACAACCCGCCATCACTGTGTCTCATGTTAATACTACTCCTAAACACAACCCACCATCACTGTGTCTCATGTTAATACTACTCCTAAACACAACCCACCATCACTGTGTCTCATGTCAAAACTACTCCTAAACACAACCCACCATCACTGTGTCTCATGTTAATACTACTCCTAAACACAACCCACCATCACTGTGTCTCATGTCAAAACTACTCCTAAACACAACCCAACATCACTGTGTCTCATGTTAATACTACTCCTAATCACAACCCACCATCACTGTGTCTCATGTTAATACTACTCCTAAACACAACCCTCCATCACTGTGTCTCATGTTAATACTACTCCTAATCACAACCCACCATCACTGTGTCTCATGTTAATACTACTCCTAAACACAACCCACCATCACTGTCTCATGTTAATACTACTCCTAAACACAACCTGCCATCACTGTGTCTCATGTTAATACTACTCCTAAACACAACCCACCATCACTGTGTCTCATGTCAAAACTACTCCTAAACACAACCCACCATCACTGTGTCTCATGTTAATACTACTCCTAATCACAACCCACCATCACTGTGTCTCATGTTAATACTACTCCTAAACACAACCCACCATCACTGTCTCATGTTAATACTACTCCTAAACACAACCCACCATCACTGTGTCTCATGTTAATACTACTCCTAAACACAACCCACCATCACTGTCTCATGTTAATACTACTCCTAAACACAACCCACCATCTCTGTGTCTCATGTTAATACTACTCCTAAACACAACCCACCATCACTGTGTCTCATGTTAATACTACTCCTAAACACAACCCACCATCACTGTGTCTCATGTTAATACTACTCCTAAACACAACCCACCATCACTGTGTCTCATGTTAGTGTCACTTCCGGCGCCGAAAAGAGATGGCCGCCTCGCTTCGCGTTCCTTGGAAAATATGCAGTATTTTGTTTTTTTACGTGTTATTTCTTACATCGGTACCCCAGGTAATCTTAGGTTTCATTACATACAGTCGGGAGGAACTACTGAATATACGATTAACGTCAACTCATCATCGTTCCTACCAGGAATATGACTTTCCCGAAACGGATCCAGTGTTTTGCCTTCCACCCAATACAATGGATCTGATCCCAGCCGGCGACCCTGTGCGACGCCGAAAAAGGGGCAAACGAGGCGGTCTCGTGGTCAGGCTTCGGAGACGGGCACATCGCGCTCCACTCCCTAGCATACTACTCGCCAATGTCCAGTCTCTTGACAACAAGGTTGATGAAATCCGAGCACGGGTAGCATTCCAGAGAGACATCAGGGATTGCAACGTGCTCTGCTTCACGGAAACATGGCTAACTCAAGGGACGCTAACGGAGTCGGTGCAGCCAGCTGGTTTCTTCATGCATCGCGCCGACAGAAACAAACATCTTTCCGGTAAGAAGAGGGGCGGGGGGGTATGCCTTATGATTAACGAGAAGTGGTGTGATCATCATAACAACACACAGGAACTCAAGTCATTCTGTTCACCTGATCTAGAACTCCTCACAATCAAATGTCGACCGCATTATCTACCAAGGGAATTCTCTTCAATCATAATCACAGCCGTATATATTCCCCCCCAAGCAGACACATCGATGGCCCTGAACGAACTTTATCTGACTCTTTGTAAACTGGAAACCACACACCCTGAGGCTGCATTCATCGTAGCTGGGGATTTTAACAAGGCTAATCTAAAAACAAAACTCCCTAAATTCTATCAGCATATCGATTGTGCTACCAGGCCTGGAAAAACCCTAGACCATTGTTATACTAATTTCCGCGACGCATATAAGGCCCTCCCCCGCCCCCCTTTCGGAAAAGCTGACCACGACTCCATTTTGTTGATTCCAGCCTACAAACAGAAACTCAAACAACAGGCTCCCGCGCTCAGGTCTGTTCAACGCTGGTCCGACCAATCTGAATCCACGCTTCAAGACTGCTTCGATCACGCGGATTGGAATATGTTCCGCATCGCGTCCAACAACAATATTGACGAATATGCTGATTCGGTGAGCGAGTTCATTAGGAAGTGCATTGACGATGTCGTACCCACAGCAACGATTAAAACATTCCCAAACCAGAAACCGTGGATTGACGGCAGCATTCGCGTGAAACTGAAAGCGCGAACCACTGCTTTTAACCAGGGCAAGGTGACCGGAAGCATGACCGAATACAAACAGTGTAGCTATTCTCTCCGCAAGGCTATCAAACAGGCTAAGTCCCAGTACAGAGACAAAATCGAGTCGCAATTCAACAGCTCAGACACAAGAGGTATGTGGCAGGGTCTACAGTCAATCACGGATTACAAAAAGGAAACCAGCCCCGTCGCGGACCAGGATGTCTTGCTCCCAGACAGGCTAAACAACTTTTTTGCCCGCTTTGAGGACAATACAGTGCCACTGACACGGCCCCCTACCAAAACCTGCGGGCTCTCCTTCACTGCAGCCGAGGTGAGTAAAACATTTAAACGTGTTAACCCTCGCAAGGCTGCAGGCCCAGACGGCATTCCCAGCCGCGTCCTCAGAGCATGCGCAGACCAGCTGGCTGGTGTGTTTACGGACATATTCAATCAATCCTTATCCCAGTCTGCTGTTCCCACATGCTTCAAGAGGGCCACCATTGTTCCTGTTCCCAAGAAAGCTAAGGTAACTGAGCTAAACGACTACCGCCCCGTAGCACTCACTTCCGTCATCATGAAGTGCTTTGAGAGACTAGTCAAGGACCATATCACCTCCACCCTACCGGACACCCTAGACCCACTCCAATTTGCTTACCGACCCAATAGGTCCACAGACGACGCAATCGCAACCACACTGCACACTGCCCTAACCCATCTGGACAAGAGGAATACCCATGTGAGAATGCTGTTCATCGATTACAGCTCAGCATTTAACACCATAGTACCCTCCAAACTCGTCATCAAGCTCGAGACCCTGGGTCTCGACCCCGCCCTGTGCAACTGGGTCCTGGACTTCCTGACGGGCCGCCCCCAGGTGGTGAGGGTAGGTAACAACATCTCCACCCCGCTGATCCTCAACACTGGGGCCCCACAAGGGTGCGTTCTGAGCCCTCTCCTGTACTCCCTGTTCACCCACGACTGCGTGGCCATGCACGCCTCCAACTCAATCATCAAGTTTGCGGATGACACTACAGTGGTAGGCTTGATTACCAACAACGACGAGACGGCCTACAGGGAGGAGGTGAGGGCCCTCGGAGTGTGGTGTCAGGAAAATAACCTCACACTCAACGTCAACAAAACAAAGGAGATGATTGTGGACTTCAGGAAACAGCAGAGGGAGCACCCCCCTATCCACATCGACGGGTCAGTAGTGGAGAAGGTGGAAAGTTTTAAGTTCCTCGGTGTACACATCACGGACAAACTGAATTGGTCCACCCACACAGACAGCGTTGTGAAGAAGGCGCAGCAGCGCCTCTTCAACCTCAGGAGGCTGAAGAAATTCGGCTTGTCACCAAAAGCACTCACAAACTTCTACAGATGCACAATCGAGAGCATCCTGTCGGGCTGTATCACCGCCTGGTACGGCAACTGCTCCGCCCACAACCGTAAGGCTCTCCAGAGGGTAGTGAGGTCTGCAGAACGCATCACCGGGGGCAAACTACCTGCCCTCCAGGACACCTACACCACCCGATGTCACAGGAAGGCCATAAAGATCATCAAGGACAACAACCACCCAAGCCACTGCCTGTTCACCCCGCTATCATCCAGAAGGCGAGGTCAGTACAGGTGCATCAAAGCAGGGACCGAGAGACTGAAAAACAGCTTCTATCTCAAGGCCATCAGACTGTTAAACAGCCACCACTAACATTTAGCGGCCGCTGCCAACATACCGACTCAACTCCAGCCACTTTAAAAATGGGAATTGATGGAAATTATGTAAAAATGTACCACTAGCCACTTTAAACAATGCCACTTAATATAATGTTTACATACCCTACATTACCCATCTCATATGTATATACTGTACTCTATATCATCTACTGCATCTTGCCATCTTTATGTAATACATGTACCACTAGCCACTTTAAACTATGCCACTTTATGTTTACATACCCTACAGTACTCATCTCATATGTATATACCGTACTCTATACCATCTACTGCATCTGCCATGCCGTTCTGTACCACCACTCATTCATATATCTTTATGTACATATTCTTTATCCCTTTACACTTGTGTGTGTGTGTAAGGTAGTAGTTGTGGAATTGTTAGGTTAGATTACTTGTTGGTTATTACTGCATTGTCGGAACTAGAAGCACAAGCATTTCGCTACACTCGCATTAACATCTTCTAACCATGTGTATGTGACTAATAAAATTTGATTTGATTTGGTTTGATTTTAATACTTCTCCTAAACACAACCCACCATCACTGTGTCTCATGTTAATACTACTCCTAAACACAACCCACCATCACTGTGTCTCATGTTAATACTACTCCTAAACACAACCCACCATCACTGTGTCTCATGTTAATACTGCTCCTAAACACAACCCACCATCACTGTCATGTTAATACTACTCCTAAACACAACCCTCCATCACTGTGTCTCATGTTAATACTACTCCTAAACACAACCCACCATCACTGTGTCTCATGTTAATACTACTCCTAAACACAACCCACCATCACTGTGTCTCTTGTTAATACTACTCCGAAACACAACCCTCCATCACTGTGTCTCATGTTAATACTACTCCTAAACACAACCCACCATCACTGTCATGTTAATACTACTCCTAAACACAACCCAAAGTCACTGTGTCTCATGTTAATACTACTCCTAAACACAACCCACCATCACTGTGTCTCATGTTAATACTACTCCTAAACACAACCCACCATCACTGTGTCTCATGTTAATACTACTCCTAAACACAACCCTCCATCACTGTGTCTCATGTTAATACTACTCCTAAACACAACCCACCATCACTGTGTCTCATGTTAATACTACTTCTAAACACAACCCACCATCACCGTGTCTCATGTTAATACTACTCCTAAACACAACCCTCCATCACTGTGTCTCATGTTAATACTACTCCTAAACACAACCCACCATCACTGTGTCTCATGTTAATACTACTCCTAAACACAACCCTCCATCACTGTGTCTCATGTTAATACTACTCCTAAACACAACCCACCATCACTGTGTCTCATGTTAATACTACTCCTAAACACAACCCACCATCACTGTGTCTCATGTTAATACTACTCCTAAACACAACCCACCATCACTGTGTCTCATGTTAATACTACTTCTAAACACAACCCTCCATCACTGTGTCTCATGTCAAAACTACTCCTAAACACAACCCACCATCACTGTGTCTCATGTTAATACTACTCCTAAACACAACCCACCATCACTGTCTCATGTTAATACTACTCCTAATCACATCGATTAGATTAGGTGCCTCTCCAAGATGGCGCCGGCCAGAATGCATGAAATGCTGCTACTGATCACATTGTATAACCACGATTTGTGCTGCTAAATATGCACATTTTTGAACAAAACCTATATGCATTGTGTAATATGATGTTACAGGACTGTCATCTGATGAAGTTTATCAAGGTTAGTCAAATTATATATCTTTTGCTGGATTGTTACGATCGCTAACATTTGCTGCTGGTAAATGCGGTTGTGTTTCTGGCTATTGTGGTAAGCTAATATAATGCTATATTGTGTTTTCGCTGTAAAACACTTAAAAAATCTGACATATTGGCTGGATTCACAAGATGTTGGGCTTTCATTTGCTGTACGCTGTGTATTTTTCAGAAATGATTTATGATGAGTAATTAGGTATTTGACGTTGGTCTCTGTAATTATTCTGCCTGCATCGACGCTATTTCAGATTGCAGCTGCAATGTAGAACTGTGATTTATACCTGAAATATGCACATTTTTCTAACAAAACATATGCTATACAATAAATATGTTATCAGACTGTCATTTGATGAAGTTGTTTCTTGGTTAGTGGCTATTTATATCTTTATTTGGTCGAATTTGTGATAGCTACTGATGGAGTAAAAAACTGGTGGAGTAAAAAAAGTGGTGTCTTTTGCTAACGTGGTTAGCTAATAGATTTACATATTGTGTCTTCCCTGTAAAACATTTTAAAAATCAGAAATGATGGCTGGATTCACAAGATGTGTATCTTTCATCTGGTGTCTTGGACTTGTGATTTAATGATATTTAGATGCTAGTATTTACAGTGGGGAGAACAAGTATTTGATACACTGACGATTTTGCAGGTTTTCCTACTTACAAATCATGTAGAGGTTTGTAATTTTTATCATAGGTACACTTCAACTGTGAGAGACGGAATCTAAAACAAAAATCCAGAAAATCACATTGTATGATTTTTAAGTAATTAATTTGCATTTTATTGCATGACATAAGTATTTGATCACCTACCAACCAGTAAGAATTCCAGCTCTCACAGACCGTTTCGTTTTTCTTTAAGAAGTCCTCCTGTTCTCCACTCATTACCTGTATTAACTGCACCTGTTTGAACTCGTTACCTGTATAAAAGACACCTGTCCACACACTCAATCAAACAGACTCCAACCTCTCCACAATGGCCAAGACCAGAGAACTGTGTAAGGACATCAGGGATAAAATTGTAGACCTGCACAAGGCTGGGATGGGCTACAGGACAATAGGCAAGCAGCTTGGTGAGAAGGCAACAACTGTTGGCGCAATTATTCGAAAATGGAAGAAGTTCAAGATGACGGTCAATCACCCTCGGTCTGGTGCTCCATGCAAGATCTCACCTCGTGGGGCATCAATGATCATGAGGAAGGTGAGGGATCAGCCCAGAACTACACGGCAGGACCTGGTCAATGACCTAAAGAGAGCTGGGACCACAGTCTCAAAGAAAACCATTAGTAACACACTACGCCGTCATGGATTAAAATCCTGCAGCGCACGCAAGGTCCCCCTGCTCAAGCCAGCACATGTCCAGGCCCGTCTGAAGTTTGCCAATGACCATCTGGATGATCCAGAGGAGGAATGGGAGAAGGTCATGTGGTCTGATGAGACAAAAATAGAGCTTTTTGGTCTAATCTCCACTCGCCGTGTTTGGAGGAAGAAGAAGGATGAGTACAACTCCAAGAACACCATCCCAACCGTGAAGCATGGAGGTGGAAACATCATTCTTTGGGGATGCTTTTCTGCAAAGGGGACAGGACGACTGCACCGTATTGAGGGGATGATGGATGGGGCCATGTATCGCGAGATCTTGGCCAACAACCTCCTTCCCTCAGTAAGAGCATTGAAGATGGGTCGTGGCTGGGTCTTCCAGCATGACAACGACCCAAAACACACAGCCAGTGCAACTAAGGAGTGGCTCCGTAAGAAGCATCTCAAGGTCCTGGAGTGGCCTAGCCAGTCTCCAGACCTGAACCCAATAGAAAATCTTTGGAGGGAGCTGAAAGTCCGTATTGCCCAGGGACAGCCCCGAAACCTGAAGGATCTGGAGAAGGTCTGTATGGAGGAGTGGGCCAAAATCCCTGCTGCAGTGTGTGCAAACCTGGTCAAGAACTACAGGAAACGTATGATCTCTGTAATTGCAAACAAAGGTTTCTGTACCAAATATTAAGTTCTGCTTTTCTGATGTATCAAATACTTATGTCATGCAATAAAATGCAAATGAATTACTTAAAAATCATACAATGTGATTTTCAGGATTTTTGTTTTAGATTCCGTCTCTCACAGTTGAAGTGTACCTATGATAAAAATTACAAACCTCTACATGATTTGTAAGTAGGAAAACCTGCAAAATCGTCAGTGTATCAAATACTTGTTCTCCCCACTGTAAATACTAGCATCTAAATATCATTAAATCACAAGTCCAAGACACCAGATGAAAGATACACATCTTGTGAATCCAGCCATCATTTCTGATTTTTAAAATGTTTTACAGGGAAGACACAATATGTAAATCTATTAGCTAACCACGTTAGCAAAAGACACCACTTTTTTTACTCCACCAGTTTTTTACTCCATCAGTAGCTATCACAAATTCGACCCAATAAAGATATAAATAGCCACTAACCAAGAAACAACAATTACAGACCTCTACATGCTTTGTAAGTAGGAAAACCTGCAAAATCAGCAGTGTATCAAATACTTGTTCTCCCCACTGTACTTGTGACGCTATGCTAGGCTATGCTAGTCAGCTTTTTTACTGATGGGGGTGCTCCCGGATCCGGGTTTGGGAGGAATTAGAGGTTAAAATAGCATGCACACGTCTTTATGTGAAACCACATGTACAACGTACATCCCGTCTTTTCTAGCATACAATATAGCTCAGTATTTGTCAAGGGTGCCAATAATTTTGGTTGTGACACAGTTATACTTGACCCTGTTATACTTTGACAGTGAACATGACCCTATTGAATGGAGATCTGGGTATTACTGGCAAACTCTACTGATCATGTTTTAAACATGTAAATGAATAAACTGCACGCGCCTTCCCCTGGATGTCAGTAACCAATGAGAATTGGAATGGAGTTTCTAGGCAGATCTCAGACCTTATAAAAGCCCATGGCATGGGGGGTGCACTCTTTTCATTGTTCGTCATTGCGCAAAGCAGGACCTCAGCATGGCGTTCGGAAAAGCTCAAGTTATCGGCCTTAGATATATCCGTCTGTGATTTAATTCGATATAGGTGTTAGAAACATCATAACGAAGTTATTTTAAACCGAGTTATATCAGTTTATGCGAGTATATTGCGATTTTCGGATTTTCCTTATTATTGCGTTTTGAAGATTTGGGCATGTCTGCGCCACATAGCTAATGTTAGCTGCTATTTCCAAAGTTGAAGAGGACGTTTTACAACCGAGCAACGATTCTTTTGGACAAAGGACAACTTGCCCAAGATTCTGATGGAAGCTCGTCCAAAAGTAAGAGCTATTTATGATGTTAATTCGTATTTATGTGGAAAAATGTAAAAGGATTTGTCCGCCATTAATTTCTGCACTGGTCTGGCTGTAACGCACACTGTATGTCTAGTAACGTTAATTTTAAAAATCTAACACAGCGGTTGCATTAATAACTAATGCATCTTTCATTTGCTGTCCAACCTGTATTTTTTAGTCAAGTTTACGATTATTTATCGATTAGATTAGGTGCCTCTCCAAGATGGCGCCGGCCAGAATGCCTGAAATGTTGCTACTGATCACATTGTATAACCACGATTTGTGCTGCTAAATATGCACATTTTCGAACAAAACCTATATGCATTGTGTAATATGATGTTACAGGACTGTCATCTGAGGAAGTTTATCAAGGTTAGTCAAATGATATATCTTTTGCTGGATTGTTACGATCGCTAACCTTTGCTGCTGGTAAATGCGGTTGTGTTTCTGGCTATTGTGGTAAGCTAATATAATGCTATATTGTGTTTTCGCTGTAAAACACTTAAAAAATCTGACATATTGGCTGGATTCACAAGATGTTGGGCTTTCATTTGCTGTACGCTGTGTATTTTTCAGAAATGTTTTATGATGAGTAATTAGGTATTTGACGTTGGTCTCTGTAATTATTCTGCCTGCATCGACGCTATTTCAGATTGCAGCTGCAATGTAGAACTGTGATTTATACCTGAAATATGCAAATTTTTCTAATAAAACATATGCTATACAATAAATATGTTATCAGACTGTCATCTGATTAAGTTGTTTCTTGGTTAGTGACTATTTCTATCTTTATTTGGTCGAATTAGTGATGGCTACCTATGCAGGAAAAAAATGGTGGAAAAAAAAGTTGTGTCTTTTGCTATGGTGGTTAGCTAATAGAAATACATATTGTGTCTTCCCTGTAAAACATTTAAAAAATCGGAAATGATGGCTGGATTCACAAGATCTGTATCTTTCATTTGGTGTCTTGGACTTGTGATTTCATGAACATTTTATTATATGATATCCCTGTAGCTTTAGGCTAGGCTATGCTAGTCAGCTTTTTTGATGGGGGGATCCCGGATCCGGGTTTGTGACCCGGTAGAGGTTTAACATGCAGCAACAGCATGTCACATAAAGGATGTTACTGTATCTAAATAGAAAATGGTCTAAAGTCAGCATACTGTAGTTACATTTCTTTATTTGAGGAGTGGGCCTACATGTTTTACAAGAGGCAAAATGTGACTCATTCCCATCACTCCTCATCAGCTGGTACTGAAGGTTCCAGAACAGATGAAATGGGAGTATCTTTGGTACCAGTGTTCTAGACTAGAGCTCTCCCTACTGGCATCTCAACATTACTGCAGCTTCCAGGCTTCATATGTCCCTACAAGTCCGATGAAAATATACAAAATAGAAGGTAAAATAACATTTGAAAATGTAAATATATATAGAATAAAACAGTCACGCACATAAAAATACTGTGTTATTGGGACTTATGTTAAACTGGTGTTTGAATTGAGTGAACTGGTGATCTCAGCTAGCTTGTTAGCTACATGAAGAGGCTGTTATTCAGTGATAAACAGTAATTTTGTGCATCACACAGCTACTCTGAATGGACTGGATTGTGAACAATACGATATGCTGCCACTGAATTACAGCAAAACCCCATAGTTAACTAGTGAGCTAGCTAGTTAGCTAACTTTTAGCTATCAACATTAGCTAGCTACAAACAACAGACAACAGTGTCATGTCATTATGCCAAGGCCAAGGCAAGCTGCTCTGAGTTTCCAGTGTGTTCTTGTGTGAAAGAGATGTGTTCAGCTCACTGATCTTCAGAACAACGGACCCAAAGTGAACCCTGACATGCATAAAACTAAGTCTGTCTGTCTGTCTGGGATTATTGTGTCCTACTGTATCTGCATGTTGCTTGTTTTTTGAAAATGACATTGAATAATCTTTCATGTAATTGTTTATTGCTGCTTCGTTATTGTTATTTTATTGTGTAATTCATTTTTTTAGCATTTTTATAATTTCAAAAGTCTCATATTTTCTTACATATAAACAACTGCATTGTTGCTTAAGGGCGTGTCCATGACCATTTCACAGTAAGGTCTACACCTGTTGTACTCAGCGCATGTGACAAATACAATTTGATGTGATTTGTGTGTTTAGGTACTGGACATTGCTCCCTCTGACACTGGGTTTCTGAACCTCTAAAAGTCTGAGCCGTTTGGGGGGTTCTACTAGCTGACATATGGAATTGTTTTAAGTTCTAATTTGATTTTGAATTATAGTATCCCTTTAGGTAAAAAAATTAAATACATAAAAATGATTTGATAAAATATTGAATTTGGCCTTTACTGCTATAGACAATACAAACACATTGAACAACACATTCATAAATGGTAAAAAAAAAAAAGACAGTGAAAAAATGTATCATAAGGACTAATGTTTTGAAGTGACTGTCCTATATCTAGGGATATAACAAAATGTGGTTTTTTTGGACACATACACTATACAAAAGTATGAGAACACCCCTTCAAATTAGTGGATTAGGTTATTTCAGCCACACCTGTTGCTGACAGATGTATAAAATCGAGCACACAGCCATGAAATCTCCATAAACATTGGCAGTAGAATGGCCTTAATGAAGAGCTCAGTGACTTTCAACATGGCACCTTCATAGGATGCTACCTTTACAACAAGTCAGTTTGTCAAATTTCTGCACTGCTAGAGCTGCCCTGGTCAACTGTAAATGTTGTTATTATGAAGTGGTAACGTCTAGGAACAACAACGGCTCAGCCGTGAAGTGGTAGGCCACACAAGCTCACAGAACGGGGTCCGCTGAGTGCTGAAGCACGTAGGGTGTAGAAATCGTCTGTCCTCGGCTGCAACACTCACTCCCGAGTTCCGAACTGCGGCTAGAAGCAACTTCAGCACACAAACTGTTCGTCGGGAGCTTCATGAAATGGGTTTCCATTTCTTAAGATCACCGTGCGCAATAACAAGCGTCGGCTGGAGTAGTGTAAAGCTCGCCTCCATTGGACTCTGGAGCAGTGGAAACGCGTTCTCTGGAGTGATGAATCACGTTTCACCGTCTGGCAGTCCGACGGATAAATCTGGGTTTGGCGGATACCAGGAGAACGCTACCTGCCCCAATCGACAGTGCCAACTGTAAAGTTTGGTGGAGGAGGAATAATGGTCTGGGGCTGTTTTTCTAGATCCCTTAGTTCCGGTGAAGGGAGACCTTAACGCTACAGCAAACAATAATATTCTATACGATTCTGTGCTTCCAACTTTGTGGAAACAGTTTGGGAAAGACACTTTCCTGTTTCAGCGCGACAATGCCCCCGTGTACAAAGCAAGGTCCATACAGAAATGGTTTGTCGAGATCGGTGTGGAAGATCTTGAATGGCCTGCACAGAGCCCAGACCTCAACCCCATCGAAAACCTTTGGGTAGAATTGGATCACTGCCCAAGCTCACCAATGCTCTTGTGGCTGAATGGAAGCAAGTCCCCACAGCAATCAAATCAAATGAAATTGTATTCATCAAATACACGTGTTTAGCAGTTGTTATTGCGGGTGTTAGCCAAATTGCTGTAGCGAAATGCTTGAAGCAACGTTCCAACATCTAGTGGAAAGCCTTCCCAGAAGAGTGGAGGTTGTTATAGTAGCAAACATATCAGCTGTATATGACCAGGCAAAAAAAACTTTCCAAGCCAAACTATTACACACACCCTATATCGTTGTCACCATATTAGCTAAAGTAACGTCATAGTCAACATAGTGCAAAGACCTGGCTAGATCATAAAGGAACAATTGTCCAGACAGAGGATTGAGTTTACGAATTTACGTTTTATTAACCCAACTTCACACAGGCTACTGTTTGGCCGTAGCCCATGCCAAATAAATGAAGGATACCCTATAAAAAAACGTGAACTTTTCTTGTGAAGGCCAGATGTAAGAGAGAGAACAATGGCTAAACCTGGTCTTAACTTCCAATGCTCCATCCCCCTGCCCAACCCCCTCCACGCCACTCCACCAACCACCAGGATGCCCGGCATCAGAACATTCCAGGCATTCCGTGATTGGCAAGTTGATTGGCATGTCAGACCCCGCGAACACTGGGTACTGGTAAGTACAACACAACCAACTAATAGCCTAACACATAACTTCACAGCTGTCTGTGTGGGTCGCTACAATAGCTAATAGAACTAATGCGTTAGTAATCCCGCTAAAATCATGCAGTAACGTTACTGTGTACAGTCAGTAAGCAGTTTAGCACTTACACAGGCGAGTCCCGATGGCAATAAATCAGTAAAACCAAAAGCTTACCTTGACTTGGAAGAGTTCCAGTGTTCTGTTGGATAGTCATAGACATCTAGCTAACATAGCATCCCTCTGTTTGAGCAGGGTGTTTGAGTAGGCTAAACTAGATAGCTGCATTTGCTGGCTAAGTAAGTGAAAGAGAAAAAGAATTACGAAATCTGTCTCTATCGCTCTCTATCTTGCTTCTCCTTCATTTTGGAAAAAAAGTGTTTGTTCAAAACTGTTCAACTATTGTCTTTCTCTCTGAGTCAACTACTCACCACATGTTATGCACTGCAGTGCTAGCTAGCTGTAGCTTATGCTTTCAGTACTAGATTCATTCTCTGATCCTTTGATTGGGTGGACAAAATGTCAGTTCATTCTGCAAGAGCTCTGATAGGTTGGAGGACATGCTCTGGAACTTGTCATAATTACTGTGTAAGTCTATGGAAGGGGGCGAGAACCATGAGCTTCCTAGGTTTTGTATGGAAATCAATGTACCAGGGGACGGAAGCTAGCTGTCCTCCAGCTACACCATGGTGCTACCCTACAGAGTGCTGTTGAGGCTACTATAGACCTTCATTGCAAAATAGTGTGTTTTAATAATTTGTTTGATTAGATAGTTTCATCTAAAAATGATAACTTTTTAATGTTTAACTTTTTTTTTTTAATAATGAAATTCACTAAGGAGGATGGCCCTCCCCTTCCTCCTCTGAGGAGCCTCCATTGTGTTACATGGCCCTCTCTGCCTCACCATACCGCTGGAGAGAAGAGGGGAGGAGGGAGGGAGGGGGGAGGAAGAGAGATGGCGAGAGTCAGAATTCTGACAGACAGACACACACACACACAAAGCATCGTGCAAGTTCACAGTAGATAGCTCAGATAGTGACCTTCAACCCTGTTAGTGCACTCCCTTTGTGGAAGTATCCCTTTGGCCAATCAGGAGCAAGCTGGATGGACATCTGAGCATCTGATTAGTCAGAGGAGTAGATCTCCAAACACCCGTAGATGTATCAATTATTCACAAAGAACCAGAGAGAAAGAGAGAGAGAGTTTGGACAAGATTACACAAATCTAATTTCAGGTGGGAGTATAGTGGTGTGATATGTTGTGTACATGTGGTGTTTGGGGTCAGAGGTTAAGCTTTAAGGTGTTGTGTACCTGTGGTCTTTGGGGTTACAGTGTATAGACTCAGAGAACATGTCCACATCCTGAGAGTACTGGCTGCTTAAACAGCTGAATACCCTTCTCTGGAGGAGAACACACACATACAGTGTTAAACTGGGGTCATTTCAGTGAATAGAAATAATCATTCTGAGACAATTGTGTTCATGTCACCTGTTAGTGAGACTCTCTTCCTCTTCACAGGGTCTGGACTCTCCACCTGATATGAGACAACTCAGTTAACACTGCCTCCGTGTGTGTGTGTGTGTGTGTGTGTGTGTGTGTGTGTGTGTGTGTGTGTGTGTGTGTGTGTGTGTGTGTGTGTGTGTGTGTGTGTGTGTGTGTGTGTGTGTGTGTGTGTGTGTGTGTGTGTGTGTGTGTGTGTGTGTGTGTGTGTGTGTGATTGGTGATTAATTGTTAATGCACACTTCGGGAAGGGTGGAGAAAAGGGACGCAGCCAGAAAGTACTGGGGCCAGGGGCAGAGAGGAACAGGGGCAGAGAGGAACAGGGGCAGAGAGGAACAGGGGCAGAGAGAGGAACAGGGGCCAGGGGCAGAGAGGAACAGGGGCAGAGAGCAACAGGGGCAGAGAGGAACAGGGGCCAGGGGCAGAGAGAAACAGGCAAAGCCTAAATCGTTTTCCTAGATATGGTCTATGTCTTTGCCAGGGTAGAGGAATTCACATCTTTCATCAATGTCGTTTTTTTT
This sequence comes from Salvelinus namaycush, assembly GCF_016432855.1. NCBI lineage: Eukaryota > Metazoa > Chordata > Actinopteri > Salmoniformes > Salmonidae > Salvelinus > Salvelinus namaycush. Next base: position 2,738,380 of record NC_052345.1, read on the forward strand.
CTTTAATTGTCACTCGACGAATGTGAATTCAGAGAATCCAATCAGAGAGGGAAACGTAAATATACGCCACGTGGCACCGGATAAAGATACAGATAAAAATTACATTTAATAATGAAACTTCATCTGATTTGATAAAACTGTATTTTATTATTAATGAATACAACTGATTGACATAATAAAACAGTCATTTGTACACTCAGCTCCCCCACATGCTGAGTGAGGGGTTACAGACAGATTGTCATTTTACATTGATGCTCTCAAACAATCATTGTGTACTCCTCATATTTTCACTTTAGTCAACTGAACATACATGTATTAGTCCACTGAACAGACATGTATTAGTCCACCAAACAAACACTGAGTGTACAAAATATTAGGAACACCTGCTATTTCCATGACATTAACTGACCAGGTGAATCCAGGTGAAAGCTATGATCCCTTATTGATGTCACTTGTTAAATCCACTTCAATCAGTGTAGATGAAGGGGAGGAGACACGTTAAAGAAGGATTTTTAAGCATTGAGACATGGGTTGTTGTGTATGTGTGCCATACAGATGGTGAATGGGCATGATAAAATATTGAAGTGCCTTTGAACGGGGTACAGTATTAGGTGCCAGGCACACTGCTTTGAGTGTGTCAAGAACTGCAACGCTGCTGGGTTTTTCATGCTCAACAGTTTCCCGTGTGTATCAAGAATGGTCCACCACCAAAAGGACATCCAGCCAACTTGACACAACTGTGGGAAGAACTGGAGTCAACATGGGCCAGAATCCCCGTGGAACGCTTTTGACACCTTGTAGAGTCCATGCCCCGACGAATTGAGGCTGTTCTGAGGGCAAAAGGGGGTGGTGCAACTCAATATTAGGAAGGTGTTATGGGTCTTGTTCCAATATCCACAGCAGCACACTACTTGTTTCATTTAAGGTGGTCCAGTGTGGATGTTAGAACACCCCATGGACACTGGTGACGTTCCAGGCTGACTCATGGTTGCGTGCCACGTCACTGACTGTGCAGTCGTGCATCAGTTTGCTATATCATGATTGGGTTAGCTGACATCTTAAACAAACACCTATCCAGGTGTTGTGAGAGAAGGCAGGTGAGTGCAATTTAGTCTGCCTGGAACATGCCCCATATTCAATTAAAAAGCATTGATTATTTATCCCCTGTAGGGGCAATTACTTGGCACCCTATGGCATCAGGCTGGCAAAGCGACATCACAAGGAGTCACACATTCAGGTCACATGTCCAGTCACATGACCATACATACATACACAGTAAAACACATGATAACAACAGATGTCAGCCCCCTTAGTGTCTACAACATGGTCATCACAGAGGAGGTTCACTGGGCAAAGATCCCTTCAAGGTTCTAATGATGATGTCATTTCCATGTTTCACAGCTCAGGCCGAGGGAGAGGGGGAAGGAAATCAGAGGTGCACTCCTCTTCACTTTGATTGACACTTCACACACTCATTATATATGTCCAGTGTTCTGTCTGGGATCTGTGGTCTGTGCCAGAGGACTACAAACGGGGTGACACCCCCCAAGCATCCTGTTCCCTTTTAAAGTAGGGACACAGTCCCTCATCCTCTTCCTTAATCTTCTTCATTCTCCTCCCTTTCTACTATCCAGTCGCTGCGTGGTGGTCAGGGTTGCCATGGTTTCCTGTCTCTTCCTTTCTGGTCAGGCTTGTGTTTGAAGCGACACTTGTCACCATAGAAACAGCCGGTGGTCCTCCAGAAGAAACACTCGTCACCATTGATGGGAGCCATCCTCCTGGTCCTGGGAGAGAGAGAGACAAACAGTATGAAAACACAAGCACCTGCACCTGCACCTTCCATCACTTTGAACATTTCAAAAGTTTATATGAGATGATTGGTAACACTTTAGAATAACTCATAAATATTCATTATAAATGCTTATATATATGTTTATAAATCGTAGATGATGTTTTGACAGACAGATGGGTGTCCTTACCCTGTGGAGGCGTACTGGGAGGCTGAGGAGGTGTTGAGGCCTATAGAGTTGGTCCTCTGAAGAGAGGGAGGGGTTCTCTAAGTCTAGCTGTCTGGGAACCTGATCACCAGGCTGGTGCTCTCCAGCTCCACCCCCTGGACCGGAGGACAAACAGCAGGCACAGTCCAAATACATGCAATGGGACCAATAGCATAGTCCCACAAGTACAATGGAACCAATAACAAAGCTTGTTTTTCCTTTGCTGCCAGAAAGGAGTTGAATCGTTGTACTTTTCTCTCTGTGTTGAACGATGTTGATACTATTTAAAGCTCTAAACTGAAGCTCTAAACTGAAGGCTCTCATGCAGAGACATCTAACACACCATTGTGATCTCTACTGTGCTGTCAGGTGGACATCAGTAGCAACACGCAGCATCAAACCCTGGTCCATTCCTATTCAGAAAGCCATTCAAGGACAACTGAGGGGAGGGGAGGGGAGGTAGAGGAGATGAAGTGAGAGTGAAGGGAGGAAAGGATGGGGAGATAGAAGGAGTGGAGAGAGGGAGAAGACAGACCGACACACACACACACACAATCAGCAATGTCCACGTTCACAGTAGAAAGCTCAGACACTGACCTTCAACCCCATCAGTGCACTCCCCTTAAAGAAGTATCCCTTTGTCCAATCAGGGGCGAGCTGGATGGACTTCTGAGCGTCTGATAGGGCAGAGGGGTAGAGCTCCAGACACCAGTAGCAGTATGAACTACATTCCAAAAGAACCAAAGAAATGAGATCAATGTAGAAATAGTCCATCCAGATCTTTACCACCTAGTAAATCTGTTGGCCCACTTACATTAGAGTACTCCTGCAGTAGTCTAGGGAGCAACATACCCATACCACACACACACACATACACGCAAAAACACACACACGCACATTTAAACACACACACACACAAACACAAGCACACACACACATACACACACACACAAGCAAAAACACACACGCACAAACACATATAAACACAAACACACACACACACATAACGTCTGAACTACCGGGAAAGACTCTGTCAAGTTCCAGACTCAGTGTGTGTTTGTGTGTGTGTGCGCGTGCATGTTCGTGTGTGTGTTTGTTGATGAACAGTGCTGATTGTTGATCTATTACAGTTTATCTCCTGACAGTAATGGAGTATGCCTGGCTGGCCTACAGGCTAGCCACTCATGCATTATGTTGCTCAATGGCGCCATCATGTGTACAATAGGCACAAATACAAGAAACATAATTGATTTATTTGTTGTCTATTTATTGTCTAACTTTGAGCTTATTTACAACACGATACATGTACTGTATTCAATGTAAAAAAAAAAATGCAAAATGTAATGTATCTAAAATAGGTAATAATTCATAATTTGATAATAAAACAAGCAATATTATGACACTGAACAATATGGTATAACATAATATAAAATATAAAATGACAAATAATATCTGACACCAATACAAAGTAAAACATATTTAAACAAATCAGGAGCAACTCCAGAGCTAAAATTATTTAAAAGCTCTTATCAATATTATTCCTTTTGTGTCACTAAAACAAGCCAATACTTTATCTATTATAAAAAATCTGGAATTGGCTAAATCCCATAGAAAAATATCAAAAACAGATATGTACACAAGAAAATAAGGCTATTTATTAAGCGGAGCTAGTTCAGAAAGGAAACCCGAGTGCCTGCCTCAACTGAGATTGCACCAATTAGAGGCTAGTATCATTCACGACTTCCTTATTGACTGGGTCTGCTCTTACATCCTTCTGCCGCTTGCTGCTACTAAGCGCTGGCTTCTTTCTCTCCATTGACTCTGCAGCTGTAACTAGCTGTTTCTCGCTATGCTGCTGATTTCTGATACAATGTTTTCTTTGTAAGTGCTCGCTAGCTGTGTTTGAACCTCGCCCGCATCGTTCAATATGCTCATGTTGCAATGTTTGGCTGCTGCGGGGATGTGATTGATTGCGAGGATCAACCATGTTGCTGCTCTGTTTTCAGTTAATAGCTGGATACAAACTAGCTAGCTAAGTAGAATTAGCCTCAGGAGTAGTCTATCATACTGCCTACTTGTTTGTTCCCAATACCAGCTTTCGAGCTGAGTCAGTGTGCTCCGCGAACCATCATGGAGAATAGTCCTTCATCCATACAAGGAGTAAGTAGTCTATGCTAGACTAGCATACAGGCTATGTGTTGCTATACAGTGAGTGAGAAGCAATATTTTCTGATCATGAGCAGAAGATGGTGTTTATCACAGTGATTCAGTAGTATTTCAGTCTGTGGACGTTAACTAGTTTAGTACAGTATGTGTCCAGCTCACGAAACCGCTGCAATCAATGCACACTATCAGCCATAGCTTACATTTTACAGGTCATCTCAGTCACATTAGTCGGTGTGACTTTCGCCGACAGTCACTATTCAAATGTTGTACACAATATTTCTGGTTATTATTCTTGGAACCCTATTCCCTTACACAGTTTAAACTAGAAGCCTTCAAATGAACTTGCAGACTGGTCTGGACTAGTGCATTTGTATAGTTACACTTTAGCTGCACTTCTACTCTGATTTGCTCAGAGCGTCTGCTAGCTCATTAGTGCAGGGGTTCTTCAACCTTTTCAGCCTGAGACCGAATACAACATTCTGTGTTTTCCTGGGACCCAAACTCAGGAAAATATGCAACTATACATAATTATCAGTACATGTCATTGCCCTTATGCCTAAAAACAAATGCAATATAGACAAAAACAAATAACAATTAAATTAAATATCCATATAAGTATGTATTAATGTTTATTTTCCTCCATTAAAAACATATCTGTCTAGGTTGGAACTGTTGCTGTTAAAATACAATAAATCATTTTAATTCTGAATTGGAATAAAAGGATTGATCACATAACACAGATGAATAACAGAACACACACACAGGCTTTTTGATAGTGCAACCCTAAGTAACAGTACAGATGAAAAATGATCAGGCCTACTGTACATCTTAGTGTAGAAATGATTGTTGAAAGTCTAGGTTGAAACTGTTGCTGTTAACCTGTTTTGGCTGCAGCCCGACGTCGGTACACTTATGACAACATCCAGCTCAAGTGCAGGGCGCGAAATTCAAAAGATATTTTTTTTAAATATTTAACTTTCACACATTAACAAGTCCAACACAGCATATGAAAGGTACACATCTTGTGAATCAAGCCAACATGTCCGATTTTTAAAATGTTTTACAGGGAAGACACAATATGTAAATCTATTAGCTAACCACGTTAGCAAAAGACACCACTTTTCTTACTCCATCAGTAGCTATCACAAATTCGACCAAATAAAGATATAAATAGCCACTAACCAAGAAACAACTTCATCAGATGACAGTCTGATAACATATTTATTGTATAGCATATGTTTTGTTAGAAAAAATGTGCATATTTCAGGTATAAATCATAGTTTACATTGCAGCTATAGTCAGAAATTGCACCGAAAGCAGACAGAAAAATTACAGACACCAACGCCAAATAACTAAATACTCATCATAAAACATTTCTGAAAAATACATAGTGTACAGCAATTGAAAGACAGGCATCTTGTGATTCCAGACAATATTTCCGATTTATCAAGTGTTTTACAGCGAAAACACAATATAGCGTTATATTAGCGTAGCCACAATAGCCAGAAACACTTGGGCGCCGACGACCAGTTCACATGCACGACAGATATTAGAAATAGCATCATAAAATGTTTCTTACTTTTGGTGATCTTCCGTCAGAATGTTGGACAAGGTGTCCTTTGTCCAGAACAGTCGTTGTTTGGATCTGGAACGGCAAATTTCCCTCTTGATTTAGCATGGGCACTTGCCAAGTGGCACGGATCTCTCCAACGTCAACAAAGTCAGAGAACGGAACACGGCAAAACTCCCGAAAAAATTTCAATAATCTGATTAAACTATATTGAAAAAACATACTTTACGATGATATGGTCACATGTATCAAATAAAATCTAAACCGGAGATGTTAGTCGTCCATAACGACAGCTAAACAGAAGGCAAATCCATGTCCTCTTTCGCGCGCTCCAGAAACAGGAAATGGACGGTCACGTCATACAAAGAGCTTTAATTCCACCTCAGACCAAGATAGACACGAAATTTCTTCTCTCACCGCCTCTTGACAACCAGGGGAAGGTGTATGAAGTGTACGTAGACTCTTACGTTCATTGCCCATGTATAGGCATGAAGTTGAACGGAGCATCGATTTCTGACATTCCACTTCCTGGTCAGGAAATGTGCTGCAGAATGAGTTCTGTTTCACTCAGAGAAATAATTCAAACGGTTTTAGAAACTAGAGAGTGTTTTCTATCCAATAGTAATAATAATATGCATATTGTACGAGCAAGAATTGAGTACGAGGCCGTTTGAAATGGGCACGATTTAACTGGCTACTCAATACTGCCCCTTGCAGCCATAAGAAGTTTTAAACTACAATACATATTTTTTTATTCTGAACTGGAATAAACTGATTGATCACATCTGTAGACCAGAAAACCCCCACACAGTCCTAATGAGAGCATGTCTATTCTGGGCTCTGTTTTTGACAGTGCAACACTGAGGTTATGCTCAGCCTTGAAACTGTTTCTGTACTTGTTTTTTAAGTATGTCAGAGTTGAGAACCCTGACTCACATTGGTATGTGGTGCCAAACTGGACCAGAACATCTACTGCTTTCTCAGTCAGGCAGGAGACCGCTTCCTACTGTAGATGAGCAGCCCAGAACTGTGAATGTGTTTGCCTCAAAAAGCATCAGTTTATTCCAGTTAAGATTAACAATTATTATTGTATTTTGAGAGCAACAGTTCCAACCTAGACTAGTTTTCAACAATCATTTCTACAGTAAGATGTAAAGTAGGCCTGATAATTTTTCATTTTCATCTGTACTGTTACTAGGGTTGCACTATCAGTAGCTAGCTTGCTTTGGCGAATGTTAGCTATTAGCCGTGTACAAGGCCAGGGGATTGTTTGAAAGAGAAACTCACATATACTACTATGAGAGTTAGTTAGTACTCCCTTATTACTGCTTATCACCGGTTATAAAATGCCAACAATCTGAACGACAGCGCTGCGTCGTGTAGCGGAGTGATCTTCAAGAAAACCGCAGAAAAAGAGATCCGGTACACAACTCCGATGCACACAGGCATCTCCCTCTCACACTCGTGCAGCTGCCAAACTGAGCATAGACCGCAGCTTAAGCAGAAAGCACATTGAACAGAGAGCGCAGATGCACTTGGCCAAATCAATTCCAGTAATTAATGAAACAATTATGTATTTACACTGACACGTCGCGACCCACCATTAACAGGTCCGTGACTCAACTTTATGAAAGGTTGCATTAGTGCATACTGACTGGTTGCATCACCGACTGTTATGGCAACTGCTCGGCCTCCGACCAAAAGGCGCGTATGGCCCAGTACATCACTGGGGCCAAGCTTCCTGCCATCCAGGACCTCTAACCTGGCGGTGTCAGAGGAAGGCCATAAAAATGGTCAGACTCCAGCTACCCCAGTCATAGGCTGTTCTCTTTGCGACCGCACGGCAAACGGTTCCGGACCGCCAAGTCTAGGTCCAAAAGGCTTCTTAACAGCTTCTACCCCCAAGCCATAAGACTCCTGAACAGCTAATCAAAGGGCTACCAAGACACTGCTGCAACACTCTGTTTATTATCTATGCATAGTCCCTTTAACTCTACCTACATGTACATATTACCTCAACTAACCGGTGCCCCCCAAATTGACTCTGTACAATACCCCCTGTAGAGGGGTTGGGTTAAATGCAGAAGACAAATTTCAGTTGAATGCATTCAGTTGTACAACTGACTAGGTACCCCCTTTCCCTTTATATATCCTCTCTAATGTTATTTTACTGCTGCTGTTTAATTATTTGTTACTTTTATTTTCTATTTTTTACTTAACACTTATTTTTTCGTAACTTATTTTTTTGTAACTTCTGAAAGCATAGTTGGTTAAGGGGCTTGTAAGTAAGCATTTCCCTGTAAGATCTACATCTGTTGTATTCAGCATTTCCCTGTAAGATCTACACCTGTTGTATTCAGCATTTCCCTGTAAGATCTACACCTGTTGTATTCTGCATTTCCCTGTAAGATCTACACCTGTTGTATTCAGCATTTCCCTGTAAGATCTACACCTGTTGTATTCAGCATTTCCCTGTAAGATCTACACCTGTTGTATTCTGCATTTCCCTGTAAGATCTACACCTGTCGTATTCAGCATTTCCCTGTAAGATCTACACCTGTTGTATTCAGCATTTCCCTGTAAGATCTACACCTGTTGTATTCAGCATTTCCCTGTAAGATCTACACCTGTTGTATTCTGCATTTCCCTGTAAGATCTACACCTGTTGTATTCTGCATTTCCCTGTAAGATCTACACCTGTTGTATTCAGCATTTCCCTGTAAGATCTACACCTGTTGTATTCTGCATTTCCTTGTAAGATCTACACCTGTTGTATTCAGCATTTCCCTGTAAGATCTACACCTGTTGTATTCTGCATTTCCCTGTAAGATCTACACCTGTTGTATTCAGCATTTCCCTGTAAGATCTACACCTGTTGTATTCTGCATTTCCCTGTAAGATCTACACCTGTTGTATTCTGCATTTCCCTGTAAGATCTACACCTGTTGTATTCAGCATTTCCCTGTAAGATCTACACCTGTTGTATTCTGCATTTCCCTGTAAGATCTACACCTGTTGTATTCTGCATTTCCCTGTAAGATCTACACCTGTTGTATTCAGCATTTCCCTGTAAGATCTACACCTGTTGTATTCTGCATTTCCCTGTAAGATCTACACCTGTTGTATTCTGCATTTCCCTGTAAGATCTACACCTGTTGTATTCAGCATTTCCCTGTAAGATCTACACCTGTTGTATTCTGCATTTCCCTGTAAGATCTACACCTGTTGTATTCAGCATTTCCCTGTAAGATCTACACCTGTTGTATTCAGCATTTCCCTGTAAGATCTACATCTGTTGTATTCAGCATTTCCTTGTAAGATCTACACCTGTTGTATTCAGCATTTCCCTGTAAGAGCTACACCTGTTGTATTCTGCATTTCCCTGTAAGATCTACACCTGTTGTATTCTGCATTTCCCTGTAAGAGCTACACCTGTTGTATTCTGCATTTCCCTGTAAGATCTACACCTGTTGTATTCTGCATTTCCCTGTAAGATCTACACCTGTTGTATTCAGCGTTTCCCTGTAAGATCTACATCTGTTGTATTCTGCATTTCCCTGTAAGATCTACATCTGTTGTATTCTGCACATGTGACAAATACAATTTGATACTGTTGCATGAGTCACATTATTAGTTTCCATTTTATGGTATAATTTGTGTCACTCTAATATTTACTTCATCCTTATCTGCAACAGTAGGTTCAGGCTCTGATTTATTAGCCATGTTCTAATCCTGTTATGTATTTTACATAGGTAGTCCTCCCTGTCGGTCCATCATTGTATGCTACTGTAGCGATCACTTCATTCTAGTCATCATGTATTAGCTACTGTTATTCATTCTTATTCATCTTCTGCTAGTAATACATTTACGCATGTTATCATGTATGCTTGTACATAGTGAGTATGCAGGCATCTTATACCCTGATGAGACTCACTCTGCTACAGTAGTTTTAGTGAGAGTGGGTCATATCTACCACCATCGGGCTGGCCCAAATGCTGTTGGCCGCTATATGCGCTGTTCAGCAGTCGAGCATTACTGGGTCTTTTTATCATTAAGCATATATTCATAGATGTACGGCATCATTTAAAATGTCATACTACTTCTTAAACCGAACTTTCTTCCTCAGATTTCAAGTTATCACATTGGACCTTAGTCCAAAGCTGACGCTGTGATTACTAATCAAGGCTAGCTATAATTTCAGCTGTGTTGGATGGGATGTTGATACTAGCATGACCTAGCATGTGTTGGTCTTACTATAGTTGCAGCTGTGTTGGATGGGATGTTGATACTAGCATGACCTAGCATGTGGTGGTCTTACTGTAGTTTCAGCTGTGTTGAATGGGATGTTGATACTAGCATGACCTAGCATGTGGTGGTCTTACTATAGTTTCAGCTGTGTTGAATGGGATGTTTATTCTAGCATGACCTAGCATGTGGTGGTCTTACTATAGTTTCAGCTAAGTTGGATGGGATGTTGATACTAGCATGACCTAGCATGTGGTGGTCTTACTATAGTTTCAGCTGTGTTGGATGGGATGTTGATACTAGCATGACCTAGCATGTGGTGGTCTTACTATAGTTTCAACTGTGTTGAATGGGATGTTGATACTAGCATTACCTAGCATGTGGTGGTCTTACTATAGTTTCAGCTGTGTTGAATGGGATGTTTATTCTAGCATGACCTAGCATGTGTTGGTCTTAGTTCAACATATTTCTACATGAAATGTTATCAAATCTGGAAAAAGCAAAATCTTATAGAAAAATAGAAGAAGCCTAATCTATCCCATTTATCATCTATATACAAACTGTATTTATCATTAGGATAACACTCTAAATTCCAGCATTCACTCAAAAGTTAAAGGTCATTGTCTGGAAAACCTAATAGATAAGAAAGCATAATGATAGTAAGAGAATAGCATTGTGAGGCCTAGCTTTGGTTTGATGCTGTTGCTCTTCAGTCCAGGTTCTGTTGTGGTTCTCTTCAGTCCAGGTTCTGTGGTGGTTCTCTTCAGTCAGGTTCTGTGGTGGTTCTCTACAGTCCAGGTTCTGTGGTGGTTCTCTTCAGTCAGGTTCTGTTGTGGTTCTCTTCAGTCCAGGTTCTGTGGTGGTACTCTTCAGTCAGGTTCTGTGGTGGTTCTCTTCAGTCAGGTTCTGTGGTGGTTCTCTTCAGTCCAGGTTCTGTGGTTGTACTCTTCAGTCAGGTTCTGTGGTGGTTCTCTTCAGTCCAGGTACTGTGGTGGTTCTTTTCAATCCAGGTTCTGTGGTGGTTCTCTTCAGTCCAGGTTCTGTGGTGGTTCGCTCCAGTTCTCATAATCGGAGGGCTCAGCATCTACCTGAGGGGCTGTGTCACTGTCCAGGTTCTGTGGTGGTTCGCTCCAGTTCTCATAATCGGAGGGTTCAGCATCTACCTGAGGGGCTGTGTCACTGTCCAGGTTCTGTGGTGGTTCGCTCCAGTTCTCATAATCGGAGGGTTCAGCATCTACCTGAGGGGCTGTGTCACTTTTCAGGTTCTGTGGTGGTTCGCTCCAGTTCTCATAATCGGAGGGCTCAGCATCTTTCTGAGGGGCTGTGTCACAGGGGAGTCCCTTAATCTGAAAAAAGACACTCTGAATTAGCACTTTACGAACCACTCCCTCTACATTTTCATGTAAATTAATTTGCTTACTGTCTGTGGTATTGGGATTGAAATAACTTTGGTTGTTGACATTATTACCTGTGTGTCTGCTGTTGCATCACTACCTCCTGTGGATCTCCTGTAATGAGGGACAGAGTGTGTTCTGCTCTCTACTGACCTCTAGTGGAAGTTGATATGTTACTAATACAGTAGATGTAAATGGCCGGCTCACCTCTTCATATAGCAGTAGATGGTGAGTAGAAGAGCTCCAGCAGTCAGGACAGCCCCCACCCCCACCACAGGAACCCAGGGAAACACTGCTGCAGGGTCATGGGTTAATAAATGCATGATGTCAGAATGAAATCTGTAAAGTTACAGAGCACAAAAATAGACAGAATGTGTCATACTTACATATAACATTAATATGGACAGGGATAGTCTCTCTCCCAATAATGTTCAGGGCCTCGCAGTAGTATCCCTCTCTGTCCTCAGAGCTGATGTTATGGATGGTGTATCTCTGTCCAGAATGTCTCATCGACATGTTCTTGTACCAGGTGTAATTCTGCACAGGTGGGTTGGCGTCACTGCTGCAGGTCAAAGTCACTGAACTGCCCTCCACTATTTCACCAGAGGGACTGACTGACACCGAGGTGTTCTTTGGGCCATCTGGTAAAGGACCATTAAAAAGACATTAACATCTTGGTTATGGTATATATTATCTTGGCTTTCTGAAGACATTAGATTTAGCAAATAAAGTACATCAGCGCATTTTACAAGATATATTAAAATAATTACATTGAGAAAAATGTAAAGCACATGCTCTGAGGTTCCAACATGATGTTACTTCATAAAGAATACAACTGGAGATAGATACAAAATATTTACAATGTTAATATTGCAAGCTAATGATTTAAACCCTATGTACTTACATCTGACGGTGAGAGTCTCTTCAGCAGAGGGGAGATCCTCATGGCCTTCTACAGCACAGGAGTATCTGCCTGCATCCTCACTGCTGACTGAGAATAGGATATAGACAGCAGAGTAGGTGTTGCTGTTTGGTATAGGCTGTCCATTCTTATACCAACTGTAGGCTGTGATGGGGTCCAGTGTACATTTGGTTCTACATGTCAGTGTGACTCTCTCCCTCTCTGACACAGATGTAGAATCCATCTCCAACACAACATCTGGAGTAAAAGGAAACAAATCATTAATATCCTCCTAAATACACAATATATTCAAAAGTATGTGGACACCCTTTCAAATGAGTGGATCCAGCTATTACAGCCACACCCGTTTCTGGCAGGTGTGTAAAATCGAGCACACAGCCATGCAATCCTCATAGACAAACATTGGCAGTAGAATGGCCTTACTGAAGAGCTCAGTGACTTTCAACGTGTCACCGTCATAGGATGCCACCTTTCCAAGAAGTCAGTTCGTCGAATTTCTGCCCTGCTAGAGCAGCCCCGTTCAACTGTAAGTGCTGGTTTTGTGAAGTGGAAACATCTAGGAGCAACAGCGGCGCAGCCGCAAATTGGTAGGCCACACAAGTCAAGCTCACAGAACGGGCCCGCCGAGTGCTGAAGCGCTTAGCACTTTAAAATCGTCTGTCCTGGGGTGCAACATTCACTACCAAGTTCCAAACTGCCTTTGGAAGTAACTTCAGCACAATAACTGTTCGTCGGGAGCTTCATGAAATGGGTTTCCATGGCCGAGCAGCCGCACAAAAGCCTAAGATCACCATGAGCTATGCCAAGTCGACACAAGATGGCGCCGGCGGAGATGGTCACCTCGCTTCAGGTCCTTAGAAAACGATGCAGTTCTTTGTTTTTTTATGTATTATTTCTTACATTGTTAGCCCAGAAAATCTCAAGTGTTATTACATACAGCCAGGAAGAACTATTAGATATAAAAGCGACGTCAACTTACCAACAATACGACCAGGAATACGTCTTTCCCGAAGCGGATCCCTTGTTCGGAACTCCACCCTGACATCGGATCTTTTCCCAGAGGCCGACCCAAAACAATGCGGTCGCCGCAGGAGAGGCAGACGGAGCGGCCTACTGGTCAGACTCAGAAGGCGAGCACACCATCCACCGCTTCCGACCATATTACTCGCCAATGTCCAATCTCTAGACAACAAGGTGGACGAAATTTGGGCACGAGTTGCCTTCCAGAGAGACATCAGAGATTGTAACATTCTCTGTTTCACGGAAACATGGCTCACTATGGATACGTTGTCAGAGTCGGTACAGAAACCCGGTTTCTTCATGCATCGCGCCGACAAAAACAAACATGTCTCTGATAAGAAGAAGGGAGGGGGTGTATGCCTTATGACTAAATACTTGTGGTGTAATCATAACAACATGCAGGAACTCAAGTCCTTCTGTTCACCTGACCTAGAATTCCTTAAAATCAAATTCCGACAGCATTATCTTCCAAGAGAATTCTCTTAGATTATAGTCACAGCCGTGTATATTTTCCCAAAGCAGATACCTCGTCGGCCCTGAAAGAACTTCAAACTGGAAACCATACATCCCGAGGCTGCATTTATTGTAGCTGGGGATTTTAACAAAGCTAACCTGATAACAAGCCTTCCTAAATTTTATCAGCATATCGACTGCGTGACTCGAGCTGGTAGCATTCTGGATCACTGCTACTCTAACTTCCGTGATGCATACAAAACTCTCCCCTGCCCTGCCTTCGGCAAATCTGACCATGACTCTATTTTGTTGCTCCCAGAATATAGACAGAAACTAAAACCAGAAACGCCCATACTCAGGTCTATTCAACGCTGGTCTGACCAGTCGGATTCTATGCTTCAAGATTGCTTCGATCACGTGGACTGGGATTTGTTCCGGATAGCATCAGACAATAACATTGATGTATACGCTGACTCGGTGAGCGAGTTTATTAGCAAGTGCATCAGAGATGTCGTACCCACTGTGACTATTAAAACGTTTCCTAACCAGAAACAGTGGATTGATGGCAGAATTCTTGCAACATTGAAAGCGCGAACCACCGCTTTTAACCATGGCAAGGCGACCGGAAACATGACCGAATACAAACAGTGCAGCTATTCCCTCCAAGGCAATCAAACAAGCGTGTCGGTATAAGGACAAAATAGAGTCGCAATTCAACGGCTCAAACACGAGACGTATGTTGCAGGGTCTACACTCAATCACGGATTACAAAAAGAAAACCAGCCCCGTCGTAGACACCGATGTATTACTCCCAGACAAATTAAACAACTTCTTTGCTCGCTTTGAGGACAGTACAGTGCCACTGACATGGCCCGCTACCATAGACTGTGGGCTCTCCTTCTCCGTGGCTGACGTGAGTAAAGCATTTAAACGTGTTAACCCTCGCAAGGCTGCCGGCCCAGATGGCATCCCTAGCCGTGTCCTCAGTGAATGCGCAGACCAGCTGGCTGGTGTGTTTACGGACATATTCAATCAATCCCTATCCCAGTCTGCTCTCCCCACATGCTTCAAGAGGGCCACCATTATTCCTGTTCCCAAGAAAGCTAAGGTAACTGAACTAAATTACTATTGCCCCGTTGCACTCACTTCTGTCATCATGAAGTGCTTTGAGAAACTAGTCAAGTATCATATCACCTGACTTGGTGATAGACCTAGACCCAGTCCAATTTGCTTACCGCCCCAATAGGTCCACTGATGACTCAATCGCCAACACACTGCACACAGCCCTATCCCATTTGGACAAGAAGAATACCTACGTAAGAATGCTGTTCATTGACTACAGCTCAGTACCCTCCAAACTCGTCGTTAAGACCCTAGGTCCTCTATGCAACTGGGTCCTGGACTTTCTGACGGGCTGCCCCCAGGGGGTGAAGATAGGAAACAATATCTCCAACCAGCTGGTCCTCAACACTGGGGCCCTACAAGGGTGCGTTCTCGGCCCTCTCCTGTACTCCCTGTTCACCTATGACTGCGTGGCCATGCACGGTTCCAACTCAATCATCAAGTTTGCAGACGACACTACAGTGGTAGGCTTGATGACCAACAACGACGAGACGGCCTACAGTGCGGAGGTGAAGGCCACCGGAGTGTGGTGTCAGGAAAATAACTTCTCACTCAACGTCAACAAAACAAAGGAGATAATCGTGGACTTCAGGAAACGGCAGAGGGAGCACCCCTCCATCCACATCGACAGGACAGTAGTGGAGAAGGTGGAAAGTTTTAACTTCTTCGGGATTGGTGTCCAACCTAAGTGTATGTAAACTTCCGACTTTAACTGTATGTCCTCTGATGTGAAATACAAGATTTGTTATTTTTCTGTTACATACCACTACTAAGCCTGTATTACTGCCCTTAATAAGGTAATTAAAGTTATCTACAGTTGAAGTTGGAAGTTTACATACACTTAGGTTGGAGTCATAATTAAAACTCGTTTTTCAACCACTTCACAAATTTCTTGTTAACAAACTATAGTTTTGGCATGTCGGTTTGGACATCTACTTCGTGCATGACACAAGTAATTTTTCCAACAATTGTTGACAGACAGATTATTTCACTTATAATTCACTGTATCACAATTCCAGTGGGTCAGAAGTTTACATACACTAAGTTGACTGTGCCTTTAAACAGCTTGGAAATTCCAGAAAATGATGTCATGGCTTTAGAAGCTTCTAATAGGATAATTAACATCATTTGAGTCAATTGGAGGTGTACATGTGGATGTATTTCAAGGACTACCTTCAAACTCGGTGCTTCTTTGCTTGACATCTTGGGAAAATCTAAAGAAATCAGCCAAAAATTGTAGACCTCCACAAGTCTGGTTCATTATTGGGAGCAATTTCCAAACGCCTGAAGGTACCACGTTCATCTGTACAAACAATAGTACGCAAGTATAAACACCATGCGACCACGCAGCCGTCATACCGCTCAGAACTGTTTGGCCATAATGACCATCTTATGTTTGGAGGAAAAGGGGGAGGCTTGCAAGCCGAAGAACACCATCCCAAATGTGAAGCACGGGGGTGGCAGCATC
Organism: Salvelinus namaycush; assembly: GCF_016432855.1. Lineage (NCBI taxonomy): Eukaryota > Metazoa > Chordata > Actinopteri > Salmoniformes > Salmonidae > Salvelinus > Salvelinus namaycush. The sequence continues at coordinate 2,754,737 of NC_052345.1, forward strand.
ATGTTGTGGTGGTGCTTTGCTGCAGGAGGGACTGGTGCACTTCACAATACAGATGGCATCATGAGGCAGGAAAATTATGTGGATATATTGAAGCAACATCTCAAGACATCAGTCAGGAAGTTAAAGCTTGGTCGCAAATGGGTCTTCAAATAGACAATGACCCAAGCATACTTCCAAAGTTGTGGCAAAATGGCTGAAGGACAACAAAGTCAAGGTATTGGAGTGGCCATCACAAAGCCCTGACCTCAATCCCATAGAAAATGTGTGGCCAGAACTGAAAAAGCGTGTGCGAGCAAGGAGGCCTACAAACCCGACTCAGTTCCACCAGATCTGTCAGGAGGAATGGGCTAAAATTCACCCAACTTATTGTGGGAAGCTTGTGGAAAGCTACCCAAAACGTTTGACACAAGTTAAACAACTTAAAAGCAATGCTACCAAATACTAATTGAGTGTATGTAAACTTCTGACCCACTGGGAATGTGATGAAAGAAATCAAAGCTGAAATAAATCATTCTCTCTACTATTATTCTGACATTTCACAATCTTAAAATAATTTGGTGATCCTAACTGACCTAGAACAGGGAATTTTTACTCTGATTAAATGTCAGGAATTGTTAAAAACTGAGTTTAAATGTTTTTGACTAAGGTGTATGTAAACGTCTGACTTCAACTGTATGTGAAATGTGTGACAGATTACCTGTGACAGTCAGGGAGACAGGTGAGCCAGAAAACTTATCTCCAGATGTTATGAATCTGAACATGTACCCAGCAGAGTCACTCAATCTCAGGTCTGTGATTCTCAGGGTACAGTCACTCTTCTTATCCCCAAGGTACTCTATATGACCCTCATACCCTGGCACTGAGCTCAGATCTTCAGCATCCATACCAGACTCCCATTTAGTAAACCACAAAGCTTTTTTGATCTCATGATAACTGGGATATGTGTAAGAGCAGGATATGTTCACTGTTGACCCCTTCAAAGCACAGATACTCTGATGGGTGTAAGTCACACTCCAACACTTCTGACCTGAAAGACAAGAAGACAATATAACACCTTTTATAAATCTATAAATCTTCAATTACAATATCTACTACTACACACTGATGTTGTAAAAGTAAAAAACAACATGTTGAATAGACTAATGATCAATATTCAGTATCACAACTTTAAACAACATTGTATTCATAAGAAATTTGTATTAAAAAGTCCACACTCACACACTGTAGGAGAGAGGAGATCCTCATGGCCTTTTACAGCACAGGAGTAACTGTCTGCATCACTAAAGGAGTCTGAGTACAGGCTGGAAGTGTCCTCCTTTACTTTGTGTCCGTTCTTGTACCAGATGTAGGTGGGGTTGTCAGTCAGAGTACAGGTGGTGCTGCAGGTCAGTGTCTCACCAGTCACCTTCACCTGAAGACCTGGAGAAAAAACAATATCACTGTAAATCCCTTTATCACGGACTTATCACTCTAATACAAAGATGAAGGAAATCCTATGTTATACAAACATAAATACAAACCAAGACATTTTCCTGAACTAAATGGAATTCAACAGTTTAACTATATTGAATGTAACTGTACCTGTGACAGACAGAGTGACTCCAGGAATGCCAGTATATCTCCATCCTCCAGTCTGATCTGTAAATCTGAATTTGTACGTAGCTGAGTCACTCTCTCTCAGGTCTGTGATTGACAGGGTGTGACCATTCTCTTTATCCTTACGGTATGTCACACGTCCTTTGTAGTCTGTGTCATCACTCAGACTTACAGGACCCGCAGCATCATTTTTAGTGAACCAGAAGGTTGTTGTGACTGTATAACCACTGGGATATGTGTAAGAGCAGGACAGCTCCACTGTTGACCCCTTCAAGGTACAGATACTCTGAGTGGTGTATGTTACACTCCAGCCATCCTGACCCAGTACCACTGAAACACAGTCACACAACACAATGGTCTCAGAATTAAGCCAAGGCCAATTGGCTCACACTGATGCCTGTAGATTGACAAACATGTCAAGTGTAATGACTAAACAATGACTACATTTAGATAAACCTATAACTAATTGAACTCAACCCTGTATTATTATATCTGATTAATAATGTTAATTCATAAGGAAGGGATTATGTAGCATGAACAAGGAGTAATTAAAACATAATAAACACCATTCCAACTTAGTTAGAGAGGTATGTGGTGTGGGTTATAAAGTAAGCCAAAAGGATCGTTAAACTATGGTTGAACCGACCCAACTTAGCCCTGAGATGTTTAGATAAGGCAGTGAGTAACTTCTTAGGTCTTCCATTATCTTGGGTTGTCTGCTAAAGTGGTAATACATTATAGTGAGCCTTTAGGAGAATAAATGATATTGTGTGTCATGTGTGTGCGCTGGTGAGTTGGAATGAACTTTTGAACCTGTTTTTATCCTGGTCAAGAGGAGGAGCTTTATTCTGTAACCAATGACGTCATATTTTGTATATCAACTGTTGTTTGTGGTTAAATGGGAGCGTGCTCCGAGAATAAATACTATTATCTATTTTTAATAAGACTCTTCCCTGTCTATTTTATGTTAATAAGGATCTTACAAATTCTTAGAAACAGAGTGATTTTAATTAATGAGCACATAAAGGAATTATGAAATTCCTCTAGCAACTATATAACACAACATTTATTTGTCACAAAACCATCAGAAGGCCTGTAAATATTTCTAGAGTTGAAAATGAGATGGACTTTTATCTGCAAAAATCTATTTGATGGAAACACAACTATGATGGAAAAATGTGCATACTATTTTTATGCAGATTCTAAAATATTTTCATGAAAATGTATTGCAAATTGAATGGAAACCTGACTATAGACACCTTATAGACTCTGGCAAATGCGCTAGTACAGTCTCACTTTGATTATGCTGCACATCATGGTTCACCAGCAGCACCAAACATCTGAAGAATAAGTTACAGACCAGCCAAAGGCTTGTAAGAATTGTACTTAAACTTATTTGGAGGTTGAGCATTTTTTGTCTGTATCTCTGTAATGTGTCTGTATCTCTGTAATGTGCCTGTATCTCTGTAATGTGTCTGTATCTATGTAATGTGTCTGTATCTATGTAATGTGTCTGTATCTATGTAATGTGTCTGTATCTATGTAATGTGTCTGTATCTCTGTAATGTGCCTGTATCTCTGTAATGTGTCTGTATCTCTGTAATGTGCCTGTATCTCTGTAATGTGTCTGTATCTATGTAATGTGTCTGTATCTATGTAATTGTATATGTATTTATGTAAAACATAGGGACCACAATGGAAATAAGTCCCCGACTTTATTGTGCAATCCTTTAAAACAACAATCCTGGTCACTTTTAAAAAACTCTGTTTTTGTATTTCTTTAACTGATCAATAAAATAAATCAATCAATCCAACCTGTGCAGCAGCCATTTGATGAATGGAAAGAGAAATCTGTCACAAAACACCAACAAGTTGAATGACATTCAGAGATTGTCAAGCCTTCAATACTGGGTAAGACTACAAGGTAAGGAAGGATGTATTTTCTGTTTGTCCAGACTGAGATCGAGTATTGATTGTGGTTTTAAAAATGCAAAACATGGTATTGAAGTGCTCGAAGTCATTATGCTGGTTGGTTGTGTGGTGCATTGGCACAGAAACCTGTTGGTGGAAAATTTGTCGCATGCTATTTTATATACTGTACATACAAAGGTGGCATCAAAATGTTGAAAATCAGATTTCCCCCCTAGCTGATCATTGTCTGCAGCCGGCTCTGATCGTAGTGTAAAGAAACAGGGAGAGTGAGCTCGTCCGTGGTGGTCGGCGAACCCTCAACCTTCTGGCCAATAACTCCGCGTGGAATTAACTGTCCCACAAAAACATGCTGAAGTGGCGAAGTCAATTTTCACATTTATAAACACACAGTCGCTATATAATGAATATGAACTGGGTGGGTTGAGATTATTAAATATAAAAGCACTAAAACTCTCTCTAAAAGCTTCACTTATACAAAAGTTTTACTTGAACCCAAAATGGTTCTCAAGTAGATTACTAAGAAAAACTCATCCCTTGTTAATAAATGGCCTTTTTGTCTTTGTGCAGATTGCCATGTCTAACTTTCGATGAATTTAAAATGAAAACTTCTTCAAAGTATCTGTCTTTTTCAAACAAGCATTGCACAGCTGGTTACAATTTCAATTTCATCCCCCAGAAAAGATAGAACAAATATTACAACAAATATTATGGTTGAACTGGTTGATAAAATACCTGTATTTATGGAAAATATGTTTGAAGAGGGTATTTTGTTTTTAAATTATATTGTAAATTGGAATGGTAGAATTATGTATTTCATGGAGTTATCGGAATTGTAAGATTACAACCAATTGAACACAGCTTTACCCCCCAAAATTGAGTCGCTACATTTATTGTTATTTGTGGTTGTAAACATTATTTTGAGTTGATTATGTGGGGAGAGTCGTGTGAAAATATGATTAACTCTGTGGAGGGTTGTGCATTTAGTTTTTCACCTTAAGATGGACCAATTTCAAACTGAGTAGGGTTTGTCCACATTGTTGCCATAGTTGCTGAGTTGAGTGTGAATGGAAACCACAGATAAGCATCACTCAGTGAAGTGTGAAAGATAACTATTTAAGTGAAGTGGAAACTCCTAACAAAACACACCAGAATAACATTATGATTCTTATCCTTTTAGAAATGTCTGTAGATTGATAAACAGAGCAACTAAAAGATAAGAATGAGACCATACCTGCTACAGACCAGAGAAAGACCACCAACACACTTCCTGCTGTTCTCAAGGCCATTGTTGCATCTCCCACCCTGCAGTCTTAGAAACATAAACAACAAATCACTCTATAGCTGGTGAATAACTCCACCTGATACATTGAAGTAGAAACTGTAAATGAGGTACAGGTCCTCATTACTGAAAATGAACCAGGCTCATATTGTGTTGTGTTGTATTGTGCTATATGGTTGTCTATATGAATACTGTCTATAAGTCTACTGCACTATGTATGTAATGTGTGTGACGTGTTGCATGTCTGTCTACATCTGTCTATTTAAGATGACATGTAGTATGATGCAAAAACTATTTCCTAATGGATACAGTAAAGTCATCACCATCATCACCATCACCATCACCATCATCACCATCATTATAAACAACAACAACATATTGAACAGATCTGTAGTACTGTAAACACATATTTCTGAATGTTCTGAAGCTGTTTTATTCTCAGAACCCCAAATATAGGAGGATAAATGTTCAATCCTCTACGATCCGTCAAGCTGTACAGCAGCCTATAGACTGACCACCAGGCTCAATGACAGCTCCTATCCCCAAGCTGTGAGGCTAAACAGCAAGTGACTCTCACACACGTACACATGCGTACACACACACACACACACACACACACACACACACACACACACACACACACTGCAATGTTACAATGTTTGTCTGCATGTCTATTTTACCCTGGTTAATCATCTCATCACTATGTAGATCAACACTCCTACACTGAGACACTTTATGAATACTGGCCCTGATGTAACAACCAAAACACAGATCAAAACATAACAAGAAGTAAAATGATACATTACCCTCAAGTATATGACTTATGACTAAAACAAATAACCAAAAACTATTTTTCCAGATATTGTCAAGAGTACTTACAGAGTGAAGTGAAGGGGAGAGGTCTTGTACAGTGAGTCAACTGACTGGTAGTGATTGGGAACTGCTAGTAAGTATCAGTTCTGTGGTTGATACATATTTATAGTAGAACACAAGTAGCTGATGCAGAACTGTCCTTTCCTTCCTCTTTAAGACATTAACATGCATGAGGACCAGAACAGCATGTCAGAGAAGGGAGGTTACTGTATTAAAATGGGCCCTACATTTCTATAATGGACAAAATGTCCCCCATTTCCACTTTTATTTAAATACAGAACAATGTTAACAATATGTTGACTATTCTATATGGAATGTTTATAATATCTTAGAATGTGTTGCCTTGTCCCTCTGAGTTCTACATGGAACAGGTCAAAGTTCCATTTACATTTGGTCAGTTCCATGATGTCATTCATTCTATTCTACAAACACATTCAATTTACACTCCTCATCAGCTGCATCAAAGTGATACTGAAGGTTCCAGTGTTCTAGACTAGAGGTCTCCCTACTGGCATCTCAACATTACTGCAGTGTTCTAGACTAGAGTTCTCCCTACTGGCATCTCAACATTACTGCAGTGTTCTAGACTAGAGCTCCACCTACTGGCATCTCAACATTACTGCACCATCCTAATAATAATGTCCTCAATAATGTTGGGCTAATAACAACATTACAAACTGACAATACATCAGATAGAATGGTGAAACACAACACTGGCTACTTGACAAAGTCACATTTTATCACACAACCACTGATGTCTGTAGTATTACAACATGCCACTATCATATTATGTTACACTGTTGACCCTTGTGTACAGTGCTGGTAGTAGCATTAGTTAGCAGAGACATCAGTATCATCATCACCACAACCTGCTGTATTGACTGCTGATGTCCATATACTATATAGTCTAATGTAGCCTGTTATCCATATAGAGTCTAATGTAGCCTGTTATCCATATATAGTATAATGTAGCCTGTTATCCATATATAGTCTAATGTAGCCTGTTATCCATATATAGTCTAATGTAGCCTGTTATCCATATATAGTCTAATGTAGCCTGTTATCTATATATAGTCTAATGTAGCCTGTTATCCATATATAGTCTAATGTAGCCTGTTATCCATATATAGTCTAATGTAGCCTGTTATCCATATATAGTCTAATGTAGCCTGTTATCCATATATAGTCTAATGTAGCCTGTTATCCATATATAGTCTAATGTAGCCTGTTATCTATATATAGTCTAATGTAGCCTGTTATCCATATATAGTCTAATGTAGCCTGTTATCCATATATAGTCTAATGTAGCCTGTTATCCATATATAGTCTAATGTAGCCTGTTATCCATATATAGTCTAATGTAGCCTGTTATCCATATATAGTCTAATGTAGCCTGTTATCCATATAGAGTCTAATGTAGCCTGTTATCCATATATAGTCTAATGTAGCCTGTTATCTATATATAGTCTAATGTAGCCTGCTATCCATATAGAGTCTAATGTAGCCTGTTATCCATATATAGTCTAATGTAGCCTGTTATCCATATAGAGTCTAATGTAGCCTGTTATCCATATATAGTCTAATGTAGCCTGTTATCCATATATAGTCTAATGTAGCCTGTTATCTATATATAGTCTAATGTAGCCTGCTATCCATATACAGTTGAAGTCGGAAGTTTACATATACCTTAGCCAAATACATTTAAACTCAGTTTTTCACAATTCCTGACATTTAATCCTTGTAAAAATGCCCTGTCTTAGGTCAGTTAGGATCACCACTTTATTTTAAGTATGTGAAATGTCAGAATAATAGTAGAGAGAATGATTTATTTCAGCTTTAATTTCTTTCATCACATTCCCAGTGGGTCAGAAGTTTACATACACTCAATTAGTATTTGGTAGCATTGCCTTTAAATTGTTTAACTTGGGTCAAACGGTTCGGGTAGCCTTCCACAAGCTTCCCACAATAAGTTAGGTGAATTTTGGCCCATTCCTCCTGACAGAGCTGGTGTAACTGAGTCAGGTTTTTAGGTCTCCTTGCTCGCACATGCTTTTTCATTTCTGCCAACAAATGTTCTATTGGTTTGAGGTCAGGGCTTTGTGATGGCCACACCAGTACCTTGACTTTGTTGTCCTTAAGCCATTTTGCCACAACTCTGGAAGTATGCTTGGGGTCATTGTCCATTTGGAAGACCCATTTGCGACCAAGCTTTAACTTCCTGACTGATGTCTTGAGATGTTGCTTCAATATATCCACAGAATTTTCCCGCCTCATGATGCAATCTACTTTGTGAAGTGCACCAGTCCCTCCTGCAGCAAAGCACCCCAACAACATGATGCTGCCGCCCCCGTGCTTCACGGTTGGGATGATGATCTTCGGCTTGCAAGCCTCCACCTTTTTCCTCCAAACATAATGATGGTCATTATGGCCAAACAGTTATATTTTTGTTTCATCAGACCTGAGGATATTTCTCAAAATGGTACGAACTTAGTCCCCATGCGCAGTTGCAAACCGTGGTCTGGCTTTTTTATGGCGGTTTTGGAGCCGTGGCTTCTTCCTTGCTAAGCGGCCTTTCAGGTTATGTCTGTACCTGTTCATTCCAGCATCTTCACAAGGTCCTTTGCTGTTGTTCTGGGATTGATCTGCACTTTTCGCACCAAAGTACTTTCATCTCTAGGAGACAGAACGCGTCTTCTTCCTGAGCGGTATAACGGCTGCGTGGTCCCATGGTGTTTATACTTGCGTACTATTGTTTGTACAGAAGAACGTGGTACCTTCTGGCATTTGGAAATTGCTCCCAAGGATGAACCAAACTTGTGGAGGTCTACAATTTTTTTTCTTTTGATTTTCCCATGATGTCAAGCAAAGAGGCACTGAGTTTGAAGGTAGGCCTTGAAATACATCCACAGATACACCTCAAATTGACTCAAATGATGTCAATTAGCCTATCAGAAGCTTCTAAAGCCATGACGTCATTTTCTGGAATTTTCCAAGCTGTTTAAAGGCACAGTCAACTTAGTGTATGTAAACCTCTGACCCACTGGAATTGTGATACAGTGAATTATAAGTGAAAAAATATGTCTGTAAACAATTGTTGTAAAAATTACTTGTGTCATGCACAAAGTAGATGTCCTAACCGACTTGCCAAAACTATAGTTTGTTAAGAAGAAATTTGTGGATTGGTTGAAAAACAAGTTTTAATGACTCCAACCTAAGTGTATGTAAACTTCCAACTTCAACTGTATATAGTATAATGTAGCCTGCTATCCATATATACACTACAGTTCAAAAGTTTGGGGTCACTTAAAATGTCCTTGTTTTTGAAGAAAAGCACCTTTTTTGTCTGTTAAAATAACATAAAATTGATCAGAAATACAATGTAGACATTGTTAATGTTGTAAATTACTATTGTAGCTGGAAACGGCTGATTCTTTATGTAATGTCTACATAGGCGTACAGAGGCCCATTATCAGCAACCATCATTCCTATGTTCCAATGGCACGTTGTGTTAGCTAATCCAAGTTTATAATTTTGAAAGGCTTATTGATCATTAGAAAACCCTTTTGCAATTATGTTAGTACAGCTGAAAAGTGTTGTCTGTTTAAAGAAGCAATAAAACTGGCCTTTGTGGCGGATGAATCAGAATTGGTTGGGTAACATAGATAATTAAGATGTCTTATCTGCATAATATGCTTATGTGATATACTTGTTATTAGAATGTATCCCTTTGGACTCTGGTGTTGGCAGTTGCACCTCTTCCCTCAGCTGGGGCTCAGTCACTTGGGGCCCAGAGAGGGGAGAGGTCAGGCTTGTCATTCACATATCCCTGGAGCTATGCAGAATATCAGACAGGGAAGAGGACAGGATGGAACATTGTCTTCATATGTGAATGTGTCTTTACCTGTTCTTAAACAATGTGAAGGGATGGCGTGATTAATGGGGAACCAATTACTTGTCTCCACAATGTCTGTGCTTAAGTCACTCCCTCCTTTGGCACTGGGGGGAGGTGTATGGCAGTGTCTGGAACCATTGTATGTCCTCTCTGAACTTGCACTTATCCTGGGATAGTGTATGACCTAGAGGCTCACTCCCCTCAGTGAGCTTGTCCAAGAGTGGGGTCAAGAAGGGGTTTTATTTGAGATGGGAGAATATAGAGTTGACAATTGAGTTATGCCATTGGATGAGTTGATGTTTTTGTGCTATAAAGTACCAGGAACGAGATTAGAACCTCGTTTTAGGGACCAAACTGAAGGATAATTTATAACGAATGCTATCTGGCTATGGGATACTCCTTTCTCATTTATAAAGTCTCACTTTGTGAACTGTTCCTAATATCTGTGGTTTGTTATGTCGACTAGGGGGTGGATCTTTGCTATAAAAGATCTCAGTAGCCATTGTGTTGTCACTCTCAACGGTTCATGAGAAATGGTGAATCGTTGAAAGTCATTGCTATTGCAAAGCTCTTAATATTAAAGATTTAGTTTAAGTATAACTCTGACTGGTATGATAAGTTTGTCTCTCCTTATTTGGTAGTAAAGAAATGAACCACCACACCTTCTTTAGACTAGTTGAGTATCTGGAGCATCAGCATTTGTGGGTTCGATTATTTGTTATTCTTATCTCTTGCTTTTTGGGGCGTATTTTCTTAAAACTGCGTTGTTGGTTAAGGGCTTTTAAGTAAGCATTTCACTGTAAGGTCTACCTACCCCTGTTGTATTCAGTGTCAATACTACTCCTAAACACAACCCACCCTCACTGTGTCTCATGATAATACTACTCCTAACCACAACCCACCATCACTGTGTCTCATGTTAATACTACTCCTAAACACAACCCACCATCACTGTGTCTCATGTTAATACTACTCCTAAACACAACCCACCATCACTGTGTCTCATGTTAATACTACTCCTAAACACATCCCACCATCACTGTGTCTCATGTTAATACTACTCCTAAACACAACCCACCATCACTGTGTCTCATTTTAATACTACTCCTAAACACAACCCACCATCACTGTGTCTCATGTTAATACTACTCCTAAACATAACCCACCATCACTGTCATGTTAATACTACTCCTAAACACAACCCACCATCACTGTCATGTTAATACTACTCCTAAACACAACCCACCATCACTGTGTCTCATGTTAATACTACTCCTAAACACAACCCACTGCCACTGTGTCTCATGTTAATACTACTCCTAAACACAACCCACCATCACTGTGTCTCATGTTAATACTACTCCTAAACACAACCCACCTTCACTGTGTCTCATGTTAATACTACTCCTAAACACAACCCACCATCACTGTGTCTCATGTTAATACTACTCCTAAACACAACCCACCATCACTGTCTCATGTTAATACTACTCCTAAACACAACCCACCATCACTGTGTCTCATGTTAATACTACTCCTAAACACAACCCTCCATCACTGTCTCATGTTAATACTACTCCTAAACACAACCCACCACCACTGTGATGTTAATACTACTCCTAAACACAACCCACCATCACTGTCATGTTAATACTACTCCTAAACACAACCCACCATCACTGTGTCTCATGTTAATACTACTCCTAAACACAACCCACCATCACTGTGCCTCATGTTAATACTACTCCTAAACACAACCCACCATCACTGTGTCTCATGTTAATACTACTCCTAAACACAACCCACCATCACTGTGTCTCATGTTAATACTACTCCTAAACACAACCCACCATCACTGTGTCTCATGTTAATACTACTACTAAACACAACCCACCATCACTGTGTCTCATGTTAATACTACTCCTAAACACAACCCACCATCACTGTGTCTCATGTTAATACTACTCCTAAACACAACCCACCATCACTGTGTCTCATGTTAATACTACTCCTAAACATAACCCACCATCACTGTGTCTCATGTTAATACTACTCCTAAACACAACCCACCATCACTGTGTCTCATGTTAATACTACTCCTAAACACAACCCACCATCACTGTTTCTCTTGTTAAAACTACTCCTAAAGCTCTTATGAAGCATCCACTCAATCACTCTTACTCTTACTGTCACTTTTGCTTTAGGGCCATTTTCAAAATGTCTCCACAGCAATCTCTTGCTCTGAAAACAATCTATTACTCTCAGAGCCCTTAAAATAGCATGCAAAAGTATTTATGTGAAACAACATGTACAATGTACTTCCTATCTTTTGTAGCACACAATATAGCTCAGTACTTGTCAATGGTGCCAATAATTTTAGTCTTGACTGTATATCCAAAAATCAGATTAATATGTAAAAATACATGTATACACACACACACGCGCACGCACACGCACACACACACACACATGTGCGCACGCGCACACGCACACGCACACACATACACACACACACACACACACACACACAGTTATACTTGACCCTGTTATACTTTGACAGTGAACATGTTCCTATTGAATGGAGATCTGGGTATTACTGGCAAACTCTACTGACCATGTTTTAAACATGTAAATGAATAAACTGAACTAAACTAAACACATGAAACCACAGTCCAGGGTCAGTATTCACAAAGTGTATCAGAGTAGGAGAGCTGATCTGGGATCAGTTTAGCCTTTTAGATCATAATTATATGAACCGTCTGAGACACTTTATGAATACAGGCCCTGATGTAACAACCAAAACACAGTTCAAAATAAACCAACAAGTACAAAGATACAGGAAGTCATGTGATGTTTGGCTAAAAACATCAAAAACTATATTACAAGATATCGTCAAGTGTACTTACAGAGTGAAGTGAAGGAGAGAGGTCTTGTACAGTTAGTCAACGTACTGTCACTGTGTGGAAACAAGAAGTAGTCTACTGTAAGTGTTAGTAGAAGCAGGCGTAGCCTAAGTGTGAGATCTGTGGTTGACGCATTTTAAAAGTAGCCTAGTCTAGTCAGGGCATTAACATGCAAGAACAGCATGTCACATAAAGGATGTTACTGTATCTAAATAGAAAATGGTCTAAAGTCAGCATACTGTAGTTACATTTCTTTATTTGAGGAGTGGGCCTACATGTTTTACAAGAGGCAAAATGTGACCCATTCCCATCACTCCTCATCAGCTGGTACTGAAGGTTCCAGAACAGATGAAAGTGGAGTATCTTTGGTCCCAGTGTTCTAGACTAGAGCTCTCCCTACTGACATCTCAACATTACTGCAGCTTCCAGGCTTCATATGTCCCTACTAGTCCAATGAAAATATACAAAATAGAAGGAAGAAAATGTCAAAAATATATAGAGAATAAAACAGTCACGCATGTAAAAATACTGTTATTCAGACTTATGTTGAACTGGCGAATTAGTGATCTCAGCTAGCTTGTTAGCTACATGAAGCTGCTGTTATTCAGTGATAAACAAGTATTTTGTGCATCACACAGCTACTCTGAATGGACTGGATTGTGAACAATATGATGTGCTGCTGCTGAATTACAGCAAGACCCTACAGTTAGCTAGTTAGCTAGCTAGTTAGCTAACTTTTATCTATCAACATTAGCTAGCTACAAACAACAGACAACAGTGTCATGTCATTATGCCAAGGCCAAGGCAAGCTGCTCTGAGTTTCCAGTGTGTTCTTGTGTGAAAGAGATGTGTTCAGCTCACTGATCTTCAGAACAACGGACCCAAAGTGAACCCTGACATGCATATAACTAAGTCTGTCTATCTGTCTGGGATTATTGTGTCCTATTGTGTCTGACTGATGCGTGTTTTTTTTAAATGACAATGAATAATCTTTCATGTAATTATTTATTGCTGCTTTGTTATTGTTATTTTATTGTGTAATTCATTTCTTTTGCATTTTTATAATTTAAAAAATCTCATATTTTCTTACATAAAAACAACTGCATTGTTAGTTAAGGGCTTGTCAGTAAACATTTCACAGTATGGTCTACACTTGTTGTACTTGGAGCATGTGACAAATACAATTTGATGTGATTTGTGTGTTTAGGTACTGGACATTGCTCCCTCTGACACTGGGTTTCTGAACATCTAAAAGTCTGAGCCGTTTGGGGGGTTCTACTAGCTGACATATGGAATTGTTTTAAGTTCTAATTTGATTTTGAATTATAGTATCCCTTTAGGTAAAAAAATTAAATACATAAAAATGATTTGATAAAATATTGAATTTGGCCTTTACTGCTATAGAGAATACAAACGCATTGAACAACACATTCATAAATGGTAAAAAAAAAGACAGTGAAAAAATGTATCATAAGGACTAATGTTTTGAAGTGACTGTCCTATATCTAGGGAAATAACAACATGTGTTTTTATGGACACATACACTGTACAAAAGTATGTGAACATCCCTTCAAATTAGTGGATTAGGTTATTTCAGCCACACCTGTTGCTGACAGATGTATAAAATCGAGCACACAGCCATGCAATCTCCATAAAATTGGCAGTAGAATGGCCTTACTGAAGAGCTCAGTGACTTTCAACATGGCACCTTCATAGGATGCCACCTTTACAATAAGTCAGTTTGTCAAATTTCTGCCCTGCTAGAGCTGCCCTGGTCAACTGTAAATGCTGTTATTATGAAGTGGTAACGTCTAGGAACAACAACGGCTCAGCCGTGAAGTGGTAGGCCACACAAGCTCACAGAACGGGGTCCGCTGAGTGCTGAAGCACGTAGCGTGTAGAAATCGTCTGTCCTCGGCTGCAACACTCACTCCCGAGTTCCGAACTGCGGCTAGAAGCAACTTCAGCACAAGAACTGTTCGTCGGGAGCTTCATGAAATGGGTTTCCATTTCTTAAGATCACCGTGCGCAATAACAAGCGTCGGCTGGAGTGGTGTAAAGCTCGTCGCCATTGGACACTGGAGCAGTGGAAACGCGTTCTCTGGAGTGATGAATCACGCTTCACCATCTGACAGTCCCCGGCTGACGAATCTGGGTTTGACGGATGCCAGGAGAACACGCTACCTGCCCCAATGCATAGTGCCCACTGTAAAGTTTGGTGGAGGAGGAGGAATAATGGTCTGGGGCTGTTTTTCTTGGTTTGGGCTAGATCCCTTAGTTCCAGTGAAGGGAGATCTTAACGCTACAGCAAAGAAGACACTTTCCTGTTTCAGCGCGACAATGCCCCCGTGTACAAAGCAAGATCCATACAGAAATGGTTTGTCGAGATCGGTGTGGAAGATCTTGAATGGCCTGCACAGAGCCCAGACCTCAACCCCATCGAAAACCTTTGGGTAGAATTGGAACGCCGACTGCAAGCCAGGCCTAATCGCCGAACATCACTGCCCAAGCTCACCAATGTTCTTGTGGCTGAATGGAAGCAAGTCCCCACAGCAATCAAATCAAATCAAATTGTATTTGTCAAATACACGTGTTTAGCAGTTGTTATTGCGGGTGTTAGCCAAATTGCTGTAGCGAAATGCTTGAAGCAACGTTCCAACATCTAGTGGAAAGCCTTCCCAGAAGAGTGGAGGTTGTTATAGTAGCAAACATATCAGCTGTATATGACCAGGCAAAAAAAACTTTCCAAGCCAAACTATTACACACACCCTATATCGTTGTCACCATATTAGCTAAAGTAACGTCATAGTCAACATAGTGCAAAGACCTGGCTAGATCATAAAGGAACAATTGTCCAGACAGAGGATTGAGTTTACGAATTTACGTTTTATTAACCCAACTTCACACAGGCTACTGTTTGGCCGTAGCCCACACCAAATAAATGAAGGATACCCTATAAAAAAGTGAACTTTTCTTGTGAAGGCCAGACATAAGAGAGAGAACAATGGCTAAACCTGGTCTTAACTTCCAATGCTCCATCCCCCTGCCCAACCCCCCTCCACACCACTCCACCAACCACCAGGATGCCCGGCATCAGAACATTCCAGGCATTCCGTGATTGGCAGATTGATTGGCATGTCAGACCCCGCGAACACTGGGTACTGGTAAGTACAACACAACCAACTAATAGCCTAACACATAACTTCACAGCTGTCTGTGTGGGTCGCTACAATAGCTAATAGAACTAACGCGTTAGTAATCCCGCTAAAATAATGCAGTAACGTTACTGTGTAGAGTCAGTAAGCAGTTTAGCACTTACACAGGCGAGTCCCGATGGCAATAAATCAGTAAAACCAAAAGCTTACCTTGACTTGGAAGAGTTCCAGTGTTCTGTTGGATAGTCATAGACATCTAGCTAACATAGCATCCCTCTGTTTGAGCAGGGTGTTTGAGTAGGCTAAACTAGATAGCTGCATTTGCTGGCTAAGTAAGTGAAAGAGAAAAAGAATTACGAAATCTGTCTCTATCGCTCTCTATCTTGCTTCTCCTTCATTTTGAAAGAAATGAATTTGTTCAAAACTATTCAACTATTGTCTTTCTCTTTAAAGTCAACTACTCACCACATTGTATGCACTGCAGTGCTAGCTAGCTGTAGCATATGCTCTCAGTACTAGATTCATTATCTGATCCTTTGATTGGGTGGACAACATGTCAGTTCATGCTGCAAGAGCTCTGACAGGTTGGAGGACGTGCTCTGGAACTTGTCATAATTACTGTGTAAGTCTATGGAAGGGGGCGAGAACCATGAGCCTCCTAGGTTTTGTATGGAAATCAATGTACCAGGGGACGGAAGCTAGCTGTCCTCCAGCTACACCATGGTGCTACCCTACAGAGTGCTGTTGAGGCTACTATAGACCTTCATTGCAAAATAGTGTGTTTTAATAATTTATTTAATTAGATAGTTTCATCTAAAAAGGATAACTTTTTAAATGTTTACCATTTTTTTTTTAAATAATGAAATTCACTAAGGAGGATGGCCCTCCCCTTCCTCCTCTGAGGAGCCTCCATTGTGTCACATGGCCCTCTCTGCCTCACCATACCGCTGGAGAGAAGAGGGGAGGAGGGAGGGAGGGGGGAGGAAGAGAGATGGCGAGAGTCAGAATTCTGACAGACAGACACACACACACACAAAGCATCGTGCACGTTCACAGTAGATAGCTCAGATAGTGACCTTCAACCCTGTTAGTGCACTCCCTTTGTGGAAGCATCACTTTGGCCAATCAGGAGCAAGCTGGGTGGACTTCTGAGCATCTGATAAGTCAGAGGAGTAGATCTCCAAACACCCGTAGCTGTATCAATTATTCCCAAAGAACCAGAGAGAGAGAGAGAGAGAGAGAGAGAGTTTGGACAAGATTACAGAAATCTAATTTCAGGTGGGAGTATAGTGGTATTTTATGTTGTGTACCTGTGGTGTTTGGGGTCATAGGTTAGAGGTCAAGCTTTAAGGTGCTGTGTATCTGTGGTCTTTGGGGTAACAGTGGATAGCCTCAGAGAACATGTCCACACCCTGAGAGTACTGGCTGCTTAAACAACTGAATACCCTTCTCTGGAGGAGAACACACACATACAATGTTAAACTGGGGTCATTTCAGTGAATCATTCTGAGACAATTGTGTTAATGTCACCTGTTAGTGAGACTCTCTTCCTCTTCACAGGGTCTGAACTCTCCACCTGAAATGAGACAACTCAGTTAACACTGCCTCTGTGTGTGTGTGTGTGTGTGTGTGTGTGTGTGTGTGTGTGTGTGTGTGTGTGTGTGTGTGTGTGTGTGTGTGTGTGTGTGTGTGTGTGTGTGTGTGTGTGTGTGTGTGTGTGTGTGTGTGTGTGTGTGTGTGTGTGTGTGTGTGTGAGATTGGTGATTAATCGTTAGTGCACACGTCAGGAAGGGTGGAGAAAAGGGACGCAGCCAGAAAGTACTGGGGCCAGGGGCAGAGAAGAACAGGGGCAGAGAGGAACAGGGGCAGAGAGGAACAGGGGGAGAGAGGAACAGGGGCAGAGAGGAACAGGGGGAGAGAGGAACAGGGGCAGAGAGGAACAGGGGGAGAGAGGAACAGGGGGAGAGAGGAACAGGGGCAGAGAGGAACAGGGGCAGAGAGGAACAGGGGGAGAGAGGAACAGGGGGAGAGAGGAACAGGGGGAGAGAGGAACAGGGGGAGAGAGGAACAGGGGCAGAGAGGAACAGGGGCAGAGAGGAACAGGGGCAGAGAGGAACAGGGGCAGAGAGGAACAGGGGGAGAGAGGAACAGGGGGAGAGAGGAACAGGGGCAGAGAGGAACAGGGGGAGAGAGGAACAGGGGCAGAGAGGAACAGGGGGAGAGAGGAACAGGGACAGAGAGGAACAGGGGCAGAGAGGAACAGGGGCAGAGAGGAACAGGGGCAGAGAGGAACAGGGGCAGAGAGGAACAGGGGCAGAGAGGAACAGGGGGAGAGAGGAACAGGGGCAGAGAGGAACAGGGGCAGAGAGGAACAGGCGCAGAGAGGAACAGGGGCAGAGAGGAACAGGGGCAGAGAGGAACAGGGGCAGAGAGGAACAGGGGCAGAGAGGACAGGGGCAGAGAGGAACAGGGGCAGAGAGGACAGGGGCAGAGAGGAACAGGGGCAGAGAGGACAGGGGCAGAGAGGAACAGGGGCAGAGAGGAACAGGGGGCAGAGAGGAACAGGGGCAGAGAGGAACAGGGGCAGAGAGGAACAGGGGCTAGGGGCAGAGAGGAACAGGCAAAGCCTAAATCGTTTTCCTAGATATGGTCTATGTCTTTGCCAGGGTAGAGGAATTCACATCTTTCATCAATGTCGTTTTTTTTCTTTAATTGTCACTCGACGAGTGAATTCAGACAATCCAATCAGTGAGGGAAACGTAAATATACGCCACGTGGCAGCGGATAAAGATACAGATACAAATGACATTTAATAATGAAACTTCATCTGATTTGATAAAACTGTATTTTATTATTAATGAATACAACTGTTTGACATAATAAAACAGTCATTTGTACACTCAGCTCCCCCACATGCTGAGTGAGGGGTTACAGACAGATTGTCATTTTACATTGATGCTCTCAAACAATCATTGTGTACTCCTCATATTGTCACTTTAGTCAACTGAACATACATGTATTAGTCCACTGAACAGACATGTATTAGTCCACTGAACAGACATGTATTAGTCCACTGAACATACATGTATTAGTCCACTGAACAGACATGTATTAGTCCACTGAACATACATGTATTAGTCCTCTGAACAGACATGTATTAGTCCACTGAACAGACATGTATTAGTCAACTGAACAGACATGTATTAGTCCACTGAACAGACATGTATTAGTCCACTGAACATACATGTATTAGTCCTCTGAACAGACATGTATTAGTCCTCTGAACATACATGTATTAGTCCTCTGAACAGACATGTATTAGTCCACTGAACATACATGTATTAGTCCTCTGAACAGACATGTATTAGTCCTCTGAACATACATGTATTAGTCCTCTGAACAGACATGTATTAGTCAACTGAACAGACATGTATTAGTCCTCTGAACAGACATGTATTAGTCAACTGAACAGACATGTATTAGTCCACTGAACATACATGTATTAGTCCTCTGAACAGACATGTATTAGTCCACTGAACATACATGTATTAGTCCACTGAACAGACATGTATTAGTCCACTGAACGACATGTATTAGTCCTCTGAACAGACATGTATTAGTCCACTGAACAGACATGTATTAGTCCACTGAACAGACATGTATTAGTCCACTGAACAGACATGTATTAGTCCACTGAACAGACATGTATTAGTCCACTGAACAGACATGTATTAGTCCACTGAACAGACATGTATTAGTCCACTGAACATACATGTATTAGTCCTCTGAACATACATGTATTAGTCCTCTGAACATACATGTATTAGTCCTCTGAACAGACATGTATTAGTCCTCTGAACATACATGTATTAGTCCTCTGAACAGACATGTATTAGTCCTCTGAACATACATGTAGTAGTCCTCTGAACAGACATGCACTAGTCCACTGAACACACATGTATTAGTCCACCAAACAAACACTGAGTGTACAAAATATTAGGAACACCTGCTATTTCCATGACATTAACTGACCAGGTGAATCCAGGTGAAAGCTATGATCCCTTATTGATGTCACTTGTTAAATCCACTTCAATCGGTGTAGATGAAGGGGAGGAGACCGGTTAAAGAAGGATTTTTAACCATTAAGATATTTGAGACATGGATTGTGTATGTGTGCCATTCAGAGGGTGAATGGGCATGATAAAATATTGAAGTGCCTTTGAATGGGGTACAGTATTAGGTGCCAGGCGCACTGCTTTGAGTGTATCAAGAACTACAACGCTGCAGGGTTTTTCATGCTCAACAGTTTCCCTTGTGTATCAAGAATGTTCCACCACCAAAAGGACATTCAGCAAACTTGACACAACTGTACGAAGCATTGGAGTCAACATGGGCCAGAATCCCCGTGGAACGCCTCGACACCTTGTAGAGTCCATGCCCCGACGAATTGAGGCTGTTCTGAGGGCAAAAGGGGGTGGTGCAACTCAATATTAGGAAGGTGTTATGGGATGTTCCAATATCCACAGCAGCACACTACTTGTTTCATTTAAGGTGGTCGAGTGTGGATGTTAGAACACCCCATGGACACTGGTGACGTTCCAGGATGACTCATGGTTGCGTGCCACGTCACTGACTGTGCAGTCGTGCATCAGTTTGCTATATCATGATTGGGTTAGCTGACATCTTAAACAAACACCTATCCAGATGTTGTGAAAGAAGGCAGGTGAGTGTAATTTAGTCTGCCTGGAACATGCCCCATATTCAATTAAAAAGCATTGATTATTTATCCCCTGTAGGGGCAATTACTTGGCACCCTATGGCATCAGGCTGGCAAAGTGACATCACAAGGGGTCACACATTCAGGTCACATGTCCAGTCACATGACCATACATACACAGTAAAACACATGATAACAACAGATGTCAGCCCCCTTAGTGTCTACAACATGGTCATCACAGAGGAGGTTCACTGGGCAAAGATCCCTTCAAGGTTCTAATGATGATGTAATATCCATGTTTCACAGCTCAGGCCGAGGGAGAGGGGGAAGGAAATCAGAGGTGCACTCCTCTTCACTTTGATTGACACTTCACACACTCATTCTATATGTCTAGTGTTCTGTCTGGGATCTGTGGTCTGTGCCAGAGGACTACAAACAGAGTGACAAGCCCCCAAGCATCCTGTTCCCTTTTAAAGTAGGGACACAGTCCCTCATCTTCTTCCTTAATCTTCATCATCCTCCTCCCTCTCTACTATCCAGTCGCTGCGTGGTGGTCAGGGTTGCCATGGTTTCCTGTCTCTTCCTTTCTGGTCAGGCTTGTGTTTGAAGCGACACTTGTCACCATAGAAACAGCCGGTGGTCCTCCAGAAGAAACACTCGTCACCATTGATGGGAGCCATCCTCCTGGTCCTCGGAGAGAGAGAGACAAACAGTATGAAAACACAAACACCTGCACCTGTGCTCCTGCTTCCTCCTTCCATCACTTTGTACATTTCAAAAGTTTACATAAGATGATTGGTAACACTTTAGAATAACTCATAATTATTCATTATAAATGCTTATATATATGTTTATAAATCGTAGATGATGTTTTGACAGACAGATGGATGTCCTTACCCTGTGGAGGCGTACTGGGAGGCTGAGGAGGTGTTGAGGCCTATAGGGTTGGTCCTCTGAGGAGACGGAGGGGTTCTCTGCATCTAGCTGTCTGGGTACCTGATCACCAGCCTGGTGCTCTCCAGCTCCACACCCTGGACCGGAGGACAAACAGCAAGCACATTCCAAATACATGCAATGGGACAAATAGCATAGTCCCACAAGTACAATGGAACCAATAACAAAGCTTGTTTTTCCTTTGCTGCCAGAAAGGAGTTGAATCGTTGTACTTTTCTCTCTGTGTTGAACGATGTTGATACTATTTAAAGCTCTAAACTGAAGCTCTAAACTGAAGGCTCTCATGCAGAGACATCTAACACACCATTGTGATCTCTACTTCCGGTTTGGAGCGTGCAGTCGCAATTCCGCCTCGCTCCACAGGTAGTTTTACCATTTTCATTCATTTTCATTACAGTACAACGGTTTGATTTGTTTGATCTTAGCTAGCTACATAGCCGTCTTTGTATCAAAGATAATTGTGTAGTTATTGAGGTTCGCTAGCCAGCTATTTTCGTCCGAACGTAACAACGTAGTCAACACTGCTAGCTAGCCAGCTAGCCACCGAATAGCAGCATAGCAGCTCTGGAGAAACGATTACATTACAACGGAACGACTTGATTAGTGTAGTGTTAGCTGGCTACATAGTTGTCTTTGCTATCTTTGTATCTAAGATAATTGTGTAGCTTAGAGTTGGTTAGAGTAATTATTCGGTTAACTAGCCAGCTATTTTCGTCCGCCGCGCTGCGCTGCCGTCTCCTACCTAGTCAACACTGCTAGCTAACACTGCTAGCTAGCCAACTTCTACCGAATAGCAGCACTGTAGAAACTCACATTACAACTTACATTACAACGGAACGACTTGATTAGCGTAGTGTTAGCTAGCTACATAGTTGTCTTTGCTGTCCTTGTATCCAAGATAATTGTGTAGTTTTGAGAAATTGTCGAGGTTACCTAGCCAGCTACACGTTCAAACAAAGTCAACAACGCAGCCACTGCTAGCTAGCCTACTTCACCGCCAGCAGTACTATATCATTTTAGTCAATAAGATTTTATTTTATTTTTGCAACGTAAGCTTAACTTTCTGAACATTCGAGACGTGTAGTCCACTTGTCATTCTAATCTCCTTTGCATTAGCGTAGCCTCTTCTGTAGCCTGTCAACTATGTGTCTGTCTATCCCTCTTCTCTCCTCTCTGCACAGACCATACAAACGCTTCACACCGCGTGGCCGCTGCCATTCTAACCTGGTGGTTCCAGCGCGCACGACCCACGTGGAGTTCCAGGTCTCCGGCAGCCTCTGGAACTGCCGATCTGCGGCCAACAAGGCAGAGTTCATCTCAGCCTATGCGTCCCTCCAGTCCCTCGACTTCTTGGCACTGACGGAAACATGGATTACCACTGACAACACTGCTACTCCTACTGCTCTCGCCTCGTCTGCCCACGTGTTCTCGCACACCCCGAGAGCTTCTGGTCAGCGGGGCGGTGGCACTGGGATCCTCATCTCTCCCAAGTGGACATTCTCTCTTTCTCCCCTGACCCATCTGTCTATCGCCTCCTTTGAATTCCATGCTGTCACAGTTACCAGCCCTTTCAAGCTTAACATCCTTATCATTTATCGCCCTCCAGGTTCCCTTGGAGAGTTCATCAATGAGCTTGACGCCCTGATAAGTTCCTTTCCTGAGGATGGCTCACCTCTCACAGTTCTGGGTGACTTTAACCTCCCCACGTCTACCTTTGACTCATTCCTCTCTGCCTCCTTTCCACTCCTCTCCTCTTTTGACCTCACCCTCTCACCTTCCCCCCCTACTCACAAGGCAGGCAATACGCTTGACCTCATCTTTACTAGATGCTGTTCTTCCACTAATCTCACTGCAACTCCCCTCCAAGTCTCCGACCACTACCTTGTATCCTTTTCCCTCTCGCTCTCATCTAACACTTCCCACACTGCCCCTACTCGGATGGTATCGCGCCGTCCCAACCTTCGCTCTCTCTCCCCCGCTACTCTCTCCTCTTCCATCCTATCATCTCTTCCCTCTGCTCAAACCTTCTCCAACCTATCTCCTGATTCTGCCTCCTCAACCCTCCTCTCCTCCCTTTCTGCATCCTTTGACTCTCTATGTCCCCTATCCTCCAGGCCGGCTCGGTCCTCCCCTCCTGCTCCGTGGCTCGACGACTCACTGCGAGCTCACAGAACAGGGCTCCGGGCAGCCGAGCGGAAATGGAGGAAAACTCGCCTCCCTGCGGACCTGGCATCCTTTCACTCCCTCCTCTCTACATTCTCCTCTTCTGTCTCTGCTGCTAAAGCCACTTTCTACCACTCTAAATTCCAAGCATCTGCCTCTAACCCTAGGAAGCTCTTTGCCACCTTCTCCTCCCTCCTGAATCCTCCTCCCCCTCCTCCCCCCTCCTCCCTCTCTGCAGATGACTTCGTCAACCATTTTGAAAAGAAGGTCGACGACATCCGATCCTCGTTTGCTAAGTCAAACGACACCGCTGGTTCTGCTCACACTGCCCTACCCTGTGCTTTGACCTCTTTCTCCCCTCTCACTCCAGATGAAATCTCGCGTCTTGTGACGGCCGGCCGCCCAACAACCTGCCCGCTTGACCCTATCCCCTCCTCTCTTCTCCAGACCATTTCCGGAGACCTTCTCCCTTACCTCACCTCGCTCATCAACTCATCCTTGACCGCTGGCTACGTCCCTTCCGTCTTCAAGAGAGCGAGAGTTGCACCCCTTCTGAAAAAACCTACACTCGATCCCTCCGATGTCAACAACTACAGACCAGTATCCCTTCTTTCTTTTCTCTCCAAAACTCTTGAACGTGCCGTCCTTGGCCAGCTCTCCTGCTATCTCTCTCAGAATGACCTTATTGATCCAAATCAGTCAGGTTTCAAGACTAGTCATTCAACTGAGACTGCTCTTCTCTGTGTCACGGAGGCGCTCCGCACTGCTAAAGCTAACTCTCTCTCCTCTGCTCTCATCCTTCTAGACCTATCGGCTGCCTTTGATACTGTGAACCATCAGATCCTCCTCTCCACCCTCTCCGAGCTGGGCATCTCCGGCGCGGCGCACGCTTGGATTGCGTCCTACCTGACAGGTCGCTCCTACCAGGTGGCGTGGCGAGAATCTGTCTCCGCACCACGTGCTCTCACCACTGGTGTCCCCCAGGGCTCTGTTCTAGGCCCTCTCCTATTCTCGCTATACACCAAGTCACTTGGCTCTGTCATATCCTCACATGGTCTCTCCTATCATTGCTATGCAGACGACACACAATTAATCTTCTCCTTTCCCCCCTCTGATAACCAGGTGGCGAATCGCATCTCTGCATGTCTGGCAGACATATCAGTGTGGATGACGGATCACCACCTCAAGCTGAACCTCGGCAAGACGGAGCTGCTCTTCCTCCCGGGGAAGGACTGCCCGTTCCATGATCTCGCCATCACGGTTGACAACTCCATTGTGTCCTCCTCCCAGAGTGCTAAGAACCTTGGCGTGATCCTGGACAACACCCTGTCGTTCTCAACTCACATCAAGGCGGTGACCCGTTCCTGTAGGTTCATGCTCTACAACATTCGCAGAGTATGACCCTGCCTCACACAGGAAGCGGCGCAGGTCCTAATCCAGGCACTTGTCATCTCCCGTCTGGATTACTGCAACTCGCTGTTGGCTGGGCTCCCTGCCTGTGCCATTAAACCCCTACAACTCATCCAGAACGCCGCAGCCCGTCTGGTGTTCAACCTTCCCAAGTTCTCTCACGTCACCCCGCTCCTCCGCTCTCTCCACTGGCTTCCAGTTGAAGCTCGCATCCGCTACAAGACCATGGTGCTTGCCTACGGAGCTGTGAGGGGAACGGCACCTCCGTACCTTCAGGCTCTGATCAGGCCCTACACCCAAACAAGGGCACTGCGTTCATCCACCTCTGGCCTGCTCGCCTCCCTACCTCTGAGGAAGTACAGTTCCCGCTCAGCCCAGTCAAAACTGTTCGCTGCTCTGGCACCCCAATGGTGGAACAAACTCCCTCACGACGCCAGGTCAGCGGAGTCAATCACCACCTTCCGGAGACACCTGAAACCCCACCTCTTTAAGGAATACCTAGGATAGGATAAAGTAATCCTTCTAACCCCCCCCCCTCCCCCTTAAAAGAGTTAGATGCACTATTGTAAAGTGGTTGTTCCACTGGATATCATAAGGTGAATGCACCAATTTGTAAGTCGCTCTGGATAAGAGCGTCTGCTAAATGACTTAAATGTAAATGTTAAATGTACTGTGCTGTCAGGTGGACATCAGTAGCAACACGCAGCCTCAAACCCTGGTCCATTCCTATTCAGAAAGCCATTTAAGGAAAACTGAGGGGAGGGGAGGGGAGGTAGAGGAGATGAAGTGAGAGTGAAGGGAGGGAAGGATGGGGAGATAGAAGGAGTGGAGAGTGGGGAGGTAGAGGAGATGAAGTGAGAGTGAAGGGAGGAAAGGATGGGGAGATAGAAGGAGTGGGGAGAGGGGAGGTAGAGGAGATGAAGTGAGAGTGAAGGGAGGAAAGGATGGGGAGATAGAAGGAGTGGGGAGAGGGGAGGTAGAGGAGATGAAGTGAGAGTGAAGGGAGGAACGGATGGGGAGATAGAAGGAGTGGGGAGAGGGGAGGTAGAGGAGATGAAGTGAGAGTGAAGGGAGGAAAGGATGGGGAGATAGAAGGAGTGGGGAGAGGGGAGGTAGAGGAGATGAAGTGAGAGTGAAGGGAGGAACGGATGGGGAGATAGAAGGAGTGGGGAGAGGGGAGGTAGAGGAGATGAAGTGAGAGTGAAGGGAGGAAAGGATGGGGAGATAGAAGGAGTGGAGAGAGGGAAAAGACAGACCGACACACACACACACACAATCAGCAATGTCCACGTTGACAGTAGAGAGCTCAGACACTGACCTTCAACCCTACAGTGCACTCCCCTTGAGGAAGTATCCCTTGGGCCAATCAGGGGTGAGCTGGTTGGACTTCTGAGCGTCTGATAGGGCAGAGGGGTAGAGCTCCAGACACCAGTAGTAGTATGAACCACATTCCCAAGGAAATACAAGAAATGAGATCAATGTAGAAATAGTCCATCCAGATCTTTACCACCTAGTAAATCTGTTGGACCACTTACATTAGAGTTCTCCTGCAGTAGTCTAGGGAGCAACATACCCATACCACACACACACACACACACACGCAAAAACACACACACGCACACACACATATAAACACACACACACACACACACACACACACACACAAGCAAACACACACATACACACACACACACATACACACACACACAAGCAAAAACACACACGCACAAACACATATAAACACACACACACACACACGCACACACACACACACACACACACACACACACACACACACACACACACACCCACACAACGTCTGAACTACCGGGAAAGACTCTGGCAAGTTCCAGACTCAGTGTGTGTTTACGTGTGTGTGCGTGTGTGCGTGCATGTTCGTGTGTGTGTTTGTTGATGAACAGTGCTGATTGTTGATCTATTACAGTTTATCTCCTGACAGTAATGGAGTATCCCTGGCTGGCCTATAGGCTAGCCACTCATGCATTATGTTGCTCAATGGCGCCATCATGTGTACAATAGGCAGAAATACAAGAAACATAATTGATTTATTTGTTGTCTATTTATTGTCTAACTTTGAGCTTATTTACAACATGATACTCAAATCAAATCAAATCAAATCAAATTTTATTAGTCACATACACATGGTTAGCAGATGTTAATGCGAGTGTAGCGAAATGCTTGTGCTTCTAGTTCCGACAATGCAGTAATAACCAACAGTAATCTAACCTAACAATTCCACACTACTACCTTACACACACACACAAGTGTAAAGGGATAAAGAATATGTACATAAAGATATATGAATGAGTGGTGGTACAGAACGGCATGGCAGATGCAGTAGATGGTATAGAGTACGGTATATACGTATGAGATGAGTACTGTAGGGTATGTAAACATAAAGTGGCATAGTTTAAAGTGGCTAGTGGTACATGTATTGCATAAAGATGGCAAGATGCAGTAGATGATATAGAGTACAGTATATACATATGAGATGGGTAATGTAGGGTATGTAAACATTGTATTAAGTGGCATTGCTTAAAGTGGCTAGTGGTACATTTTTACATAATTTCCATCAATTCCCATTTTTAAAGTGGCTGGAGTTGAGTCAGTATGTTGGCAGCGGCCGCTAAATGTTAGTGGTGGCTGTTTAACAGTCTGATGGCCTTGAGATAGAAGCTGTTTTTCAGTCTCTCGGTCCCTGCTTTGATGCACCTGTACTGACCTCGCCTTCTGGATGATAGCGGGGTGAACAGGCAGTGGCTTGGGTGGTTGTTGTCCTTGATGATCTTTATGGCCTTCCTGTGACAACGAGTGGTGTAGGTGTCCTGGAGGGCAGGTAGTTTGCCCCTGGTGATGCGTTCTGCAGACCTCACTACCCTCTGGAGAGCCTTACGGTTGTGGGCGGAGCAGTTGCCGTACCAGGCGGTGATACAGCCCGACAGGATGCTCTCGATTGTGCATCTGTAGAAGTTTGTGAGTGCTTTTGGTGACAAGCCGAATTTCTTCAGCCTCCTGAGGTTGAAGAGGCGCTGCTGCGCCTTCTTCACAACGCTGTCTGTGTGGGTGGACCAATTCAGTTTGTCCGTGATGTGTACACCGAGGAACTTAAAACTTTCCACCTTCTCCACTACTGACCCGTCGATGTGGATAGGGGGGTGCTCCCTCTGCTGTTTCCTGAAGTCCACAATCATCTCCTTTGTTTTGTTGACGTTGAGTGTGAGGTTATTTTCCTGACACCACACTCCGAGGGCCCTCACCTCCTCCCTGTAGGCCGTCTCGTCGTTGTTGGTAATCAAGCCTACCACTGTAGTGTCATCCGCAAACTTGATGATTGAGTTGGAGGCGTGCATGGCCACGCAGTCGTGGGTGAACAGGGAGTACAGGAGAGGGCTCAGAACGCACCCTTGTGGGGCCCCAGTGTTGAGGATCAGCGGGGTGGAGATGTTGTTACCTACCCTCACCACCTGGGGGCGGCCCGTCAGGAAGTCCAGGACCCAGTTGCACAGGGCGGGGTCGAGACCCAGGGTCTCGAGCTTGATGACGAGTTTGGAGGGTACTATGGTGTTAAATGCTGAGCTGTAATCGATGAACAGCATTCTCACATGGGTATTCCTCTTGTCCAGATGGGTTAGGGCAGTGTGCAGTGTGGTTGCGATTGCGTCGTCTGTGGACCTATTGGGTCGGTAAGCAAATTGGAGTGGGTCTAGGGTGTCCGGTAGGGTGGAGGTGATATGGTCCTTGACTAGTCTCTCAAAGCACTTCATGATGACGGAAGTGAGTGCTACGGGGCGGTAGTCGTTTAGCTCAGTTACCTTAGCTTTCTTGGGAACAGGAACAATGGTGGCCCTCTTGAAGCATGTGGGAACAGCAGACTGGGATAAGGATTGATTGAATATGTCCGTAAACACACCAGCCAGCTGGTCTGCGCATGCTCTGAGGACGCGGCTGGGAATGCCGTCTGGGCCTGCAGCCTTGCGAGGGTTAACACGTTTAAATGTTTTACTCACCTCGGCTGCAGTGAAGGAGAGCCCGCAGGTTTTGGTAGGGGACCGTGTCAGTGGCACTGTATTGTCCTCAAAGCGGGCAAAAAAGTTGTTTAGCCTGTCTGGGAGCAAGACATCCTGGTCCTCGACGGGGCTGGTTTTCTTTTTGTAATCCGTGATTGACTGTAGACCCTGCCACATACCTCTTGTGTCTGAGCTGTTGAATTGCGACTCGATTTTGTCTCTGTACTGAGACTTAGCCTGTTTGATTGCCCCTTAGCCTGTTTGATTACTAGTACTGCATTCAATGTAAAAAAAACTGCAAAATGTAATGTATCTAAAATAAGTAATAATTCATAATTTGATAATAAAACAAGCAATATTATGACACTGAACAATATGGTATTACATAATATAACATAAAATGCCCAATAATATCTGACACCAATACAAAGGTGAAACGTATTTAAACAAATCAGGAGCAACTCCAGAGCTAAAATTATTTAAAAGCTCTTATCAATACTATTCCTTTTGTGTCACTAAAACAAGCCAATACTTTATCTATTATAAAAAAATCTGGAATTGGCAATATCCCATAGAAAAAGATCAAAAACAGATAAGTACACAAGAAAAGTAGGCTATTTATTAAGCTGAGCTAGTTCAGAAAGGAAACCCAAGTGCCTGCCTCAAATGAGATTGCACCAATTAGAGGCTAGTATCATTCACGACTTCCTTATTGACCGGGTCTGCTCTTACATCCTGCTGCCGCTTGCTGCTACTAAGTGATGGCTTCTTTTTCTCCATTGACTCTGCTGCTGTAACAAGCGGTTTCTCGCTATGCTGCTGATTTCTGATATAATGTTTTCTTTGTAAGTGCTCGCTAGCTGTGTTTGAACCTCGCCCGCATCGTTCAATATGCTCATGTTGCAATGTTTGGCTGCTGCGGTGATGTGATTGATTGCGAGGATCAACCATGTTGCTGCTCTGTTTTCAGTTAATAGCTGGATACAAACTAGCTAGCTAAGTAGAATTAGCCTCAGGAGTAGTCTATCATATAGCCTACTTGTTTGTTCCCAATACCAGCTTTGAGCTGAGTCAGTGTGCTCCGTGAACCATCATGGAGAACAGTCCTTCATCCATACAAAGAGGAAGTAGTCTATACTAGACTAGCATACAGGCTATGTGTTACTATACTAGACTAGCATACAGGCTATGTGTTGCTATACTAGACTAGCATACAGGCTATGTGTTGCTATACAGTGAGTGAGAAGCAATGTTTTCTGATCATGAGCAGAAGATGGTGTTTATCACAGTGATTCAGTAGTATTTCAGTCAGTGAATGTTAACTAGTTTAGTACAGCATGTGTCCAGCTCACGAAACCGCTGCAATCAATGCACACTATCAGCCATAGCTTACATTGTACAGGTCATCCCAGTCACATTAGTCGGTGTGACTTTAGCCGACAGTCACTATTCAAATGTTGTACAAAATATTTCTGGTTATTATTCTTGGAACCCTATTCCCTTACACAGTTTAAACTAGAAGCCTTCAAATGAACTTACTTGCTGGTCTGGACTAGTGCATTTGTATAGTTACACTTTAGCTGCACTTCTACTCTGATTTGCTCAGAGCGTCTGCTAGCTCATTAGTGCAGGGGTTCTTCAACCTTTTCAGCCTGGGACCAGAATGCAACATTCTGTGTTTTCCTGGGACCCAAACTCAGGAAAAAATGCAACTATACATAATTATCAGTACATTTCATTGCCCTTATGCCTAAAACAAATGCAATATAGACAAAAACAAATAAGAATGAAATTAAATATCCATATAAATATGTATTAATGTTTATTTTCCTCCATTAAAAACATATCTGTCTAGGTTGGAACTGTTGCTGTTAAAATACAATAAATCATTTTAATTCTGAATTGGAATAAAAGGATTGATCACATCTGTAGACCAGAAAAACCCCACACAGTCCTAATGAGAGCATGTCTATTCTGGGCTCTGTTTTTGACAGTGCAACACTGAGGTTATGCTCAGCCTTGACCCTGTTTCTGTACTTGTTTTTTAAGTATGTCAGAGTTGAGAACCCTGACTCACATAGGTATGTGGTGTCAAACTGGACCAGAACATCTACTGCTTTCTCAGTCAGGCAGGAGACCGCTTCCTACTGTAGATGAGCAACCCAGAACTGTGTGAGTGTGTTTGCCTCAAAAAGCATCCTGCTTCAATCAGTTTATTCCAGTTAAGAATAACAATTATTATTGTATTTTAACAGCAACAGTTCCAACCTAGACTAGTTTTCAACAATCATTTCTACAGTAAGATGTAAAGTAGGCCTGATAATTTTTCATCTGTACTGTTACTAGGGTTGCACTATCAGTAGCTAGCTTGCTTTGGCGAATGTTAGCTATTAGCCGTGTACAAGGCCAGGGGATTGAAAGAGAAACTCACATCTACTACTATGAGAGTTAGTTAGTACTCCCTTATTACTGCTTATCACCTGTTATAAAATGCCAACAATCTGAACGACAGCGCTGCGTCGTGTGTAGCGGAGTGATCTTCAAGAAAACCGCAGAAAAAGAGATCCGGTACACAACTCCGATGCACACAGGCATCTCCCTCTCACACTCGCGCAGCTGCCAAACTGAGCATAGACCGCAGCTTAAGCAGAAAGCACATTGAACAGAGAGCGCAGATGCACTTGGCCAAATCAATTCCAGTAATTAATGAAATAATGATGTATTTACACTGACACGTCGCGACCCACCATTAACAGGTCCGTGACCCAACTTTAAGAAAGGCTGCATTAGTGCATACTGACTGGTTGCATCACCGACTGTTATGGCAACTGCTCGGCCTCCGACCAAAAGGCGCGTATGGCCCAGTACATCACTGGGGCCAAGCTTCCTGCCATCCAGGACCTCTAACCTGGCGGTGTCAGAGGAAGGCCATAAAAATTGTCAGACTCCAGCCACCCCAGTCATAGGCTGTTCTCTTTGCTACCGCACGGCAAACGGTTCCGGACCGCCAAGTCTAGGTCCAAAAGGCTTCTTAACAGCTTCTACCCCCAAGCCATAAGATTCCTGAACAGCTAATCAAAGGGCGACCAAGACACTGCTGCAACACTCTGTTTATTATCTATGCATAGTCCCTTTAACTCTACCTACATGTACAAACCGGTGCCCCCCAAAACTGACTCTGTACGATACCCCCTGTAGAGGGGTTGGGTTAAATGCAGAAGACAAATTTCAGTTGAATGCATTCAGTTGTACAACTGACTAGGTACCCCCTTTCCCTTTATATAGCCTCTCTAATGTTATTTTACTGCTGCTGTTAAATTATTTGTTACTTTTTTTTCTATTTTTTACTTAACACTTATTTTTTCGTAACTTCTGAAAGCATAGTTGGTTAAGGGGCTTGTAAGTAAGCATTTCCCTGTAAGATCTACACCTGTTGTATTCAGCATTTCCCTGTAAGATCTACACCTGTTGTATTCTGCATTTCCCTGTAAGATCTACACCTGTTGTATTCAGCATTTCCCTGTAAGATCTACACCTGTTGTATTCTGCATTTCCCTGTAAGATCTACACCTGTTGTATTCAGCATTTCCCTGTAAGATCTACACCTGTTGTATTCAGCATTTCCCTGTAAGATCTACACCTGTTGTATTCTGCATTTCCCTGTAAGATCTACACCTGTTGTATTCTGCATTTCCCTGTAAGATCTACACCTGTTGTATTCAGCATTTCCCTGTAAGATCTACACCTGTTGTATTCAGCATTTCCCTGTAAGATCTACACCTGTTGTATTCTGCATTTCCCTGTAAGATCTACACCTGTTGTATTCAGCATTTCCTTGTAAGATCTACACCTGTTGTATTCAGCGTTTCCCTGTAAGATCTACACCTGTTGTATTCTGCATTTCCCTGTAAGATCTACACCTGTTGTATTCAGCATTTCCTTGTAAGATCTACACCTGTTGTATTCCGCATTTCCCTGTAAGATCTACACCTGTTGTATTCAGCGTTTCCCTGTAAGATCTACACCTGTTGTATTCAGCATTTCCCTGTAAGATCTACACCTGTTGTATTCAGCGTTTCCCTGTAAGATCTACACCTGTTGTATTCAGCATTTCCCTGTAAGATCTACACCTGTTGTATTCAGCATTTCCCTGTAAGATCTACACCTGTTGTATTCCACACATGTGACAAATACAAGTTGATACTGTTGCATGAGTCACATTATTAGTTTCCATTTTATGGTATAATTTGTGTCACTCTAATATTTACTTCATCCTTATCTGCAACAGTAGGTTCAGGCTCTGATTTATTAGCCATGTTCTAATCCTGTTATGTATTTTACATAGGTAGTCCTCCCTGTCGGCCCATCTTTACATTGTATGCTACTGTAGCGATCACTTCATTCTAGTCATCGTGTATTAGATACTGTTATTCATTCTTATTCATCTTCTGCTAGTAATACATTTACGCCTGTTATCATGTATGCTTGTACATAGTTAGTATGCAGGCATCTTATACCCTGATGAGACTCACTCTGCTACAGTAGTTTTAGTGAGAGTGGGTCATATCTACCACCATCGTGCTGGCCCAAATGCTGTTGGCCGCTATATGCGCTGTTCAGCAGTCGAACATTACTGGGTCTTTTTATCATTAAGCATATATTCATAGATGTACGGCATCATTTAAAATATCATACTACTTCTTAAACCTAACTTTCTTCCTCTGATTTCAAGTTATCACATTGGACCTTAGTGGGGAAGCTGACGCTGTGATTACTAATCAAGGCTAGCTATAATTTCAGCTGTGTTGGATGGGATGTTGATACTAGCATTACCTAGCATGTGGTGGTCTTACTATAGTGTCAGCTGTGTTGGATGGGATGTTGATACTAGCATTACCTAGCATGTGGTGGTCTTACTATAGTGTCAGCTGTGTTGGATGGGATGTTGATACTAGCATTACCTAGCATGTGGTGGTCTTACTATAGTTTCAGCTGTGTTGAATGGGATGTTGATACTAGCATTACCTAGCATGTGGTGGTCTTACTATAGTTTCAGCTGTGTTGGATGGGGTGTTGATACTAGCATTACCTAGCATGTGGTGGTCTTACTATAGTTTCAGCTGTGTTGGATGGGGTGTTGATACTAGCATTACCTAGCATGTGGTGGTCTTACTATAGTTTCAGCTGTGTTGGATGGGATGTTGATACTAGCATTACCTAGCATGTGGTGGTCTTACTATAGTTTCAGCTGTGTTGGATGGGATGTTGATACTAGCATTATCTAGCATGTGGTGGTCTTACTATAGTTTCAACTGTGTTGAATGGGATGTTGATACTACCATTACCTAGCATGTGGTGGTCTTACTATAGTTTCAGCTGTGTTGAATGGGATGTTAATACTAGCATTACCTAGCATGTGGTGGGCTTACTATAGTTTCAGCTGTGTTGAATGGGATATTGATACTAGCATTACCTAGCATGTGGTGGGCTTACTATAGTTTCAGCTGTGTTGAATGGGATGTTGATACTAGCATTATCTAGCATGTGGTGGTCTTACTATAGTTTCAGCTGTGTTGGATGGGATGTTGATACTAGCATTACCTAGCATGTGGTGGTCTTACTATAGTTTCAGCTGTGTTGGATGGGATGTTGATACTAGCATTACCTAGCATGTGGTGGGCTTACTATACACCTGAAGGAGCAGAGCTAATGAATAGTTCAACATATTTCTACATGAAATGTAATCAAATCTGTAAATAGCAAAATCTTTTAGAAAAATAGCAGAAGCATAATCTATCCCATTTATCATCTATATACAAACTGTATTTATCATCTATATACATACTGAATTTATCATTAGGATAACAATCTAAATTCCAGCATTCACTCAAAAGTTAAAGGTCATTGTCTGGAAAACCTAATAGATAAGAAAGCATAATGATAGTAAGAGAATAGCATTGTGAGGCCTAGCTTTGGTTTGATGCTGTAGCTCTTCAGTCCAGGTTCTGTGGTGGTTCTCTTCAGTCCAGGTTCTGTGGTGGTTCTCTTGAGTCCAGGTTCTGTGGTGGTTCTCTTTCGTCCAGGTTCTGTGGTGGTTCTCTTCAGTCCAGGTTCTGTGGTGGTTCTCTTCAGTCCAGGTTCTGTGGTGGTTCTCTTCCGTCCAGGTTCTGTGGTGGTTCTCTTCAATCCAGGTTCTGTGGTGGTTCTCTTCAGTCCAGGTTCTGTGGTGGTTCGCTCCAGTTCTCATAATCGGAGGGCTCAGCATCTTTCTGAGGGGCTGTGTCACTTTCCAGGTTCTGTGGTGGTTCGCTCCAGTTCTCATAATCGGAGGGCTCAGCATCTACCTGAGGGGCTGTGTCACTTTCCAGGTTCTGTGGTGGTTCGCTCCAGTTCTCATAATCGGAGGGCTCAGCATCTATCTGAGAGGCTGTGTCACTGTCCAGGTTCTGTGGTGGTTCTCTCCAGTTCTCATAATCGGAGGGCTCAGTATCTTTCTGAGAGGCTGTGTCACTGTCCAGGTTCTGTGGTGGTTCTCTCCAGTTCTCATAATCAGAGGGCTCAGCAACTTTCTGAGCGGCTGTGTTACAAGGGAGTCCCTTAATCTGAAAGAAGACACTCTGAATTAGCACTTTACGAACCACTCCCTCTACATTTTTATGTAAATTAAGTTTCTTCTGTCTATGTTATTAGGATTAAAATAACTTTGGATGTTGACATTATTACCTGTGTGTCTGCCGTGGCATCACTTCCTCCTGTGGATCTCCTGTAAAGAGGGACAGAGTGAGTTCTGCTCTACTGACCTCTAGTGGAAGTTGATATGTTACTAATACAGTAGATGTAAATGGCTGGCTCACCTCTTCATATAGCAGTAGATGGTGACTAGAAGAGCTCCAGCAGTCAGGACAGCCCCCACCCCCACCACAGGAACCCAGGGAAACACTGCTGTAGGGTCATGAGTTTATAAATGCATGATGAAGATATGACATAGAGGAAACCAGGGAAACACTGCTGTAGTATCATGAGGTTATAAATGCATGGTGGAGATATGACATAGAGGAAACCAGGGAAACACTGCTGCAGTATCATGAGGTTATACATGCATGGTGGAGATATGACATAGAGGAAACCAGGGAAACACTGCTGTAGTATCATGAGGTTATACATGCATGGTGGAGATATGACATAGAGGAAACCAGGGAAACACTGCTGTAGTATCATGAGGTTATACATGCATGGTGGAGATATGACATAGAGGAAACCAGGGAAACACTGCTGTAGTATCATGAGGTTATAAATGCATGGTGGAGATATGACATAGAGGAAACCAGGGAAACACTGCTGTAGTATCATGAGATTATAAATGCATGGTGGAGATATGACATAGAGGAAACCAGGGAAACACTGCTGTAGTATCATGAGATTATAAATGCATGGTGGAGATATGACATAGAGGAAACCAGGGAAACACTGCTGTAGTATCATGAGATTATAAATGCATGGTGGAGATATGACATAGAGGAAACCAGGGAAACACTGCTGTAGTATCATGAGATTATAAATGCATGGTGGAGATATGACATAGAGGAAACCAGGGAAACACTGCTGTAGTATCATGAGGTTATAAATGCATGGTGGAGATATGACATAGAGGAAACCAGGGAAACACTGCTGTAGTATCATGAGGTTATAAATGCATGGTGGAGATATGACATAGAGGAAACCAGGGAAACACTGCTGTAGTATCATGAGGTTATACATGCATGGTGGAGATATGACATAGAGGAAACCAGGGAAACACTGCTGTAGTATCATGAGGTTATAAATGCATGGTGGAGATATGACATAGAGGAAACCAGGGAAACACTGCTGTAGTATCATGAGGTTATAAATGCATGGTGGAGATATGACATAGAGGAAACCAGGGAAACACTGCTGTAGTATCATGAGATTATAAATGCATGGTGGAGATATGACATAGAGGAAACCAGGGAAACACTGCTGTAGTATCATGAGGTTATAAATGCATGGTGGAGATATGACATAGAGGAACCCAGGGAAACACTGCTGTAGTATCATGAGATTATAAATGCATGGTGGAGATATGACATAGAGGAAACCAGGGAACCACTGCTGCAGTATCATGAGATTATAAATGCATGATGGAGATATGACATAGAGGAAACCAGGGAACCACTGCTGCAGTATCATGAGGTTATAAATGCATGGTGGAGATATGACATAGAGGAAACCAGGGAAACACTGCTGTAGTATCTTGAGATTATAAATGCATGGTGGAGATATGACATAGAGGAAACCAGGGAAACACTGCTGTAGTATCATGAGGTTA
The DNA here is from genome assembly GCF_016432855.1 of Salvelinus namaycush. Lineage (NCBI taxonomy): Eukaryota > Metazoa > Chordata > Actinopteri > Salmoniformes > Salmonidae > Salvelinus > Salvelinus namaycush. Next base: position 2,791,986 of record NC_052345.1, read on the forward strand.
TAAATGCATGGTGGAGATATGACATAGAGGAACCCAGGGAAACACTGCTGTAGTATCATGAGATTATAAATGCATGGTGGAGATATGACATAGAGGAAACCAGGGAAACACTGCTGCAGTATCATGAGGTTATAAATGCATGGTGGAGATATGACATAGAGGAAACCAGGGAAACACTGCTGTAGTATCATGAGATTATAAATGCATGGAGGAGATATGACATAGAGGAAACCAGGGAAACACTGCTGTAGTATCATGAGATTATAAATGCATGGTGGAGATATGACATAGAGGAAACCAGGGAAACACTGCTGTAGTATCATGAGGTTATAAATGCATGGTGGAGATATGACATAGAGGAAACCAGGGAAACACTGCTGTAGTATCTTGAGATTATAAATGCATGATGGAGATATGACATAGAGGAAACCAGGGAAACACTGCTGTAGTATCATGAGATTATAAATGCATGGTGGAGATATGACATAGAGGAAACCAGGGAAACACTGCTGTAGTATCATGAGGTTATAAATGCATGATGGAGATATGACATAGAGGAAACCAGGGAACCACTGCTGCAGTATCATGAGATTATAAATGCATGATGAAGATATGACATAGAGGAAACCAGGGAAACACTGCTGTAGTATCATGAGGTTATAAATGCATGGTGGAGATATGACATAGAGGAAACCAGGGAAACACTGCTGTAGTATCATGAGGTTATAAATGCATGGTGGAGATATGACATAGAGGAAACCAGGGAAACACTGCTGTAGTATCATGAGGTTATAAATGCATGGTGGAGATATGACATAGAGGAAACCAGGGAAACACTGCTGTAGTATCATGAGGTTATAAATGCATGGTGGAGATATGACATAGAGGAAACCAGGGAAACACTGCTGTAGTATCATGAGATTATAAATGCATGGTGGAGATATGACATAGAGGAAACCAGGGAAACACTGCTGTAGTATCATGAGGTTATAAATGCATGGTGGAGATATGACATAGAGGAACCCAGGGAAACACTGCTGTAGTATCATGAGATTATAAATGCATGGTGGAGATATGACATAGAGGAAACCAGGGAACCACTGCTGCAGTATCATGAGATTATAAATGCATGATGGAGATATGACATAGAGGAAACCAGGGAACCACTGCTGCAGTATCATGAGGTTATAAATGCATGGTGGAGATATGACATAGAGGAAACCAGGGAAACACTGCTGTAGTATCTTGAGATTATAAATGCATGGTGGAGATATGACATAGAGGAAACCAGGGAAACACTGCTGTAGTATCATGAGGTTATAAATGCATGGTGGAGATATGACATAGAGGAACCCAGGGAAACACTGCTGTAGTATCATGAGATTATAAATGCATGGTGGAGATATGACATAGAGGAAACCAGGGAAACACTGCTGCAGTATCATGAGGTTATAAATGCATGGTGGAGATATGACATAGAGGAAACCAGGGAAACACTGCTGTAGTATCATGAGGTTATAAATGCATGATGTCAGAATGAAATCTGTAAAGTTGCAGAGCACAAAAATAGACAGAATGTGTCATACTTACATATAACATTAATATGGACAGGGATAGTCTCTCTCCCTATAACATTCAGAGCCTCGCAGTAGTATCCCTCTCTGTCCTCAGAGCTGATATTATGGATGGTGTATCTCTGTCCAGAATGTCTCATCGACATGTTCTTGTATTTTGTCTTGTACCAGGTGTATTTGTCCACAGGTGGGTTGGCATCACTGCTGCAGGTCAGAGTCACTGAACTGCCCTCCACTATTTCACCAGAGGGACTGACTGACACCGAGGTGTTCTTTGGGCCATCTGGTAAAGGACCATTAAAAATACATTAACATCTTGGTTATAGTATATATTATCTTGGATTTCTGAAGACATTAGATTTAGCAAATAAAGTACATCAGTACATTTTACAAGATATATTAAAATAATTACATTGAGAAAAATTAAAAGCACATGCTCTGAGGTTCCAACATGATGTTACTTCATAAAGAATACAACTGGAGATAGATAAAACATTATTACAATGTTAATATACCAAGCTAATGATTTAAACCCCATGTACTTACATCTGACAGTGAGAGTCTCTTCAGCAGAGGGGAGATCCTCATGGCCTTCTACAGCACAGGAGTATCTGCCTGTATCCTCACTGCTGACTGAGAATAGGATATAGACAGGAGAGTAGGTGTTGCTGTTTGGTATAGGCTGTCCATTCTTATACCAACTGTAGACTGTGATGGGGTCCAGTGTACATTTGGTTCTACATGTCAGTGTCACATTCTCCCTCTCTGACACAGATGTAGGATCCATCTCCAACACAACATCTAGAGTAAAAGGAAACAAATCATTAATATCCTCCTAAATACACAAAATATTCAAAAGTATGTGGACACCCTTTCAAATTAGTGGATCCAGCTATTACAGCCACACCTGTTTCTGGCAAAATCGAGCATACAGCCATGCAATCCTCATAGACAAACATTGGCAGTAGAATGGCCTTACTGAAGAGCTCAGTGACTTTCAACGTGTCACCATCATAGGATGCCACCTTTCCAAGAAGTCAGTTCATCGAATTTCTGCCCTGCTAGAGCAGCCCCGTTCAACTGTAAGTGCTGTTATTGTGAAGTGGAAACATCTAGGAGCAACAGCGGCTCAGCCGCAAATTGGTAGGCCACACAAGTCAAGCTCACAGAACGGGACCGCCGAGTGCTGAAGCGCTTAGCACTTTAAAATCGTCTGTCCTGGGGTGCAACACTCACTACCAAGTTCCAAACTGCCTTTGGAAGTAACTTCAGCACAATAACTGTTCGTCGGGAGCTTCATGAAATGGGTTCCCATGGCCGAGCAGCCGCACACAAGCCTAAGATCACCATGAGCTATGCCAAGCGTCGACACAAGATGGCGCCGACAGAGATGGTCACCTCGCTTCAGGTCCTTAGAAAACGATGCAGTTCTTTGTTTTTTTATGTATTATTTCTTACATTGTTAGCCCAGAAAATCTCAAGTGTTATTTCATACAGTCGGGAAGAACTATTGGATATAAAAGCGACGTCAACTTACCAACAATACGACCAGGAATACGTCTTTCCCGAAGCGGATCCCTTGTTCAGAACTCCACCCTGACATCGGATCTTTTCCCAGAGGCCGACCCAAAACAATGCGGTCGCCGCAGGAGAGGCAGACGGAGCGGCCTACTGGTCAGACTCAGAAGGCGAGCACACCATCCACCGCTTCCGAGCATATTACTCGCCAATGTTCAATCTCTAGACAACAAGGTGGACTAAATTTGGGCACGAGTTGCCTTCCAGAGAGACATCAGAGGTTGTAACATTCTCTGTTTCACGGAAACATGGCTCACTATGGATACGTTGTCAGAGTCGGTATAGCAACCCGGTTTCTTCATGCATCGCGCCGACAGAAACAAACATCTCTCTGGTAAGAAGAAGGGAGGGGGTGTATGCCTTATGATTAAATACTTGTGGTGTAATCATAATAACATGCAGGAACTCAAGTCCTTCTGTTCACCTGACCTAGAATTCCTTACAATCAAATTCCGACAGCATTATCTTCCAAGATAATTCTCTTAGATTATAGTCACAGCCGTGTATATCCCCCCCAAGCAGATACCTCGTCGGCCCTGAAAGAACTTCAAACTGGAAACCATACATCCCAAGGCTGCATTTATTGTAGCTGGGGATTTTAACAAAGCTAACCTGATAACAAGCCTTCCTAAATTTTATCAGCATATCGACTGCGTGACTCGAGCTGGTAGCATTCTGGATCACTGCTACTCTAACTTCCGTGATGCATACAAAACCCTCCCCCGCCCTGCCTTCGGCAAATCTGACCATGACTCTATTTTGTTGCTCCCAGCCTATAGACAGAAACTAAACCCGGAAAAGCCCATACTCAGGTCTATTCAATGCTGGTCTGACCAATCGGATTCCACGCTTCAAGATTGCTTCGATCACGTGGACTGGGATATGTTCCGGATAGCATCAGACAATAACATTGATGTAGTAGCTGACTCTGTGAACGAGTTTATTAGCAAGTGCATCAGAGATGTTGTACCCACTGTGACTATTAAAACGTTTCCTAACCAGAAACCGTGGATTGATGGCAGCATTCGTGCAACACTGAAAGCGCAAACCAACGCTTTTAACCATGGCAAGGCGACCGGAAACATGACCGAATACAAACAGTGCAGCTATTCCCTCCGCAAGGCAATCAAACAAGCAAAGCGTCGGTATAGGGACAAAGTAGAGTCGCAATTCAACGGCTCAAACACGAGACATATTTAGCAGGGTCTACAGTCAATCACGGATTACAAAAAGAAAACCAGCCCCGTCGTAGACACTGACGTCTTACTCCCAGACAAATTAAACAACTTCTTTGCTCGCTTTGAGGACAGTACAGTGCCACTGACATGGCCCGCTACCATAGACTGTGGGCTCTCCTTCTCCGTGGCTGACGTGAGTAAAGCATTTAAACGGGTTAACCCTCGCAAGGCTGCCGGCCCAGACGGCATCCCTAGCCGTGTCCTCAGAGCATGCGCAGACCAGCTGGCTGGTGTGTTTACGGACATATTCAATAAATCCCTATCCCAGTCTGCTGTCCCCACATGCTTCAAGAGGGCCACCATTATTCCTGTTCCCAAGAAAGCTAAGGTAACTGAAATAAATGACTATCGCCCTGTTGCACTCACTTCTGTCATCATGAAGTGCTTTGAGAAACTAGTCAAGTATCATATCACCTGACTTGGTGATAGACCTAGACCCACTCCAATTTGCTTACCGCCCCAATAGGTCCACTGATGATGCAATCTCCAACACACTGCACACTGCCCTATCCCATTTGGACAAGAAGAATACCTACGTAAGAATGCTGTTCATTGACTACAGCTCAGTACCCTCCAAACTCGTCGTTAAGACCCTAGGTCCCCTATGCAACTGGGTCCTGGACTTTCTGACGGGCTGCCCCCAGGGGGTGAAGATAGGAAACAATATCTCCAACCAGCTGGTCCTCAACACTGGGGCCCTACAAGGGTGCGTTCTCGGCCCTCTCCTGTACTCCCTGTTCACCTATGACTGCGTGGCCATGCACGGTTCCAAGTTTGCCTACCACTACAGTGGTAGGCTTGATGACCAACAACGACGAGACGGCCTACAGGGAGGCGGTGAGGGCCCCCGGAGTGTGGTGTCAGGAAAATAACTTCTCACTCAACGTCAACAAAACAAAGGAGATGATCGTAGACTTCAGGAAACGGCAGAGGGAGCACCCCCCCATCCACATCGACAGGACAGTAGTGGAGAAGGTGGAAAGTTTTAACATCTTCGGGATTGGTGTCCAACCTAAGTGTATGTAAACTTCCGACTTTAACTGTATGTCCTCTGATGTGAAATACAAGATTTGTTATTTTTCTGTTACATACCACTACTAAGCCTGTATTACTGCCCTTAATAAGGTAATTCAAGTTATCTACAGTTGAAGTTGGAAGTTTACATACACTTTGGTTGGAGTCATAATTAAAACTCGTTTTTCAACCACTTCACAAATTTCTTGTTAACAAACTATAGTTTTGGCAAGTCGGTTAGGACATCTAGTTCGTGCATGACACAAGTAATTTTTCCAACAATTGTTGACAGACAGATTATTTCACGTATAATTCACTGTATCACAATTCCAGTGGGTCAGAAGTTTACATACACTAAGTTGACTGTGCCTTTAAACAGCTTGGAAATTCCAGAAAATGATGTCATGGCTTTAGAAGCTTCTGATAGGATAATTGACATCATTTGAGTCAATTGGAGGTGTACATGTGGATGTATTTCAAGGCCTACCTTCAAACTCGGTGCCTCTTTAGTGGACATCTTGGGAAAATCTTTAAAAAATCAGCCAAGACCTCAGAAAAAAAATTGTAGACCTCCACAAGTCTGGTTCATCATTGGGAGCAATTTCCAAACGCCTGAAGGTACCACGTTCATCTGTACAATCAATAGTACGCAAGTATAAACAACATGCGACCACGCAGCCGTCATACCGCTCAGAACTGTTTGGCCATAATGACCATCTTATGTTTGGAGGAAAAGGGGGAGGCTTGCAAGCCGAAGAACACCATCCCAACTGTGAAGCACGGGGATGGCAGCATCATGTTGTGGTGGTGCTTTGCTGCAGAAGCGACTGGTGCACTTCACAAAACAGATGGCATCATGAGGCAGGAAAATTATGTGGATATATTGAAGCAACATCTCAAGACATCAGTCAGGAAGTTAAAGCTTGGTCGCAAATGGGTCTTCCAAATGGACAATGACCCCAAGCATACTTCCAAAGTTGTGGCAAAATGGCTTAAGGACAACAAAGTCAAGATATTGGAGTGGCCATCACAAAGCCCTGACCTCAATCCTATAGAAAATGTGTGGGCAGAACTGAAAAAGCGTGTGCGAGCAAAGAGACCTACAAACCTGACTCAGTTACACCAGCTCTGTCAGGAGGAATGGGCCAAAATTCACCCAACATATTGTGAGAAACTTGTGGAAGGCTATGTTTGACCCAAGTTAAACAATTTAAAGACAATGCTACCAAATACTAATTGACTGTATGTAAACTTCTGACCCACTTGGAATGTGATGAAAGAATTCAAAGCTGAAATAAATCATTCTCTCTACTATTATTCTGACATTTCACATACTTAAAATAAAGTGGTTATCCTAACTGACCTAGAACAGGGAATTTTTACTAGGATTAAATGTCAGGAATTGTTTAAAACTGAGTTTAAATGTGTTTGACTAAGGTGTATGTAAACTTCTGACTTCAACTGTATGTGTGACAGATTACCTGTGACAGTCAGGGAGACAGGTGAGCCAGCAAACTTTTCTCCAGATGTTATGAATCTGAACCTGTACCCAGCAGAGTCACTCAGTCTCAGGTCTGTGATTCTCAGGGTAGAGTCACTCTTCTTATCCCCAAGGTACTCTATATGACCCTCATACCCTGGCACTGAGCTCAGATCTTCAGTGTCCATACCAGACCATTTAGTAAACCAGAAAGCTTGTTTGATCTCATGATAACTGGGATATGTGTAAGAGCAGGATATGTCCACTGTTGACCCCTTCAAGGTACAGATACTCTGATGGGTGTAAGTCACACTCCAACACTTCTGACCTGAAACACAAGAAGACAATAGAACACCTTTTATAAATCTATACATTTTCAATTACAATATCTACTACTATACACTGATGTTGTAAAAGTTAAAAACAACATGTTGAATAGTTTACAGAACTGAGAAAAAAATGGAATTATTGAAAAATGATCAATATTCCTCCACAACTTTAAACAACATTGTATTCATAAGAAATTTGTATTAAAAAGTCCACACTCACACACTGCTGGAGCAGGGAGATTCTCATGGCCTTTTACAGCACAGGAGTAACTGTCTGCATCCCTAAAGTAGTCTGAGTACAGGCTGGAAGTGTCCTCCTTTACTTTGTGACCGTTCTTGTACCAGATGTAGGTGGGGTTGTCAGTCAGAGTACAGGTGGTGCTACAGGTCAGTGTCTTATCCTGATGTCCACCAGTCACCTTCACCTGAAGACCTGGAGAATAAACAATATCACTGTAAATCCCTTTATCACTGACTTATCACTCTAATACAAAGATGGAGGAAATCCTATGTTATACAGACATAAATACAAACCAAGACATTTTCCTGAACTAAATGAAATTCAACAGTTTAACTATATTGAATGTAACTGTACCTGTGACAGACAGAGAGACTCCAGGACTGCCAATATATTTCCCTCCGGTCTGATCTGTTATGAATCTGAACTTGTACTCAGCAGAGTCACTATCCCTCAGGTCTGTGATTCTCAGTGTGTGACCAATCTTCTTATCCCCATGATACTCCAGACGACCTGCATACTCTGGGTCCTGACCTAGATCTTCAGGTTCTTTACCAGTCCACAATTCAGTGTACTAGAAGGATGTTGTGACTGTACCACTGGGATATGTGTAAGAGCAGGACAGGTCCACTGTTGACCCTTTCAAGGTACAGATACTTTGAGTGGTGTAAGTCACACTCCAGCCATTCTGACCCAGTACCACTGAAACAGTCACGCAACACAATGGTGTCAGAATTAAGGCAGACTAAGGGACAGATCGAGAGACAACAGATCAAGGTGTGCCATGCTACTATAGCCTGTGAAGCCTGGCCTACCGTAAATCTTCAATTAGGCTGGGTGTTTATTTGCCTACCGGTAAATCACTTAGAAACAACAGGCGCTTTATTACAGACAGGCTTCTATTTGAGCCAGGCTTCTATTTTCTTAATGCACACTGCTTTCACTCATTTGCATAGTTAATAGTTTAATTCCAGCGTTCATTTCCAACATTTTAATACATTTCTTCATTTCCTTCACTAATGTGATCCTACAGATCGCAATATACTGAGGGGCCCCAAAATAGCGGAGGGTTGTCAAACTTTTTGTTGTTGATTTTTGAAAGGTTTTGTGTTTTTGTATTGGCCACAGGGGAGGGTAGTGTGTTGTTTCTCTGGTTTACATTTGCAGATTTACTCTAATTTCTTCCATGCTAGCTAAATGTCCTCATCTTCTTGCATGGCCTCCACTATATCAAGGTGTTTTGGTACTTCCATTATGCACTACGCTTTTACGCAAACTTTTACTATACCACAGGTCAGTATAGTCTACCTACCACAGGTCAGTATAGTCTACCTACCACAGGTCAGTATAGTCTACCTACCACAGGTCAGTATAGTCTACCTACCACAGGTCAGTATAGTCTACCTACCACAGGTCAATATAGTCTACCTACCACAGGTCAGTATAGTCTACCTACCACAGGTCAGTATAGTCTACCTACCACAGGTCAGTATAGTCTACCTACCACAGGTCAGTATAGTCTACCTACCACATGTCAGTATAGTCTACCTACCACAGGTCAGTATAGTCTACCTACCACAGGTCAGTATAGTCTACCTACCACAGGTCAGTATAGTCTACCTACCACAGGTCAATATAGTCTACCTACCACAGGTCAATATAGTCTACCTACCACAGGTCAGTATAGTCTACCTACCACAGGTCAGTATAGTCTACCTAACACAGGTCAGTATAGTCTACCTACCACAGGTCAGTATAGTCTACCTACCACATGTCAGTATAGTCTACCTACCACAGGTCAGTATAGTCTACCTACCACAGGTCAATATAGTCTACCTACCACAGGTCAATATAGTCTACCTACCACAGGTCAGTATAGTCTACCTACCACAGGTCAGTATAGTCTACCTACCACAGGTCAGTATAGTCTACCTACCACAGGTCAGTATAGTCTACCTACCACAGGTCAGTATAGTCTACCTACCACAGGTCAGTATAGTCCACCTACCACAGGTCAGTATAGTCTACCTACCACAGGTCAGTACAGTCTACCTACCACGGGTCAGTACAGTCTACCTACCACGGGTCAGTATAGTCTACCTACCACAGGTCAATATAGTCTACCTACCACAGGTCAGTATAGTCTACCTACCACAGGTCAATATAGTCTACCTACCACAGGTCAGTATAGTCTACCTACCACAGGTCAGTATAGTCTACCTACCACAGGTCAGTATAGTCTACCTACTACAGGTCAGTATAGTCTACCTACCACAGGTCAGTATAGTCTACCTACCACAGGTCCAAATAGTCTACCTACCACAGGTCAATATAGTCTACCTACCACAGGTAGACTATATTGTGTTTTTCGTTCGGATACTGAGATGCACTGTCTGTTTCAGAGCATCATTCTCCCAAGTCCTCCTATAATAATGTGGCCATATATTCTCCCGGCAGGCCCAGTTATTCAGGAAAGCTTAACCAGATCTGCCTCCTCTCCAATCCCGAGCCAGCTATTCCTCTCGTACATTAGACGTAAGGCTTCAATATAGCCTAAATAATCATTTAAAATGTATTACCTTTTATATGTGGCATTAACACAACCAGTCACAATGTTTTAATCTGATTAGGCATCTTCAAAAGTCTCTTTTAGTCATGAGCACGTTCGTACAAAATATAATTCCAGTATCCTGAAAAAGGCTTGACATTGGCTTCCATCCAACCTTTTTATGCAAATAAAGTATGTTGGATAAAAATGTTTATTAGGATACAGTTTATTAGGCTACAGATTAAATATATTATGATGGACTTCACAGGGTGGGGAAAGTGCACGGTGATGAGCTTGATGCTCCTTTCAATAAATATTGAGGGTCTTAATCTGGTGACATGTTGATTGATGCTTGGCTGCAGTTTGACAAATAAAATTAATCTTACACTTTTGTCCATAATAATCTCATCATGTGGGCTACACCTGCACTGTCTCTGCAAACTGTTGGCTAGAGTGCACATGCCAATAACAGAGTTGGCACATTCACTATTGTTAGGAATTTTATGAATAATGACTAAACAATGACTACATTTAGATAAAACTATAGCTAATTGAACTCAACCCTGTATTATTATATCTGATTAATAATGTTAATTCATAAGGAAGGGATTATGTAGCATGAACAAGGAGTAATTAAAACATAATAAACACCATTCCAACTTAGTTAGAGAGGTATGTGGTGTGGGTTATAAAGTAAGCCAAAAGGATCGTTAAACTATGGTTGAACCGACCCAACTTAGCCCTGAGATGTTTAAATAAGGCAGTGAGTAACTTCTTAGGTCTTCCATTATCTTGGGTTGTCTGCTAAAGTGGTAATCAATTATAGTGAGCCTTTAGGAGAATAAATTATATTGTGTGTCATGTGTGTGCGCTAGTGAGTTGGAATGAACTTTTGAACCTGTTTTATCTTGGTCAAGAGGAGGAGCTTTATTCTGTAACCAATGACGTCATATTTTGTATATCAACTGTTGTTTGTGGTTAAATGGGAGCGTGCTCCGAGAATAAATACTATTATCTATTTTAATAAGACTGTTCCCTGTCTATTTTATGTTAATAAAGATCTTACACATTCTTAGAAACAGACAGAATGATTTTAATTAATGAGCACATAAAGGAATTATGAAATTCCTCTAGCAACTATATAACACAACATTTATTTGTGACAAAACCATCAGAAGGCCTGTAAATATTTCTAGAGTTGAAAATGAGATGGACTTTTATCTGCAAAAATCTATTTGATGGAAACACAACTATGATGGGAAAATGTGCATACTATTTTTATGCAGATTCTAAAATATTTTCATGAAAATGTATTGCAAATTGAATGGATACCTGACTATAGACACCTTATAGACTCTGGCAAATGCGCTAGTACAGTCTCACTTTGATTATGCTGCACATCATGGTTCACCAGCAGCACCAAACATCTGAAGAATAAGTTACAGACCAGCCAAAGGCTTGTAAGAATTGTACTTAAACTTATTTGGAGGTTGAGCATTTTTTGTCTGTATCTCTGTAATGTGTCTGTCTCTGTAATGTGTCTGTATCTCTGTAATGTGTCTGTATCTCTGTAATGTGTCTGTATCTCTGTAATGTGCCTGTATCTCTGTAATGTGTCTGTATCTCTGTTATGTGTCTGTATCTCTGTAATGTGTCTGTATCTCTGTAATGTGTCTGTATCTCTGTAATGTGTCTGTATCTATGTAATGTGTCTGTATCTCTGTAATGTGTCTGTATCTATGTAATGTGTCTGTATCTCTGTAATGTGTCTGTATCTCTGTAATGTGTCTGTATCTCTGTAATGTGTCTGTATCTCTGTAATGTGTCTATCTCTGTAATGTGTCTGTATCTCTGTAATGTGTCTGTATCTCTGTAATGTGTCTGTATCTATGTAATGTGTCTGTATCTCTGTAATGTGTCTGTATCTCTGTAATGTGTCTGTATCTCTGTAATGTGTCTGTATCTCTGTAATGTGTCTGTATCTCTGTAATGTGTCTGTATCTCTGTAATGTGTCTGTATCTATGTAATGTGTCTGTATCTCTGTAATGTGTCTGTATCTCTGTAATTGTATATGTATTTATGTAAAACATAGGGACCACAATGGAAATAAGTCCCCGACTTTATTGTGCAATCCTTTAAAACAACAATCCTGGTCACTTTTAAAAAACTCTGTTTTTGTATTTTTTTAACTGATCAATAAAATAAATCAATCAATCCAACCTGTGCAGCAACTATTTGATGAACGGAAAGAGAAATCTGTCACAAAACACCAAAAAGTTGAATGACATTCAGAGATTGTCAAGCCTTCAATACTGGGTAAGACTACAAGGTAAGGAGGGATGTATTTTCTGTTTGTCCAGACTGAGATCGAGTATTGATTGTAGTTTAAAAAAAGCAAAACATGGTATTGAAGTGCTCGAAGTCATTATGCTTTTGTTTATTGGTTGTGTGGTGCATTGGCACAGAAACCTGTTGGTGGAAAATTTGTCGCATGCTATTTTATATACTGTACATACAAATGTGGCATCAAAATGTTGAAAATCAGATTTCCCCCCTAGCTGATCATTGTCTGCAGCCGGCTCTGATCGTAGTGTAAAGAAACAGGGCGAGTGAGCTCGTCCGTGGTGGTCGGTGAACCCTCAACCTTCTGGCCAATAACTCCGCGTGGAATTAACTGTCCCACAAAAACATGCTGAAGTGGCGAAGTCAATTTTTGACATTTATAAACACACAGTCGCTATATAATGAATATGAACTGGGTGGGTTGAGATTATTAAATAAAAAAGCACTACAACTCTCTCTAAAAGCTTCACTTATACAAAAGTTTTACTTGAACCCAAAATGGTTCTCAAGTAGATTACTAAGAAAAGCTCATCCCTTGTTTATAAATTGCCTTTTTGTCTTTGTGCAGATTGCCATGTCTAACTTTCGATGAATTGAAAATGAAACCTTCTTCAAAGTATCTGTCTTTTTCAAACAAGCATTAGAGATGATTACAATTTCAATTTCATCCCCCAGAAAAGATAGAACAAATATTACAACAAATATTATGTTTTAACTGGTTGATAAAATACCTGTATTTATGGAAAATATGTTTGAAGAGGGTATTTTGTTTTTAAATTATATTGTGAATTGGAATGGTAGAATTATGTTTTTCATGGAGTTATCGAAATTGTATGGGAAGGCCTGCTCAGTCCAAGATTACAACCAATTGAACACAGCTTTACCCCCCAAAATTGAGCCGCTACATTTATTGTTATTTGTGGTTGTAAACATTATTTTGAGTTGACTCTGTGAGGGGGAGGGGTGCAATTTGTTTTACAGTACAAGGGGAGAGTCATGTGAAAATATGATTAACTCTGTGGAGGGTTGAACATTTAGTTGTTCACCTTAAGATGGACCAATTTCAAACTGAGTAGGGTTTGTCCACATTGTTGTCATAGTTGCTGAGTTGAGTGTGAATGGAAACCACAGATAAGCATCACTCAGTGAGGTGTGAAAGATAACTATTTAAAGTGAAGTGGAGACGACTAACAGAACACACCAGAATAACATTATGATTCTTATCCTTTTAGAAATGTCTGTAGATTGATAAACAGAGGAACTAAAAGATAAGAATGAGACCATACCTGCCACAGACCAGAGAAAGACCACCAACACACTTCCTGCTGTTCTCAAGGCCATTGTTGCATCTCCCACCCTGCAGTCTTAGAAACATAAACAACAACTCACTCTATAGCTGGTGAATAACTCCACCTGATACACTGAAGTAGAAACTGTAAATGGGGTACAGGGCCTCATCACTGAAAATGAACCAGGCTCATATTGTGTTGTGTTGTATTGTGCTATTTGGTTGTCTATGTGAATACTGTCTGTCTGTAAGTCTATTGCACTATGTATGTAATGTGTGTGATGTGTTGCATGTCTGTCTACGTCTGTCTATTTAAGATGACATGCTGTATAATGCAAAAATAATTTCCTAATGGATACAACAGTCATCACCATCATCATCATCAATCACAACAACAATAACTTATTGAACAGATCTGTAGAACTGTAAACACATATTTCTACATTGATTGTTCTGAAGCTGTTTTATCCTCAGAACTGCAAATATAGGAGGATAAATGTTCAATCCTCTACGGTCTGTCAAGCTGTACAGCAGCCTAAAGACTAACCATCACACACACACACACACACACACACACACACACACACACACACACACACACACACACACACACACACACACACACACACACACTGCAGTGTTACAATGTTTGTCTGCATGTCTTTTTTACCCTGGTTAATCATCTCATCACTATGTAGATCAACACTCCTACACTGAGACACTTTATGAATACTGACCCTGATGTAACAACCAAAACACAGATCAAAACATAACAACAAGTAAAATGATACATTACCCTCAAGAATATGACTTACGACTAAAAACAAATAACCCAAAACTATATTTCAAGATATTGTCAAGAGTACTTACAGAGTGAAGTGAAGGGGAGAGGTCTTGTACAGTGAGTCAACTTACTGGTTACTGGGAACTGCTAGTGAGTGTCAGTTCTCTGGTTGATGCATATTTATAATAGTCAAAACACAAGTAGCTGATGCAGAACTGTCCTTTCCTTCCTCTTTAAGACATTAACATGCATGACGACCAGACCAGCAAGTCAGAAAAGAAAGATTCATGTATTAGAGTGAGCCCTACATTTCTAAAATGGACAAAATGTCCCCCATATCCACTTTTATTTAAATACAGAACCATGTTAACAATATGTTGACTATTCTATATGGAATGTTTATAATATATTATAATGTGTTGCCTTGTCCCTCTGAGTTCTACATGGAACAGGTCAAAGTTCCATTTACATTTGGTCAGTTCCATGATGTCATTCATTATATTCTACAAACACATTCAATGTAAACTCATCAGCTGTTTCAAAGTGGTACTGAAGGTTCCAGTGTTCTAGACTAGAGTTCTCCCTACTGGCATCTCAACATTACTGCACCATCCTCATAATAATGTCCTCATTAATGTTGGGCTAATAACAACATTATTTCATTCTCTGTAATAAACTCATTCTCAGACTCGGAGCTACTCTGTAAATTCAGCCATTTTTGGGAGTTCCACCATGTTCTCTCCTGCCAGTGACGCAACAATGCCAATATGGCGATTTACAGTTCCAGTTAGCTGGCATTCTAAATCCTAGTGTTTCCATTCCCCTTTAACTAAAGTCATATGATGTACTGATGAGACTCGCTCCCTCTGCTAGAACACTTCCTCTTTGTCTACGTGACTGACCTTTGGTTTCTGACTTACAGACAAAGTGCTGTTATTCCATATTTAGCAGTAGAGTGAATTAAGCTGTAAGAGACGAGCAGGACAAATGGTTTTGGTTTCTTTCAGAACAGTGTAGAGACAATGAGCATTGAGAAAGGGCACAACATTTCTCGATAAGACCTCAGCACAGGCCAATGACAGTTTCTCAGTTCCATAGTCCTTTAAGGTCACCAACCAGTACTTCCTCACTGCTGTTGTTCTGTTTGTCACACCACCCAGAGGGGGGCTGTACTTTTCTAATATAAACTGACACCCAACTCTTCTTCGTTGGGCTCTTAACCTATACGCTTGATGTGTCTGTTAACCGCTCCTTATTGCAATAATAAATAAAGATTGATTGTTTGAAGAAACAACAAAGTCTCCCACACTTGATTAAAACTTCCACAACAACACACACACACACACACACACACACACACACACACACACACACACACACACACACACACACACACACACACACACACACACACACACACACACACACACACACACACACACACCACAGACACCATCTGTAGTTAAGGCCCATGGAGTCTGTATCAAAGTCTAGAGAGCTGGTTGTTATGGATGTAGAAAAGTTAAAACACACATCCTACACAGTATAGATATAGTATAGTCAACCCTACTCACTATCAGTCTGGTCCTGAAGGGCCCTCAGATAAATCCACTGTCACACATTTTAAATACTTTATTTGAATCCACCAATCAAATGTAACATTTCAAGGGATCTCCCATGTGTGCTGTTGGTGAGACTTCTTGTCTCACCTCGCTGGCTATCAGGTCAAGAAGGTGGTCATGACTAGCAATGTACAACCCCCCCCCCCCCCCCCCCACCCACACACACACACACACACACACTGCAATGTTGTAATGTTTGTTTGCATGTCCATAAAATGTCCCCCATTTCCACTTTTATTTAAATACAGAACCATGTTAACAATATGTTGACTATTCTATATGGAATGTTTATAATATCTCAGAATGTGTTGCCTTGTCCCTCTGAGTTCTACATGGAACAGGTCAAAGTTCCATTTACATTTGGTCAGTTCCATGGTGTCATTGTTTCTATTCTACAAACCCATTCAATTTACACTCCTCATCAGCTGCATCAAAGGGGGGGACAAACCCTGCAATGACCCCCCGAGAGAGAGGGGAAGGAAATCAGAGGAGCACTCCTCTTCACTCTTCACTGATTGACACTTCACACACTCATACTGTGTGTCCAGTATGCTGTCTGTGCTGTGTGCCAGAGGACTACAAAAGGGGTGACACCCCCCAACACCCCATTCTATCCAAGCCTCCTGTTCCCTTTTAAAGTAGGGAGACAGTCCCTCACCCACTTCTTTAATCTTTGTATTCATTGTTCTCCTCTTCCTCCCTCTGTCATATCCGGACGGTGCATGGAGCTCACAGATCATTTCACCTGTACATAGCCCATCTGTAAATAGCCCATCCAACTACCTCATCCCCATATTGTTATTATTTTTGTTTTTGCTCCTTTGCACCCCAGTATCTCTACTTGCACATTCATATTCTGCACACCTATCACTCCAGTGTTTAATTGCTAAATTGTAATTACTTCGCCACTACGGCCTATTTATTGGCTTACCTCCTTAATCTTACCTCATTTGCACACACCGTATATAGATTTTTTTATATTGTGTTATTGACTGTACGTTTGCTTATTCCATGTGTAACTCTGTGTTGTTCTTTGTGTCGCACTGCTTTGCTTTATCTTGGCCAGGTCGCAGTTGTAAATGAGAACTTGTTCTCGACTGGCCTACCTGGTTAAATGAAGGTGAAATGAATAAAACAATACAAATCCCTCCATCAGTGCTCAGACTGTCCTCAATAGGCTGAGAGAGGCTGGACTGAGGGCTTGTAGGCCTGTTGTAAGGCAGGTCCACACAAGACATAACCGGCAACAACGTTGCCTATTGGCACAAACCCACCGTCCCTGGACCAAACAGAACTGGCAAAAAATGTCCTTCACTGACAAGTCCCGGTTTTGTCTAACCAGGGGTGATGGTCGGATTCGCGGTTAGCGTCGAAGGAATGAGCGTTACACCGAGGCATGTACTCTGTAACGGGATCGATTTGGAGGTGGAGGGTCACAGCAGTGTGGTCTGGGGCTGTGTGTCACAGCATCATTGGACTGAGCTTGTTGTCATTGCAGGCAATCTCAATGCTGTGTGTTACAGGGAAGACATCCTCCTCCCTCATGTGGTACCCTTCCTGCAGGCTCATCCTGACATGACCCTCCAGCATGACAATGCCACCATCCATACTGCTCGTTCTGTGATTTCCTGCAAGACAGGAATGTCAGTGTTCTACCATTGCCAGCGAAGAGCCCGGATCTCAATCTCATTGAGCACTCCTGGGACCTGTTGGATCAGAGGGTGAGGGCTAGGGCCATTCCCCCCAGAAATGTCCGGGAACTTGCAGGTGCCTTGGTGGAAGAGTGGGGTAAAATCTCACAGCAAGAACTGGCAAATCTGGTGCAGTCAATGAGGAGGAGATGCACTGCAGTACTTAATGCAGCTGGTGGCCACACCGGATACTGACAGTTACTTTTGATTTTGACCCACTCCCTTTTTTCAGGGACACATTTTTCCATTAGTCACATGTCTGTGGAACTTGTTCAGTTTATCTCTCAGTTGTTGAATCTTGTCATGTTCATACAAATATTTACACATGTTAAGTTCGCTGAAAATAAACACCATTGACAGTGAGAGGACTTTTTTTGTTGTTGCTGAGTTTATTAACAGTTGATCAAATAATCAATGTATTTATTGTCTAAAATGTTGATCTCATTTACAACATGATGCTTAAACTGTACTGACAGTAAACCACACTGTAAAAACTGGAGTAACTCCCTGGCTATTTTAATTTAATGTTCAAATGTGAGTTTGTGTGTTGTAGTGTATCATGACAACTTCAACTATAACGAATACATGCTCTATTGATCTCCACTTGATAAGGAAAGGGTTGCATATGGCTCAGGTTAATGTATGTAGCCTTCCTAACAAAATACATGAGGTTTTTAACTTGGTCAACATAAATAATATTCATATTTTGGCTTAGACCGAAACACATTTAGATGCATCTGTAAATGATGGGCAAAATAACATTCCTGGATATAGTCTACTGAGAAGAGATAGGAATAGGAATGGTGGGGGTGTAGCACTGTACATTCAGAATCATATACCTTTTAAGAGGAGGAATAACCTTAATGTATGTCAAATAGAGGCACTATGGGCTCAGGTACATCTGCCTCACCAGGCAGCCATATTGGTAGGATGTGTGTATAGACCTCCTAGCTCTAAGGTGTCCTATCTGGATAACTTATGTACTGGGTTTGACCAGGCCACAGATAGCAACAGAGATGTATTTATCTTGGGTGATTTTAATATAAATTGGAAGGATCATAATAATTCGAATAGAACAAAATTGATGAGATATGCCAAGAACTGTGGTTTGAAACAAATGGTTAATGATACTACTAGATCATCAATTAAGTTGGGTCATCGTTCAGACACATACATTGATCTGATTTTCTGTAATATACCATTGCAATGCTTAAAAGCCAGATCAATGCCAGTGGGCTGGACAGACCATAATATTGTGACCATAACCATGAACACCAAGGTTCCAAAGAAACTCCCTAGGATTGTTGTTAAGATACATTTTTAAACATTTAATCATGAGCTATTTCTAAATGATTTGGTTGCTGTACCCTGGGAGCTGATTTATCTAGAGGATGATTTAAATCACGCTGCAGAAGGTTTTATTGATTTGCTGACTGAGGTAATAGACCATCATGCATCAGTAAGAAAGAGTACAGTTGATGCTCGTCCATCTCCATGGATTGATGATGAACTGGGTGAGGCTTTTTCTCAAAGAAATATGGCAAAAGTCTTAGCAGCCAAGTCAAAACTAGAAATTGATGAACAGAATTATAGAACATTACGTAATTATGCAGTTAAATGCTTTTATTGATTGTAAAAATGATTCTAAAAAAGGTATGGAACACAGTTAAGGGCTTACTTGGTACATCTATCTCATCATGCCCATCTAGTGTGGAGGTTGACGGGAGATTAATAACAAAACCAGTTGATACTGCCAATCATTTTGCAGATTTTTTTACAAAGAAAATTAGTTTACTGAGCAACAATGTAAACATACATTCTTCCAAACAAGCTATTGTCCAATGGATTGATGATCATATTATGAGCAACAAGATCTGCTCTTTTAGTCTGCAAACGGTGTCAGTGGAGGAGGTGTTAAACCTATTGAAGTCATTACCTGATGGTAACTCTACAGGTTATGGTCTTATGGACAATTTTTTGCTTCGCTGTGCTGCTCCCCAGATTGCAGTTCCACTGAGATACATATTTAATTGGTCACTGGAAAAGGGGATGTTTGCAAATGTATGGAAGCATGCGGAACTGTGTCCTATTCCGAAGACTGCAAAGAACCCATTACTCCTGCCAATAGTCGACCAATAAGTCTACTCCCTACACTCAGTAAGATATTGGAGGGTATTGTGAGTAGACAAATATGGGAATACATGGAAAAGAATGATCTGATTACAGCCAATCAGCATGCTTATCACAAAAACCATTCCACTACCACTGCATTGGTTGACATGACTGACCAGTGGCTCAATGCTATGGATAATGGCAAGTTTGTGGGTGTACTATTTTTAGATTTTAGTGCAGCATTTGATTTAGTGGATCATTAAATCATTTTGACAAAATTAATGCATTATGGTTTTAAGGAGGTAGCATTGAATTGGGTACAGTCCACCTAAATCATTTTCTTCCCCTCATGTGTTAAACTGTGGAATACCGCAGGGCAGCTGCCTTGGGCCACTTCTCTATTTAATATATACCAATGACCTTCCCTATGCCTAAGCTGAAACTCAAGCTACTATATTTGCAGATGATACTACAATTTATGCAGCAAGACAATCGGTTCAACAGGTACAGCAAGCTTTACAAGGAGATTTGGAGAATATTAGGGAGTGGGTTTGCCAAAACAAACTTGTTTTTAACACCAAGAAAAACAAAGTTATATTGGACTGTTCCACTAGGAAAAGGCCAAAACAGCATGGGATACAATTAAGTATGGGAGGAGTACAAATTGAAGAAGTGGCAGAAACCAAACTATTGGGAGTGCAGCTAGACAACTGCTTATCATGGTCGTCTCAAATAACTAATCGATGTAAAAAAAAAAATATTAAAACAGCATGCATAATCAGAAGGATAGCTAAATATTTCCCAGGAAAAATTCTTCAGCAAATAACACAAGCATTAATTGAGAGTCAGGTGAACTACTGTTCTGTGGTCTGGGGAAATGCATCATCAAGTGAAGTTAGGAGGCTGCAGAATGCACAGAACAAAGCAGCAAGGATTGTTTTAAGGTGGAGATATGGTTCTTCTGTTGCAGTCATGCGCAATGTTCTTGGTTGTTCATCAATCGATAAGATAATTGAAATGAACATGCTTATTTTATTTCATAATATACATCATTTAAAACAGCAAAGTTCTTTCACAACGGTATTCAGTTGGTAAGAGACAGACATTCCGTAAATACTAGGAATAGATTGTCCACCATCTATGCGTTGTCCAGACAGAAAAGAGAAATAAGCAAAAGAACATTTCGATTTAGAGCAATAAAGAATTGGAATAAATTAACTGAGCAAACCAGAAACCTTTCAATATATACATTTAAACATTATTTTAAAACGATTTAAATATAATACATAGAAATGTTGTGGGACATTAGTAGATGAAGAATCAATATTTTTTAGATTGAGTATTTATTGGGTCATTATGTTAGTATATTATGTATGTTTGTAATAGTGTGTTATTTGTGGAAATGTGTTCGTATTATAAATTTTATTTTAATGTTTATTAAGGACTCTTGGAAGATTAGTCCAAATGGGGACTAAAAGAGATCCAAATCAAATCAAATCAAAAGATAGACAGCTGTCCCTGATTGAGAACCATACCCGACCAAAACATAGAAATAAAGAACAGAGTTTCCCACCCGAGTCACACCCTGACCAACCAAACATAGAGAATAAAAAGATCTCTAAGGTCAGGGCGCGACAGTACCCCCCCCCCCCCCCCCCCAAAGGTAAGGACTTTGTAAGGTAAGGAGTTAACATGCCCTTAATGAATTAAACACACAGGTATACTTTGACTGTAGCTTAGGCCTGCATTAGTTGATGTATTGTATGGTAAGGTAGCTTGTCATTAAGCAGTTCAATGTATTTTTATATATATGACAAATAAACCAAACTTTGAACCTACAAACACAGGCCCAGATTTAACAGCTAAAATCACATTCAAATCAAATCAAATGTATTTATCAAGCCTTTTTTACATCAACAGATGTCACAAAAGTGATTATACAGAAACACAGCCTAAAACCACAAACAGCAAGCAATGCAGATGTAGAAGCACGGTGGCTAGGAAAAGCTCCCTAGAATGGCATGATGAAACCTAGAGAGGAACTAGTCTCTGAGGGATGGCTAGTCCTCTTCTGACTGTGCCGGGTGAAGATTATAAGAGTACATTGCCATTAAAGCCAGGTTGTTATTTTATTTTTTATATTTAACCATAATTTAACTAGGCAAGTTAATTAAGAAAAATGTATTATTTTACAATGACGGTCTACCTTGGCCAAACCCTACCTTAACCCGGACAACACTGGGCCAATTATGCACCGCTCTATGGGACTCCCGATTACAGCCGGTAGTGATACAGCCCGGGATCAAACCAGGGTCTGTAGTGATGCCTCTAGCACTGAGATGCAGTGCCTTAGACTGCTGCACCACTCGGGAGCCCAAGATGTTCAAAGGTTCATAGATGACCAGCAGGGTCAAATAATAATCACAGTGGTTATAGAGGGTGTAACAGGTCAGGGTTAGGGGTGGGTGAGGGCCTCAGATTTCCACTTCATCACATATAGCCGGGCAGTTGCAGATGGGTTATTAGCAGTTGTGGGCAGTTGCAGGTGAACAAACAGCTGAGCCGCTCACCACCAGCGTGCGTGCATGTCATTTGTCAGGATCAGTGCTTGGTGTTGATCGGTTTAATGGTGACATCATGTGTCCAATAGTCAGAAATACAAGAAACAACAGCAGAGAGAAAATAGTTATGAATCAATGTATTAATAGTTGATCAAATAGTCAATTTATTTATTATCTTAAACTTTGAGCAAATTTGCAACATGACGCCAACTTATTTGCAACTGTATTGACACTGAACCACAATATAAAAACTGGAAAAGGTAAACATGTACTTAATGTATCTAAAATAGATAATAATGAAAAATGTGATAAAACAATGAATATCATGACACTGAACAATATGGTATTATGTAATAGCAATTCAAACTAAATAATTATTAAACAGGAGAAACCTGGTCCAAGAGCTAGAAATATGAAAAAACTGTTAGTTACACTATATATAAACACAACAGTATGTGGATGGACACCCCTTCAAACTAGTGATTTCGGATATTTCAGTCACACCCGTTGCTAACAGGTGTATAAAATTGAGCAAACATCCATGCAATCTCCATATGCAAACATTGTCAATAGACAGGCCTTACTGAAGATCTCAGTGACTTTCAACGTGGCACCGCCATATCAAGCCACCTTTACAACAAGTCAGTTTGGCATATTTCTGCCCCGGGTCAACTGTAAGTGCTGTTATTGTGAAGTGGAAACTTCTAGGAGCAACAACGCCTCAGCCGCGAAGTGGAAGCTCACAGGCTCACAGAACAGGAGCGCTGAGAGCTGAAGTGCGTAAAAATGGTGTGTCCTCGGTTCCAACACTCACTACCAAGTCAAAACTGCCTCTGGAAGCAACATCAGCAAAAGAACTGTATGTCGGCATCTTCATGAAAGGCGTGTCCATGGCCGAGCAGCCGCACACAAGCCTATGATCACCATGCGCAATGCCAAGTGTCGGCTGGAATTGTGTAAAGCTCGCAGCCCTTCGACTCTGCAGCAGTGGAAACGCGTTCTCTGGAGTGATGAATCACGCTTCACCATCTGGCAGTCTGACAGACGAATCTGGGTTTGCGGACGCCAGAAGAACGCTACCTGCCCCAATGCACAGTGCCAACTGTAAAGTTTGGTGGAGGAGGAATAATGGTCTTGGGCTGTTTTTCATGGTTCGGGCTAGGCCCCTTAGATCCAGTGATGGGAAATCTTAATGCTACAGCATACAATGACATTCTAGATGATTCTGTGCTTCCAACTTTGTGGCAACAGTTTGGGAAAGCCCTTTCCTGTTTCAGCATGACAATTCCACCGTGCACAAAGCGAGGTCCATACATAATGGTTTGTCGATATCGGTGTGGGAGAACTTGACTGGCCTGCACAGAGCCCTGACCTCAACCCCATTTAACACCTTTGGGATGAACTGGAACTCTGACTGCAAGCCAGGCCTAATCGCCCAACATCAGTGCCCAACCTCACTAATGCTCTTGTGGCTGAATGGAAGCAAGTCCCTACAGCAATGTTCCAACATCTAGTGGAAAGCCTTCCCAGAAGAGTGGAGGTTGTTATGAGATGGAGCCATCATGAGGTTGCTACAACCTAGCCTATGAATTCAATTTACAACGTAGGTGCACACAGGTCGAGATACAATTTTGAGGCGACAAACAGTGACACATGGACAGACAGTTAAACATGCAATACCACCTTGCACACTTTTGACTGTATCTAGCTAGGGTGTAATCATCAGTCCAACAGTTTCAATTTCAGTTGCTATTGGAAAAATTCAGGTATGCTTATCCCCATTTCGTTCTGTTTGCTTCTGTTTTAAGAAACGTCGGAATGAATACACCCCGGATCACGGGTAAAGAAAGTTCACTTTCATAGCAGCCACGTTGTATTCCTTCTTGCATCTATGCACTCTCCTCCTCTCACCTTTTCCCTTTGCTTGTGGATATCAATGCACAACCCCATCGAACACCTTTGGGATAAATTGGAATGCCAGGCCTAATCACCCAACATCAGTGCCCGACCTCACTAATGCTCTTGTGGCTGAATGGAAGCAAAGTCCCAGCAGCAATGTTCCAATATCTAGTGGAAAGCCTTCCCAGAAGAGATAAGGAAGTTATAAAAGCAAAGGGGGGACCAACTCCATATTAATGCCCATGAATTTGGAATCAAATGTTCAACTAGCAGGTGTACACATACTTTTAAAAAGTCTGGAAATGGCAAAATCCCATAGAACAAGAGCAGAAACATAATATTAATCTACAGAGAGTAAACAGAAAAGTGGACTTTTTGTGTTATAGAAAATCTACAAATGGTCAAATCTCATAGAAAAAGAGCAGAAGCATAATCTATCTTATTTATCATCAATATACACAATTATCATTACAAGGAAAGATAATTCAACTCCAGCACTTACTCAGAAGTTAAAGCTCATTGTCTCAAACCTTCTAGATTAGAAAGCATTATGATAGTAAGAGAATAGCATTGTGAGGCCTAGCTTTGGTTTGATGCTGTAGCTCTTCAGTCCGGGTTCTGTTGTGGTTCTCTTCAGTCCAGTTTCTGTGGTGGTTCTCCTCAGTCCAGGTTCTGTGGTGGTTCTCTTCAGTCCAGGTTCAGTGGTGGTTCTCTTCAGTCCAGGTTCTGTGGTGGTTCTCTTCAGTCCAGGTTCTGTGGTGGTTCTCTTCAGTCCAGGTTCTGTGGTGGTTCTCTTCAGTCCAGGTTGTGGTTCTCTTCAGTTCTCATAATCGGAGGCCTCAGCATCTATCTGAGGGATTGTGACAGTGGGGGAGTCCCTCACATTCTGAAATAAGACACTGAATGAGCACATTACACACCACTCTGTAACATTTTTATGGACACACACACACATTAAACACACTTACTGCCAGGGTGTCATACTCTGGTGACCTGGTCTTCATGTTCAGAGCTGTGTACGTGTCACTGTTAGGATCAGGATGGACACTCTGTGGAGAGAGAGAGAGAGATGTCACGGTAACAGTGAAAATAGTATGAGAGAGACTGTCATGACATAGTAAATTAATGTCACCAGGTGTGGAGGTGAAGGTGTAACTGATATAGTCACCTGTGTGTCTGTTGTGGCATCACTTCCTGCTGTGGATCTCCTGTAAAGTGGGACAGAGTGAATTCTGCTCTCTACTGACCACTAGTGGAAGTTTATATGTTACTAATACAGTTTTGCACATGAATGAATGAATGAATATATTAATGCATTCATAACAAATCAGAGTGCTAAGGGGAAATTATAAAACATTTGAAAAATTCTGTCACCTGAACCACATGAGTCCAGAGAGACAGAGGATGAGAACCAGAACAACAACTGTGATTCCTACAGCTGCAGTCAAAACTGATGTTTGTTTCCCTATAATAAAATATGGATAATATGAGTACATGGTATAATATGGTAATACAGGACTTTAATAATGTTCCTATGAACTGACAATGAATATACACTAACAAAGGACATTTATACTATAATCAGCCACTATACCAAACATTAGGAACACCTTCCTAACACGTGACATCAATAGGGGATCAAAGCTTCACCTGGATTCACTTGGTCAGTCTGTCTATGTCATGGAAAGAACCGGTGTTCTTAATGTTTTGTACACTCAATGTTTAATTATAATAAGCCAAATTCAAAGTAATAACATTAGATTGAAACATGTCGTTTTGTATTGAAGATGAAACTTCACCCGGTAAAATGATCATCAGAGCTGTAGAGTTCATAGATCCTCTTCCATTCTGGGCCTTACAGTAATATTCTCCTCTGTCCTCAGAGATGATGTTAGTCATGCTGTAACTCTGTCCTGATGCTTTTGGTGAGGTTACGTTCTTCTTGTACCAGGTGTATTTGTCCACAGGTGGGTTGGCATCACTGCTGCAGGTCAGAGTCACTGAACTGCCCTCCACTATTCCACCAGAGGGACTGACTGACACTGAGGTGTTCTTTGGGCCATCTGGTGGACAATATGTAACAACACATTGTTCATACATAGAGCTTTACATGAGGAGCATCATGGAACTTGGACTTATAATTAAAATAAATGAAATATTAATATAAATATGTGTAACTTAGACATTAATGTAACAATACAGTGTTTGTGAAGTACTTGTAGTCACTACAGTAGTGAGATTAGTACATTCATGGAACTTGGACATAGATTGAAATAACAGATAGAATAGATGAGAGAAGATGTTACTAAAAGAATACAACTGGAGATGTATCACACATACTCACATCTGACAGTGAGAGTCTCTTCAGCAGAGTGGAGATCCTTATGGCCTTCTACAGCACAGGAGTATCTGCCTGCATCCTCACTGCTGACTGGGTTTAGGAACAGACTGTTAGATTGGTTGGTTACATGTCCATTCTTGTACCAGATGTAGGTGGGGTTGGGGTTGTCAGTCAGAGTACAGGTGGTGTGACAGGTCAGTGTCACCTTCTGTCCCTCTGACACAGTGGCAGGAGTCACCTTCACCTGCAGAACTAAATGAAAGAGGATTAAAACACTGAGTATATCATTAAGTAATCGTTCGCAGTGTTGATAGGATGTGCCGTGCAGTGTTACCTGTGACAGTCAGAGTTGTTCCAGGGAAGGTGGGCTCCCAGTTTGTCTGATCTGTTCTGAATCTAATCTTATACTCAGCTGAATCCTCCTCTCTCAGGTCTGTGATTCTCAGGGTGGAGTCACTCTGCATATTTCCAAGGTACTCCACACGACCTCCATACCCCGGGTTCAGGATTTGAGGCGCCTCATTAAGTTTTCCTTTTGTGTACCATTTTGTTTCAGAGACTGTATGACCACTGGGAAATGTATAAGAGCAGGATATGTCCACTGATGACCCCTTCAAGGTACAGACACTCTGATGGGTGTAAGTCACGTGGAAATAACTGTGACCCTCAACAGCTGAAACACAAGTACATTTTTCAAACGGTGTAAGTATTTAGAACTGTAAAATCAACAACCATTAATCTAAATTAAATAGTAGCCCTATTTCATGTCTGTTTCACTAAACATCAACACTGACCAATGATGTATTGGATGATTTTGACAGACTTTAAAAGGTGTATTAGTCACACTCACACACTGGATGAGAATTGATGCCGTTTACAGCACAGTAGAATCTGTCTTCAGTTTTTAAGTAGACTGAGTACGAGGGAGAGGAGGCCCCTTGTACAATCTTACTGTTCCTGTACCAGATGTAGGTGGGGTTACCAGTCAGAGTACAGGTGGTGCTACAGGTCAGTGTCGTTGACCACCATGTAGTGGTCACCTTCACCTGCAGGTCTGGAGTAGATAACAACATTAAAACCATCAATGACCTGTTGTCTAGTTCAAATGAGGCAGGAGTGGACGTTCTCAAATCATCAACTCAGACATTCCTATTTTACCATACATTCATTTTTGTATTATTTCTGTACAAATCAAGACAATTTTTCCAGAACCAATCAAACAGATCAACACTATATGCAATATCACTGTACCTGTAACAGACAGAGTGATTAAACAGATCAATACTATATATAATATCACTGTACCTGTAACAGACAGAGTGATTAAACAGATCAATACTATATATAATATCACTGTAACTGTCACGTTCCTGACCTATTGTTCCTTTTTCTTTTATTTATTTAGTTGGTCAGGGCGTGAGTTGGGGTGGGTTGTCTTTGTGTGTTTTGTCTAGTTTAGGGTGTGTGTATTGTTTAAGGGGTTTTTAGTATGTATGGGGTTGTGTTCAGTGTAGGTGTTTAGGAAAGTCTATGGTTGCCTGATTTGGTTCTCAATCAGAGACAGCTGTTTATTGTTGTCTCTGATTGGGAGCCATATTTAAGGCAGCCATAGGCTTTAGGTGATTGTGGGTAATTGTCTATGTTGCATGTTTGCACTTAGTTCGGTTTAGCTTCACGATCGTTTGTTTTGTTCATTTTGTAAGTGTTTGTTTTTTCCTTCATTAAAAGAAGATGTATTTTTCACGCGCTGCGCCTTGGTCCTCTCTCTCTTATCAAGATGATCGTGACAGTAACAGAGTGATTAAACAGATCAATACTATATATAATATCACTGTACCTGTAACAGACAGAGTGATTAAACAGATCAACACTATATATAATATCACTGTACCTGTAACAGACAGAGTGAATAAACAGATCAACACTATATATAATATCACTGTACCTGTAACAGACAGAGTGATTAAACAGATCAACACTATATATAATATCACTGTACCTGTAACAGACAGAGTGATTAAACAGATCAATACTATATATAATATCACTGTACCTGTAACAGACAGAGTGATTAAACAGATCAACACTATATATAATATCACTGTACCTGTAACAGACAGAGTGAATAAACAGATCAACACTATATATAATATCACTGTACCTGTAACAGACAGAGTGATTAAACAGATCAACACTATATATAATATCACTGTACCTGTAACACACAGAGTGATTAAACAGATCAACACTATATATAATATCACTGTACCTGTAACAGACAGAGTGATTAAACAGATCAACACTATATATAATATCACTGTACCTGTAACAGACAGAGTGATTAAACAGATCAATACTATATATAATATCACTGTACCTGTAACAGACAGAGTGATTAAACAGATAAATACTATATATAATATCACTGTACCTGTAACAGACAGAGTGATTAAACAGATCAACACTATATATAATATCACTGTAACAGACAGAGTGATTAAACAGATCAACACTATATATAATATCACTGTACCTGTAACAGACAGAGTGATTAAACAGATCTATACTATATATAATATCACTGTACCTGTAACAGAGTGATTAAACAGATCAATACTATATATAATATCACTGTACCTGTAACAGACAGAGTGATTAAACAGATCAACACTATATATAATATCACTGTACCTGTAACAGAGTGATTAAACAGATCAACACTATATATAATATCACTGTACCTGTAACAGACAGAGTGATTAAACAGATCAACACTATATATAATATCACTGTACCTGTAACAGACAGAGTGATTAAACAGATCAACACTATATATAATATCACTGTACCTGTA
Organism: Salvelinus namaycush; assembly: GCF_016432855.1. Classification (NCBI taxonomy): domain Eukaryota; kingdom Metazoa; phylum Chordata; class Actinopteri; order Salmoniformes; family Salmonidae; genus Salvelinus; species Salvelinus namaycush. Next base: position 2,821,481 of record NC_052345.1, read on the forward strand.
ACAGAGTGATTAAACAGATCAATACTATATATAATATCACTGTACCTGTAACAGACAGAGTGATTAAACAGATCAACACTATATATAATATCACTGTACCTGTAACACACAGAGTGATTAAACAGATCAACACTATATATAATATCACTGTACCTGTAACAGAGTGATTAAACAGATCAACACTATATATAATATCACTGTACCTGTAACAGAGTGATTAAACAGATCAACACTATATATAATATCACTGTACCTGTAACAGACAGAGTGTTTAAACAGATCTATACTATATATAATATCACTGTACCTGTAACAGACAGAGTGTTTACACAGATCAACACTATATATAATATCACTGTACCTGTAACAGACAGAGTGATTAAACAGATCAATACTATATATAATATCACTGTACCTGTAACAGACAGAGTGAATAAACAGATCAACACTATATATAATATCACTGTACCTGTAACAGACAGAGTGATTAAACAGATCAATACTATATATAATATCACTGTACCTGTAACAGACAGAGTGATTAAACAGATCAACACTATATATAACATCACTGTACCTGTAACAGACAGAGTGAATAAACAGATCAACACTATATATAATATCACTGTACCTGTAACAGACAGAGTGATTAAACAGATCAATACTATATATAATATCACTGTACCTGTAACAGACAGAGTGATTAAACAGATCAACACTATATATAATATCACTGTACCTGTAACAGACAGAGTGATTAAACAGATCAACACTATATATAATATCACTGTAACAGACAGAGTGATTAAACAGATCAATACTATATATAATATCACTGTAACAGACAGAGTGATTAAACAGATCAATACTATATATAATATCACTGTACCTGTAACAGACAGAGTGATTAAACAGATCAATACTATATATATAATATCACTGTACCTGTAACATACAGAGTGATTAAACAGATCAATACTATATATAATATCACTGTACCTGTAACAGACAGAGTGATTAAACAGATCAATACTATATATAATATCACTGTACCTGTAACAGACAGAGTGATTAAACAGATCAATACTATATATAACATCACTGCACCTGTAACAGAGTGATTAAACAGATCAACACTATATATAATATCACTGTACCTGTAACAGACAGAGTGATTAAACAGATCAATACTATATATAACATCACTGCACCTGTAACAGACAGAGTGATTAAACAGATCAATACTATATATAATATCACTGTACCTGTAACAGACAGAGTGATTAAACAGATCAACACTATATATAATATCACTGTACCTGTAACAGACAGAGTGATTAAACAGATCAACACTATATATAATATCACTGTACCTGTAACAGACAGAGTGATTAAACAGATCAACACTATATATAATATCACTGTACCTGTAACAGACAGAGTGATTAAACAGATCAATACTATATATAATATCACTGTACCTGTAACAGACAGAGTGATTAAACAGATCAATACTATATATAATATCACTGTACCTGTAACAGACAGAGTGATTAAACAGATCAATACTATATATAATATCACTGTACCTGTAACAGACAGAGTGATTAAACAGATCAATACTATATATAATATCACTGTACCTGTAACAGACAGAGTGATTAAACAGATCAATACTATATATAACATCACTGCACCTGTAACAGAGTGATTAAACAGATCAACACTATATATAATATCACTGTACCTGTAACAGACAGAGTGATTAAACAGATCAATACTATATATAACATCACTGCACCTGTAACAGACAGAGTGATTAAACAGATCAATACTATATATAATATCACTGTACCTGTAACAGACAGAGTGATTAAACAGATCAACACTATATATAATATCACTGTACCTGTAACAGACAGAGTGATTAAACAGATCAACACTATATATAATATCACTGTACCTGTAACAGACAGAGTGATTAAACAGATCAACACTATATATAATATCACTGTACCTGTAACAGACAGAGTGATTAAACAGATCAATACTATATATAATATCACTGTACCTGTAACAGACAGAGTGATTAAACAGATCAATACTATATATAATATCACTGTACCTGTAACAGACAGAGTGATTAAACAGATCAATACTATATATAATATCACTGTACCTGTAACAGACAGAGTGATTAAACAGATCAATACTATATATAATATCACTGTACCTGTAACAGACAGAGTGATTAAACAGATCAATACTATATATAATATCACTGTACCTGTAACAGACAGAGTGATTAAACAGATCAATACTATATATAATATCACTGTACCTGTAACAGACAGAGTGATTAAACAGATCAATACTATATATAATATCACTGTACCTGTAACAGACAGAGTGATTAAACAGATCAATACTATATATAATATCACTGTACCTGTAACAGACTAAGTGATTAAACATATCAACACTATATATAATATCACTGTACCTGTAACAGACAGAGTGATTAAACAGATCAACACTATATATAATATCACTATACCTGTAACAGACAGAGTGACTCCAGGATATCCAGAATATTTCCCTCCTGGCTGATCTGTTATAAATCTGAATTTGTAGTCAGTTGAGTCACTCTCTCTCAGGTCTGTGATTGTCAGGGTGTGGCAATTCATCCTATCGCTACTGTACGTCACACGACCTTTGAAGACTGGTTCATCTCTCAGACTCACATAATTCTCCACATCAATAATTTCAGTGAACCAGTAGATTGATGTGACTATATAACCTCTGGGATATGTGTAAGAGCAGGACAGATCCACTGTTGACCCCTTCAAGGCACAGATACTCTGAGTTGTGTATGTAACACTCCAGCCATTCTGGCCCAGTACCACTGAAACACAGTTAGACATCACAAGGACGTTACATTAATTCAAGGTCTTTTGACTCACATTAACACTTTGTTTCATAGTTGCTGAGCTGAGACAGATTCTCTTTGGTTGAGTGTGAATGGAAACCACAGATAAGCTTCACTCAGTGAGGCGTGAAAGTCAACTGTTTAAAGTGAAGTGGAGACGCCAAATGTGTCGCCAGTAGAACATAAAAATGGTTATGCTTTTAGAACTATCTGCAGTTTGACAAACTGGGCAACTAAAAGATAAGAATGAGACTAAACCTGTCACAGACCAGAGAAAGACCACCAACACACTTCCTGCTGTTCTCAAGGCCATTGTTGCATCTCCCACCCTGCAGTCTTAGAAACATAAACAACAACTCACTCTATAGCTGGTGAATAACTCCACCTGATACGTTGAAGTAGAAACTGTAAATGGGGTACAGGACCTCATTAATGAAAATGAACCAGGCTCATATTGTGTTGTGTTGTATTGTGCTATATGGTTGTCTATGTGAATACTGTCTGTCTGTAAGTCTATTGCACTATGTATGTAATGTGTGTGATGTGTCGCATGTCTGTCTACATCTGTCTATTTAACCTGACATGATGTATGATGCAAAAATCATTTCCTAATGGATACAACAGTCATCACCATCATCATCATCATCATCATCATCATCATCATCATCATCATCATCATCATCACCATCATCATCATCATCATCATCATCATCATCATCATCATCACCACCATCATCATCATCAAAAACAATCACAACAACAATCACTTATTGAACAGATTGGTAGAATTTCTACATTTCTACATTGATTGTTCTGAAGCTGTTTTAGTCTCAGAACCCCAAATATAGGAGGATAAATGTTCAATCCTCTACGGTCCGTCAAGCTGTACAGCAGCCTAAAGACTGACCACCAGGTTCAATGATAGCTCCTATCCTCAAGCTGTGAGTCTAAACAGCAAGTGACTCTCACACACACACACACACACACACACAGTCTTGTAACACTAACCTTGTGGGGACACAAAATTCAGTCCCATTCACAATCCTATTTTCCTTTACCTTAACCCCAAAACCTATTAACCCTAACCCGAACCCTAGCTCCAAACCCTAAACCTAATTCTAACCCTAACACTGATTCTAACTGGTTTAGTCTTATATTTAATATTGAATTTTATTATACCATGCACTTTAACCTAGCACTTATTTTTTGAGCACTTAATCCCTTCATCTCTTGGTGTCACCCCCTGACCATAGAGAGCTGTTTATTCTCTATGTTGGTTGGGGCGTGATAGTGACTAGGGTGGGTCATCTAGGTGATTCATGATTTATGTTGGCCAGGTATGGTTTCCAATCAGAGACAGCTGTTTATCGTTGTCTCTGATTGGGGATCATATTTAGGCAGCCATTTCCTCATTGTGTTTTGTGGGATCTTGTCTACAGATAGTTGCCTGTGTGCGCACCAGTAGCGTCACGGTTCGCTTGTTCTTTATTGGTTTGTTTGGTGAGTTTCAATTTATGAAAAGATGTGGAACTCTGCGCCGTGGTCCAATCATTACGACGATCGTGACACTTGGGGGGGGATAATTTATTTAATTAATCCAGTTTGCATGTTTTATTATGATTTTATTATAACATTTGTTTTAAACTTAAACCTTTTAAACCTCAGCACTTAATCAATAAGTTTTTGAACTTTTGCCTGTCATGTTCTCCCACCCTCTCTAGACCGGTTGGATGTACAATATAGAAACGGGGCAGAAAGTTGCAATAGGCCCAAATAACCCAAGGGATGATACCAGAATAAACAGAAACCCTCTTAAACCCTCTTAAACCTGACACTGATTCCAACCTTAACCCTAAACCCCCTAGAAATAGCATTTGACCTTGTGGGGACCAACAAAATGTCCCCAGTTGGTTAAATGTTTGTTGGTTTACTATTCCTGTGGGGAAACTATATGTACAAAATAATGTGGACACCTCCTCAAATAAGTGGATTCAGCTGTTAAGCCACAGCCGTTGCTGACTGGTGTATAACATCAAGCACGCAGCCATGCGATCTCCATAGACAAACATTGTCAGTAGAATGGCCTTCCTGAAGACTTCAGTGACTTTCAACGTGGCACCGTCAAATGATGCCACCTTTCCAGTTTGACAAATTTCTGCCCTGCTAGAACAGGGTTTACATGGCCTAGCAGCCAGACACAAGCCTAAGATCACCATTCACCATGACAGGAGAACACTACCAGAACCAAAAAATAGTGCCAACTGTAAAGTCATGGTTCGGGCCCTTTAGTTCCAGTGAAAGAAAATCTTAACGACACAGCATACAATGACATTCTAGATGATTCTGTGCTTCCAAGTTTGAGGCAACAGTTTGGGGAAGGCCCTTTCCTGTTTCAGCATGACAATGTCCCCGTGGATAAAGCGAGGTCCATACAGAAATGGTTTGTCGAGATCGGTGTGGAAGAACTGACAGAGCCCTGACCTCAACCACATTGAACACCTTTGGGATGAATTGGAACTTCGACTGCAAGCCAAGCCTAATCGCCCAACATCAGTGCCCAACCTCACTAATGCTCTTGTGGCTGAATGGAAGCAAGTCCAAGCAGCAATGTTCCAACATCTAGTGGAAAGCCTTCCCAAACGTGTAGGCTGTTATAGCAGGGACAAACTCCATATTAATGCCTATGATTTTTGAATGATTTGTTTGATGAGCAGGTCCCACATACTTCTGGTCATGTAGTGTAGGTACCTGCATCTGTAGTGAAGGCCCATAAGGCCCATGGAGTCTGTATCAAAGTCTAGAGAGCTGGTTGTTATGGATGTAGAAAAGTTAAAACACACATCCTACACAGTATAGATGTCAACCCTACTCCCTATCAGTCTGGTCCTGAAGGGCCCTCAGATAAATCCACCTTGTCACGCACACACACACACACACTGCAATGTTACAATGTTTGTCTGCATGTCTTTTTTACCCTGGTTAATCATCTCATCTCTATGTAGATCAACACTCCTACACTGAGACACTATGAATACTGACCCTGATGTAACAACCATAACACAGATCAGAACATAACAAGAAGAACAATGATACATTACCTTCAAGTATATGACTAATGACGAAAAACAAATATCCAAATACTATATTTCAAGATATTGTCAAGAGTACTTACAGAGTGAAGTGAAGGGGAGAGGTATTGTACAGTGAGTCAAGTTACTGGCAGTTAGTGTGAATTCTGTGGTTGACACATATTTAACTGTCCTCTCCTTCCTCTTTAAGACATTAACATGGATGATGACCAGACCAGTACATCAGAAAAGGGATGTTCCTGTATTTCAACAGAAATTGTGCAACAGACTGCATATCTATATGTACTTTTCTTCATTTAAGGAGTAGGACTAATTTTTTTAAATTATCTAAATGTTTCATATTTTCAATGTGATATTTTGACTACACAGAGAACCATTTAAACAACGTGTCGACTACAGAGGGCTTGATGTGGTTGCTAGGTGATTTGTGACACACCTGCAAGCCCTCTATACTATTTAGAATGTTAACAATTTCTTATAATGTGTTGTCTTGTCCTTCTGAGTTCTGTATATACAGGTCAAAGTTCCATGATGTCATTCAATTAGAACCCATTCATCTAAAACCCATAACCATCAGATGAATCAAAGTAGTACTGAAGGTTCCACTGTTCTAGAATGAAGCTCTACCTACTGGCATCTCAACATTACCACAATCTCCTAATAATAATGTCAATAATGTTGGGCTAATAAAACATAACCAACTGACAATAAATCAGAATGGAGAAACACAACACTGTCTACTACTTGACACATTCACATTTAAGCACAGAAACACTGTACAATATGCCACTGTTATATTCTGTTACACTGTTGACCCTTGTCTCAATTGCAGTAGGAGCCTTAGCTAGCAGTATCGAATGCTGCTGTTTATATTGTATAGTCTAATGTAGCCTGTTATCCATATATAGTATAATGTAGCCTGTTATCCATATATAGTCTAATGTAGCCTGTTATCCATATATAGTATAATGTAACCTGTTATCCATATATAGTCTAATGTAGCCTGTTATCCATATATAGTATAATGTAACCTGTTATCCATATATAGTCTAATGTAGCCTGTTATCCATATATAGTCTAATGTAGCCTGTTATCCATATATAGTCTAATGTAGCCTGTTATCCATATATAGTATAATGTAGCCTGTTATCCATATATAGTCTAATGTAGCATGTTATCCATATATAGTCTAATGTAGCCTGTTATCCATATATAGTCTAATGTAGCCTGTTATCCATATATAGTCTAATGTAGCATGTTATCCATATATAGTCTAATGTAACCTGTTATCTATATATAGTCTAATGTAGTCTGTTATCCATATATAGTCTAATGTAGCCTGTTATCTATATATAGTCTAATGTAGCCTGTTATCCATATATAGTCTAATGTAGCCTGTTATCCTTATATAGTCTAATGTAGCCTGTAATCTATATATAGTCTAATGTAGTCTGCGGTTATGGAACCGCCACCTGTCCCAGACCTGCTGTTTTCAACTCTTAATGATCGGCTATGAAAAGCCAACTGAAAATTATTCATGATTATTATTTGACCATGCTTGTCACTTATGAACATTTTGAACATCTTGGCATAGTTCTGTTATAATCTCCACCCGGCACAGCCAGAAGAGGACTGGCCACCCCTCATAGCCTGGTTCCTCTCTAGGTTTCTTCCTAGGTTTTGGCCTTTCTAGGGAGTTTTTCCTAGCCACCGTGCTTCTACACCTGCATTGCTTGCTGTTTGGGGTTTTAGGATGGGTTTCTGTACAGCACTTCGAGATATTAGCTGATGTACGAAGGGCTATATAAAATAAACGTGATTGATTGATTGATAGTCTGTTATCCATATATAGTCTAATGTAGCCTGTTATCCATATATAGTCTAATGTAGCCTGTTATCCTTATATAGTCTAATGTAGCCTGTAATCTATATATAGTCTAATGTAGTCTGTTATCCATATATAGTCTAATGTAGCCTGTTATCTATATATAGTCTAATGTAGCCTGTTATCTATATATTGTCTAATGTAGCCTGTTGGCCATATATAGTCTAATGTAACCTGTTATCCATATATAGTCTAATGTAGCCTGTAATCTATATATAGTCTAATGTAGTCTGTTATCCATATATAGTCTAATGTAGCCTGTTATCTATATATAGTCTAATGTAGCCTGTTATCTATATATTGTCTAATGTAGCCTGTTGTCCATATATAGTCTAATGTAGCCTGTTGTCCATATATAGTCTAATGTAGCCTGTTGTCCATATATAGTCTAATGTAGCCTGTTATCCATATGTAGTCTAATGTAGCCTGTTATCCATATATAGTGTAATGTAGTCTGTTATCCATATGTAGTCTAATGTAGCCTGTTATCCATATATAGTCTAATGTAGCCTGTTATCCATATATAGTCTAATGTAGCCTGTTATCCATATATAGTCTAATGTAGCCTGTTATCCATATATAGTCTAATGTAGCCTGTTATCCATATACTGTATACAGTGCATTTGGAAAGTATTCAGACCCCTTGACTTTTCCACAATTTGCCTAATTCTAAAATGGATTAAATAGTTTTTTTCCCTCATCAATCGGCACACAATACTCTATAATAACAAACTGAAATTTCACATTTACATAAGTATTCAGACCCTTTATTCAGTACTTTGTTGAAGCACCTTTGGCAGCAATTACAGCCTCGAGTCTTCTTGGGTATGACACTACAAGCTTGGCATACCTGTATTTGGGCAGTCACTGTCTCAGGTTAATACTACTCCTGAACACAACCCACCATCACTGTGTCTCATGTTAATACTACTCCTGAACACAACCCACCATCACTGTGTCTCATGTTAATACTACTCCTGAACACAACCCACCATCACTGTGTCTCAGGTTAATACTACTCCTAACCACAAACCACCATCACTGTGTCTCATGTTAGTACTACTCCTAAACACAACCCACCATCACTGTGTCTCATGTTAATACTACTCCTAAACACAACCCACCATCACTGTGTCTCATGTTAATACTACTCCTAATCACAACCCACCATCACTGTGTATCATGTTAATACTACTCCTAAACACAACCCACCATCACTGTGTCTCATGTTAATACTACTCCTAAACACAACCTACCATCACTGTGTCTCATGTTAATACTACTCCTAAACACAACCCACCATCACTGTGTCTCATGTTAATACTACTCCTGAACACAACCCACCATCACTGTGTCTCAGGTTAATACTACTCCTAACCACAAACCACCATCACTGTGTCTCATGTTAATACTACTCCTAAACACAAACCACCATCACTGCGTCTCATGTTAATACTACTCCTAAACACAACCCACCATCACTGTGTATCATGTTAGTACTACTCCTAAACACAACCCACCATCACTGTGTCTCATGTTAATACTACTCCTAAACACAACCCACCATCACTGTGTCATGTTAATACTACTCCTAAACACAACCCACCATCACTGTGTCTCATGTTAATACTACTCCTAAACACAACCGACCATCACTGTGTCTCATGTTAATACTACTCCTAAACACAACCCACCATCACTGTGTCTCATGTTAATACTACTCCTAAACACAACCCACCATCACTGTGTCTCATGTTAATACTACTCCTAAACACAACCCACCATCACTGTGTCTCATGTTAATACTACTCCTAAACACAACCCACCATCACTGTGTCTCATGTTAATACTACTCCTAAACACAACCCACCATCACTGTGTCTCATGTTAATACTACTCCTAAACACAACCCACCATCACTGTGTCTCATGTTAATACTACTCCTAAACACAACCTACCATCACTGTGTCTCATGTTAATACTACTCCTGAACACAACCCACCATCACTGTGTCTCATGTGAATACTACTCCTAAACACAACCCACCATCACTGTGTCTCATGTTAATACTACTCCTAAACACAACCCACCATCACTGTGTCTCATGTTAATACTACTCCTAAACACAACCCACCATCACTGTGTCTCAAGTGAATACTACTCCTAAACACAAGCCATCATCACTGTCTCATGTTAATACTACTCCTAACCACACCCCACCATCACTGTGTCTCATGAGAATACTACTCCTAAACACAACCCACCATCACTGTGTCTCATGTTAATACTACTCCTAAACAAAACCCACCATCACTGTGTCTCATGTTAATACTACTCCTAAACACAACCCACCATCACTGTGTCTCATGTTAATACTACTCCTAAACACAACCCACCATCACTGTGTCTCATGTGAATACTACTCCTAAACACAACCCACCATCACTGTGTCTCATGTGAATACCACTCCTAAACACAACCCACCATCACTGTGTCTCATGTGAATACTACTCCTAAACACAACCCACCATCACTGTGTCTCATGTTAATACTACTCCTAAACACAACCCACCATCACTGTGTCTCATGTTAATACTACTCCTAAACACAACCCACCATCACTGTTTCTCATGTTAATACTACTCCTAAACACAACCCACCATCACTGTTCCTCATGTGAATACTACTCCTAAACACAACCCACCATCACTGTGTCTCATGTGAATACTACTCCTAAACACAACCCACCATCACTGTCTCATGTGAATACTACTCCTAAACACAACCCACCATCACTGTGTCTCATGTGAATACTACTCCTAAACACAACCCACCATCACTGTGTCTCATGTTAATACTACTCCTAAACACAACCCACCATCACTGTGTCTCGTGTTAATACTACTCCTAACAAACAAACCAAAAAATAAATGCACATGAGTAAACTAAACTAAACGCATCAACACAGTCCAGGGCCCATATTCAGAAAGTGTCTTAGAGTAGGAGTGCTGTTCCAGGATCAGATTTGCTTTTTAGATCATCATTTTATGGATCCTAGATCAACTCTCCTACTGAGGCTGTTCATGAATATGAACCCTGAAGTAACAGACAAAACACAGGTCAAATTAAAACAAAAAGTAAAATGATACATTACCCTGAAGTACTTGATGTTTTACTAAAAACAAATTACCAAAAACTATATTTCAAGATATTATCAAGCGTACTTACAGAGTGAAGTGAAGGGGAAGGTCTTGTACAGTGAGTCAACTTACTGTCACTGCGTGGAAACAAGAAGTAGTCTACTGTAAGTATTAGTAGAAGCAGGCGTAGCCTAAGTGTGAGATCTGTGGTTGATACATTTAAAAGTAGTCTAGTCAGAGCATTAACATGCAGGAACAGCATGTCACATAAGGGATGTTACTGTATCTAAATAGAAAATGGTCAAAAGTCAGAATACTGTAGTTAAATTTCTTTATTTAAGGAGTGGGCCTACATTTTTTAAGAGAGGCAAAATGTTACCCATTCCCATCACTCCTCATCAGCTGCATCAGTGTGCTACTGAAGGTTCAAGCACAAATTAAAGGTGTGTATCTTTGGTTCAGGGGTTCTACACTAGAGCTCTCCCTACTGGCAACCCAACATTACTGCAGCCTACAGTCTTCACATTTCTCTACTAGTCTAGGAAATCCCATACCTGGCAATAAGGTGACAATAAGGTGCCTGAGAGGTCACCATTCTCCACCCTTTTCCAAGTGAGCAAGTGCACATCTGAGAAGAAGCGGGCGGAGTCAGAGGATACCAGCTGAGGATTCAAATGGAAGATGGCAGCGGAAAAAGACACAGATGAAATACACAAAATATAAGATAAAATAACATTTAAAATGTACAAAATGTATACAGAATAAACCACACACATAAAGATACTGTGTTATTAAGAGTTGTAGTGGGACTGGCATTTGAATTTTGTGAACTAGCTATGTCAGCTAGCTTGTTCGTTGAATCAGCTGTTGTTGTTATTCAGCGAAAGCGTAATCTAGCTACCGTTAGGTGTTCAGGTCTTCTTGGTTCTGGGTTTGTTGTGTTCAGGTCTTCTTGGTTCTGGGTTTGTTGACTGTGCTGTAGAGAACAGAGGGGTCCTCCTCAGCTGCTTGTGCCACCGTGGGCCTGGAGAAAGAAACATCCATTCAACTGAATGTGAGTCCCAAAAGGCACCCTACTCCCTTATAGTGCACTACTTTAGACCAGTAGTGAAATAAATAGGGAATAGGGTGCCATTTGGAATGCAGAGAGAACAGTTCCTTAAAAACCTCATTACATCACTCCTTCATTATAGACATGTCATAGTAACTGTCTTGAGATGTCCATTGTTGGATTTGTAGTTTCAGGAAATACCATTTGGTCTCAATAATACTCCTGGAACTTTTTAGACATTAAAACTGCAACTTTTCAAAATGTCCACTGTTACACCATAGTATGAATTCAATGAAATGTCATTTGTTCTGAAGAATGCTCCTTCAACCCTTCTTATTGATGATATCATTGTCACCTCCTCTGATTCAGAGGGGTTGGGTTAAATGCAGAAGACACATTTCAGTTGAATGCGTTCAGTTGTACAACTGACCATGTATCCCCATTTCCGTTTTGGTACATCCCAGTGTTTTGCTCTTTTGTTTTGGTACATCCCAGTGTTTTGCTCTTTTGTTTTGGTACATCCCAGTGTTTTGCTCTTTTGTTTTGGTATATCCCAGTGTTTTGCATACGTGTTTGTTTTGGGTGTATTAAAAACCCCTATTAAGTATTCCTGTCTCCAAATCCTTTATACCAGCGTAACACTAACAGTGGTAATGTCCATTGTTTTTAGACTTGAACTTACTTGTTGTACATCCAAATTCATTTAGAAAGTCTTATTTTGAAAGTACCAGGTGTATTTGTCTACAGGTGGGTTGGCATCACTGCTGCAGGTCAGAGTCACTGAACTGCCCTCCACTATTTCACCAGAGGGACTGACTGACACTGAGGTGTTCTTTGGGTCATCTGGTGGACAATACGTAACAATAGTGTTTTAAACAGTGTTTTACATGAGGAGCATCATGAAACTTGGACTTGTGACTGAAATAGTAATTTAAATATGATCCTCTGATATAAAGATGAGGTAACGCCTACGGGGGTAACGCCTACTAGGCTACCTGCCGCCTACGGGGGTAAAGCCTGCTAGGCTACCTGCCGCCTATGGAAAGGTTGCTAGATTGAATCCCTGAGCTGACAAGGTAAAAATATGTCATCCTGCCCCTGAACAAGGCAGTTAACTCACTGTTCCTAGGCTGTCATTGTAAATAAAAATGTGTTCTTAACTGATTTGCCTAGTTAAATAAAGAACAAATGTATTTGGCTAAGGTGTATGTAAACTTCCAACTTCATCAGTCGGTAGATAAATGTTCAATCCTCTACGGTCCGTCAAGCTGTACAGGAGCCTAAAGACTGACCACCAGGTTCAATGATATCTCCTATCACACACACATACACACCTATTATATCATAGCGTCCGTATTCACAAAGTGTCTCCGGGTAGGATCTAAGATTAGTTTTCCCTTTTAGATCTTAATTATATGGACCAGGAGGACCTGATCCTAGATCAGAACTCCAAGTCTGCGACCCTTGAGTACATGGCTTATGGCTAAAAACAAAAAACTATATTTCAAGATATCAAGAGTACTTACAGACTGAAGGGGAGAGGTCTTGTACAGTGAGTCAACTGACTGGTAGTGAGTGGGAACTGCTAGTAAGTGTCAGTTCTGTGGTTGATACATATTTAAAGTAGTCAGAATACAAGTAGATGATGCAGAACTGTCCTTTCCATCCTCTTTAAGTCATTAACATGCATGAGGACCAGAACAGCAAGTCAGAAAGGGGTGTTACTGCATTTCAATACAAAATGCACAACAGACTGCATATCTAGTTACCTTTCTTCACTTGAGTGGGCTTACATTTTTGAAACGGTCAAGATTTTGATAATTTCCAACGTATTCCATTGATTACATAGAGAATTATGTTATGTATCGGACCCCAGTAAGACAAGCTGTTTCCATTGGCGTCGGCTAATGGGGATCCTCTTAAATCAAAATCAAGTCAATGTGTTTACTATAGTCTACTATTTGGAATGTTAATAATATCTTAGAATGTTTTTACTATAGTCTACTATTTAGAATGTTTATAATATCTTAGAATGTGTTTACTATAGTCTACTATTTAGAATGTTTATAATATCTTAGAATGTGTTTACTACAGTCTACTATTTAGAATGTTTATAATATCTTAGAATGTGTTGCCTTGCCCCTCTCAGTTCTACATGGAACAGGTCAAATTCTGTATATTTATTATTATTTGTGTGTGTGTGTGCACGTGTGTGTGTACGTTCTAGGAGATGACTGATATCATGAGCTCTATGATAAGATGGGAACGTGTACGTATCCCTGTATGCAGAACAACGCCCCCAAAGAGCATGTCGACAACTTCTCCAGGTAACAACTAACCACAGATCTATGATTAGATTTCTAATTAATTTCTTCACCAAGCTATTTAGTAAGGAATAGTCACGATGACTATCTCTCACAATTAAAAACGCCAAAGTAGTGCACAATATAGGAAATAGGGTGCCATTTGGGAGTTAGAGTATACCTTTAAACTTTTACTCTCTGTCTCACCCTGTCAGAAAATGGACAATAACAATGACGGAGTGGTCACCATGGAAGAGTTCCTGTGTGTGTGTGTGAGCGTGTGTGGATGCTTGCGTGCGTTTGTGAGTTTGTGAGTGTGATATTTTAGCATGATTCTATAAGATATCATTATGAATGACATGATTTGATGGCGTCTAAAACATCCCAATGTAAAGTAACTGTCCAGTGTTTCCAGATTTATATGAAATATGACGTATCATTACTTACAATATGAATGAAATAGTTTTCCTTCCAAAAATATCATTAAGTATGTTGGACTGGTGTGGGCGTACCCCAACAACAGAATAATGTGGGCGTATACTGGTCATAAAAACGTATTAATGTAATGTACTGTAGACTGCTGACTTGCTAGCTCATCCTCCTCTAAACCGCTGATTGGCCAGCTCATCCTCCTTAAAACTTCTTCAGGGTAGGGGGCAGCATTTTCCCTTTTGGATAAATAGCATGCCAAAATTCAACTGCCTGCTACTCATCCCCAGAATATAAGATATCCATATTATTAGATTTGGATAGAAAACACTCTGAAGTTTCTAAAACTGTTTGAATCATGTCTGTGAGAATAACAGAACTAATGTAGCAGGCAAAACCCCGAGGACAAACCATTCAGAATTTTTTCTTTTTTTGAGGTCACTGTCTTTTCAATGAGATTTCATTGGGACACCAGATTTCTAAGGGACTTGTTTGCAGTTCCTACCGCTTCCACTGGATGTCACCAGTCTTTGGAAATCGGTTGAGGTTATTCCTTTGTGTAATGAAGAAGTAGGGCTATCGTAAATGAGGGTCACATGAAGTAAATTGTTTGAGAGAGGCACATTACCAAAAACGTTGCGTCAGTTTGTTTTCTTTTTGTATTGAACACAGATCATCCCGTCTTCAAATTGATCGATTATTAACGTTCAAAAATACCTAACGTTGTATTACAAAAGTAGTTTGAAATGTTTTGGTAAAGTTTACATGTAACTTTTGATATATTTTGTAGTGACGTTGCGCAAGTTGGAAGCTGTGTTTTTCTGGATGAAACGCGCCAAATAAATTGACATTTTGGATATATATCGACGGAATTAATCGAACAAAAGGACCATTTGTGATGTTTATGGAACATATTGGAGTGCCAACAAAAGAATTTCGTCAAAGGTAAGGCATGAATTATATTTTAATTTCTGCGTTTTGTGTCGTGCCTGCAGTGTTGAAATATGCTACTCTCTTTGTTAACTGTTGTGCTATCATCAGATAATAGCATCTTATGCTTTTGCCGAAAAGCCTTTTTGAAATCTGATGTTGGCTGGATTCACAACAAGTGTAGCTTTAATTTGGTATCTTACATGTGTGATTTAATGAAAGTTTGATTTTTATATCATTTTATTTGAATATGGCGCTCCGTATTTTCCCTGGCTATTGGCCAGGTGGGACGATTGCGTCCCACCTACCCCAGAGAGGTTAAGAGTATGACATCATATTCTTGAGGTGGGTTTTTTTAAGTGTTCTTTCTCCAATTTATGCTTTGGCCACAAATATGAGTATAGGACAAGTCAACAACAATATTTGTGTATGAGTTAACAGAATATGAACTTTTAAAAGTGAGAATTTCACTGGACAGTTACTTTAACAACACAGTAGTTAACAACACAGTAGTTTACAACATAGTAGTTTACAACACAGGAGTTTACAACACAGTAGTTTACAACACAGTAGTTAACAACACAGTAGTTTACAACATAGTAGTTTACAACACAGGAGTTTACAACACAGTAGTTTACAACACAGTAGTATACAACAACAAAAAACATTTGATAAAAGCAATAAGGAATGTTGCATCAAGCAGAACTCTTTCCTGGATATTGAGGCAAAAATGTGCCATAACTGTTATAAAAAATAAAAATATATAAAAATCAAGCAAACGTATACTATGTGTATCATCTAATAGGACCATTTGAAGTAATACAACTAATAGAAACAGAATATCTATTGTTGTTAGACTTCATATATAGTCTCACAAGTCTGGTGATTGTTTTGTTGAATAGAGTAGTCCTGTGTGGCTCAGTTTATACAGCAGGGAGCATGGGTTCCATTCCTGCTAGGACTTCCCATATGAAAAATGTATTACATGACTGTAATGACTGAGTGAATGAATTTGGATAAAAGTGTCTGCAAGATGGCATATGTTATTACATACTATTATAAACTGGGTAATTTGGTTTCTCGATGCTGATTGGCTGAAACAGCATTTCAGAAGCAAAAAATACTTTATTGCTACTATAAACTGGTGACCAACGTAATTAGACCAGTAAATAGTAATTTTCTGTCATACCCATGGTATACGGTCTGATATTTAATGCCTTTCAGCCAATCAGCATTCAGGGCTCGAACCACCCGGTTTATAATGGTCAATATTCCACACCTCCACAGGCCTTATGTCACTTGTTTAAATATATAGGTCCAGATATACAAGGTTTTTGTCAAACTTGTTGTGTTCTTGTCACCTTGTTTCTGGGTTTGTTGTGTTCAGGTCTTCTTGGTTCTGGGTTTGTTGTGTTCAGGTCTTCTTGGTTCTGGGTTTGTTGTGTTCAGGTCTTCTTGGTTCTGGGTTTGTTGTGTTCAGGTCCACTTCTTTCTGGGTTTGTTGTGTTCAGGTCCACTTTGTTCTGGGTTTGTTGTGTTCAGATCCACTTTGTTCTGGGTTTGTTGTGTTCAGGTCCACTTTGTTCTGGGTTTGTTGTGTTCAGGTCCACTTGGTTCTGGGTTTGTTGTGTTCAGGTCTTCTTGGTTCTGGGTTTGTTGTGTTCAGGTCTTCTTGGTTCTGGTTTGTTGTGTTCAGGTCTTCTTGGTTCTGGGTTTGTTGTGTTCAGTTCTTCTTGGTTCTGGGTTTGTTGTGTTCAGGTCCACTTTGTTCTGGGTTTGTTGTGTTCAGGTCCACTTTGTTTTGGGTTTGTTGTGTTCAGGTGTTCTTGGTTCTGGGTTTGTTGTGTTCAGGTCTTCTTGGTTCTGGGTTTGTAATGCTCAGCTATTCTTGGTTCTGGGTTTGTAATGTTCAGGTCCACTTTGTTCTGGGTTTGTTGTGTTCAGTTCTTCTTGGTTCTGGGTTTGTAATGCTCAGCTATTCTTGGTTCTGGGTTTGTAATGTTCAGGTTTTCTTGGTTCTGGGTTTGTAATGCTCAGTTCTTCTTGGTTCTGGGTTTGTAATGCTCAGTTCTTCTTGGTTCTGGGTTTGTTGACTGTGCTGTAGAGAACAGAGGAGTCCTCCTCAGCAGCACCAGGCTCTGCTGCTGCGGGCCTGAAGAGAGAGAAACAGAAATTAAACAAAGTGCGCACCCCAAATGGTGGCACCATATACCCTTTATAGTGCACTACCTTTGACCATGGCCTATGGGGCTCAGATCAAAAGTTGTGAACTAAATAGTGAATAGGGTGCCATTTGGAACACAGACAGAACAGTTCCTCAAAACCATCATCACATCATTCCCTCATTATAGACATGTCATAGTAATTGTCTTGAGATGTCCATTGTTGGGTTGGTAGTTGAAGGAAATGACATCAATAGTGGTCACTAGGGGTCAACTGTTTTGCTTATTGATGACATCTCCTACAATAAGCAGCAGCATATGAATGACCTTATTGCAGAATATGCTCACCGGGAGGCAGCACTGGGGAGGTTGAATTTCAGAGCAGAGTACTGGACATCCTCGTCCTGTTCCTGGGCTTGAGACTGTTGGACGGTCGAGTACAGAAGGACTTCCTGGAAGTGGACGCTGGCGTAGTGAATGTCATCCTGGTCATCTGTGGCCACTGTCTGTGCTGCAGTAGAGGTCATGGCCATGCCTGAGATGTTGTCATACACTGGACTAGAGTCTCCCTGATGAGAAGAGGACAGACAACATGAGGAGTGGAAATGTTCCACAAAGAATACACAGTCATCACAGTCATCTTCTGATTCCAACAGACTCACCTGTCCATCATCTGCTGTGTCTCTTGTGTTGGAGGTGGGTTTGGAGGCTTTTTTCCTGTTTTGTAAACAAATTAATTAATGAAGCTAATAATTAATCAGAGTGCTACATTTAAATAATCTACAACCAAAAAATATGCATTTTAACTTACCTGTACCACATGAAGCCAGAGAGACAGAGGATGAGAACCAGAACAACCACTGTGATTCCTACAGCTACAGTCACAACTGAGGTTTGTTTCCCTGTAATACATATGGATGATATGAGTAAATAATTCAATACTTGTTAAGTGACCTTATAACCCAATGTATAGTTATAAACTAAGGTGTAATAAGACAAAGTATAATGATTAAGATTTGATTGAAACATGTAGTTTTGTATTGAAGATGTAACTTTACCTGCTACAATGATCATCAGAGCTATAGAGTTCATAGATCCTCTTCCATTCTGGGCCTCACAGTAGTATTCTCCACTGTCCTCAGAGCTGATGTTAGTGATGCTGTAACTCTGTCCTGATGCTTTTGCTGAGGTTACGTTCTTCTTGTACCAGGTGTATTTGTCCACAGGTGGGTTGGCATCACTGCTGCAGGTCAGAGTCACTGAACTGCCCTCCACTATTTCACCAGAGGGACTGACTGACAATGAGGTGTTCTTTGGGCCATCTGGCATTGAAGGTGACAGAAAACAATCAACTCACACAACATGTAAGATACCAAGAGATTATGTGTGTGATTCCCTGATCAAAAGAGGAGATTTTGGAGTACTTACACTGAACGTCCACAAACACAGAAAAGTTGAGACGACCATATTTATTCTCAGCCTCACAGTAATATTCTCCTCTGTCCTCAGAGATGATGTTAGTGATGCTGTAACTCTGTCCTGATGCTTTTCGTACGGTTACGTTCTTCTTGTACCAGGTGTATTTGTCCACAGGTGGGTTGGCATCACTGCTGCAGGTCAGAGTCACTGAACTGCCCTCCACTATTTCACCAGAGGGACTGACTGACACTGAGGTGTTCTTTGGGCCATCTGGTAAAAGAGAATTTGTCAGAGGGTTAGGACATTAGTTATATTACAACTTCACATGTCAAAACGAAATTCTCAATATGAAATTCTCAGAGAACTAAAACTATAACTTACTGTTAGGAATTTTATGAATAATGACTAAACAATGTCTACATTTAGATAAAACTATAACTAATTGAACTCTACCCTGTATTATTATATCTGATTAATACTGTTAATTCATAAGGAAGGGATTATGTAGCATGAACAAGGAGTAATTAAAACATAATAAACACCTTTCCAACTTAGTTAGAGAGGTTTGTGCTGTGGGTTATAAAGTAAGCAAAAAGGATCGTTAAACTATGGTTGAACCGACCCAACTTAGCCCTGAGATGTTTAGATAAGGCAGTGAGTAACTTCTTAGGTCTTCAATTATCTTGAGCTGTCTGCTAAAGTGGTAATAAATGATGGTGAACCTTCAGGAGTTAATCTAGTGATATTGTGTGTCATGTGTGTGCGCTGGTGAGTTGGAATGAACTTTTGAACATGTTTTGTCTTGGTCAAGAGGAGGAGCTTTATTCTGTAACCAATGACGTCATATTTTGCATATAAACTGTTTGTGGTTAAATAGGAGCGCGCTCACGAGAATAAATACTATTATCTAATTTTAATAAGACTGGTCCCTGTCTATTTTATGCTAATAAGAATCTTACACATTCTTAGAAACAGACAGAGTGATTTTAATTAATGAGCACATAAAGGAATTATGAAATTCCCCTAAAACTTACACAAAACATTAACAAGAACACATTTGTACATGCTATGCTTAATGACTACCTTATTCATTACTACTTGTTTGCAACCTTGGCATTTTTTATTTTTTTATTTCACCTTTATTTAACCAGGTAGGCTAGTTGAGAACAAGTTGTCATTTACAACTGCAACTTGGCCAAGATAAAGCAAAGCAGTGCGACACAAACAACAACACAGAGTTACACATGGAATAAACAAGCGTACCGACAATAGCACAATAGAAAAAAAGAAAGTCTATATACAGTGTGTGCAAATGGCGTGAGGAGGTAGGCAATAGTAGCGAAGTAATTACAATTTAGCAGATTAACACTGGAGTGATAGATGAGCAGATGATGATGAGCAGATGATGTGCAAGTAGTGATACTGGTGTGCAAAAGAGCAGAAAAGTAAATAAAAACAATATGGGGATGAGGTAGGTAGATTGGTTGGGCTATTTACAGATGGACTATGTACAGCTGCAGCGATCGGTTAGCTGCTCAGATAGCTGATGTTTAAAGTTAGTGAGGGAAATGTGAGTTTCATTCAAACTCATTCAAACACTGAGCTGTATTTTACTCACATTTCACATCCATGTTGATTGACTCAGACCTCTCTGTCTTAATTGTATTCCGGGCCTCACAGTAGTACTCTCCAGTGTCAGAGGACTTGATATGATTGAAGACATGTTGTGGTCCTGTGTTCTGATTGGAGATACTCTGATAGTGGCCTCCATTCTTCTTGTACCAGGTATATTTGTCCACAGGTGGGTTGGCATCACTGCTGCAGGTCAGAGTCACTGAACTGCCCTCCACTATTTCACCAGAGGGACTGACTGACACTGAGGTGTTCCTTGGACCATCTGGTGTTGAAGATGACAGAAAAAATAACAACTCATATAACATGTAAGACACCAAGAGATGATGTAAATTAGTATAGATTAGTATATTACACTGACATGTAGAACCATGTATTACAGAGATGATGTAAATTAGTATAGATTAGTATATTACACTGACATGTAGAACCATGTATTACAGAGATGATGTAAATTAGTATAGATTAGTATATTACACTGACATGTAGAACCATGTATTACAGAGATGATGTATATTAGTATAGATTAGTATATTACACTGACATGTAGAAACATGTATTACAGAGATGATGTAAATTAGTATAGATTAGTATATTACACTGACATGTAGAACCATGTATTACAGAGATGATGTAAATTAGTATAGATTAGTATATTACACTGACATGTAGAACCATGTATTACAGAGATGATGTAAATTAGTATAGATTAGTATATTACACTGACATGTCGAAACATGTATTAGAGAGATGATGTAAATTAGTATAGATTAGTATATTACGCTGACATGTAGAACCATGTATTACAGAGATGATGTAAATTAGTATAGATTAGTATATTACACTGACATGTAGAACCATGTATTAGAGAGATGATATCAATGACTTTCACTGTAGATATATCAACATCCCATGTACTCACATCTGACAGTGAGAGTCTCTTCTGGAGAGAGGATTCTCTCAAAGCCTTTTACAGCACAGGAGTAGTTCCCTGCATCCTTACTGCTGACTGGGTCTAGGATCAGGCTGTTATAACTGGTGACTGGGTCTAGGATCAGACTGTTATAACTGGTGATTGTGTTGGTTAGATGTTGTCTGTTCTTGTACCAGATGTAGTTGGGGTTGAGACCGACTGTACATTTGGTTTTACATCTCAGTGTGACTCTCTCCCCCTCTGACACAGACGTAGGATCCATCTCCAACAGGATATCTAAGAGGAAACATCAGTCATGTATTTGACTCTAGTCTTTGTAATGTAACTAGACTTGTCCTGTTGCATAATGTGCACTATTACCTGTGACAGTCAACATCACACCAGGAACACCAGAAAATCTCCCTGTATTTGTTGTTAGTAATCTGAATTTGTATTCAGCCGAGTCCTTCTCTGTCAGGTGTGTTATTGTCATGGTGTGGTGGTTCTCTGTGGTCCTATTGTACTCCCCACGACCTGCATACTCTGGATATGACCTGAGATCTACAGGGTGTTTCTGTGTAAACCAGAATGAACCTTGTTCTTTATAACTAGTGGGATGAGTGTAAGAGCAGGATATGTCCACTGTGGAGCCCTTCAAGACACAGATTCTCCTCTTGGTGTAAGTCACCCTCCAGCAGTTTGAATTATGAACACCTGAAACATTATGCAGATATCTGTTAGTTTTTAACTATTTCTGTTTACTTTTGCTGTCGTAAACTACTTGACCATTTTCAGTAAATTAATATCCACTTTAGCTGTTATTTGGTATTGTGAAATTATAACTAAATTAATCTACACTCACAGACTGCAGGAGAGTGGAGATCCTCATGGCCTTCTACAGCACAGGAGTAGCTGCCTGCATCCTTACTGTAGACATAGTTAGAATATATAGGGGAAGTCCTCTCATGTAGATATTGTCTGTTCTTGTACCAGATGTAGGTGGGGTTACCAGGCAGGCTGCAGGTGGTTCTACAGGTCAGTGTTTTACCGTTCCGTTGTCCTGTCACCTCCACCTGCAGTTCTGAATAGAGAGGTTATGAAAACAACAACAGAGTAAGTCTGTCAGTTTCCACCATGTCACTGTTCTCATAGAACATTTAATACATAACTAAGATGGTACAGTACTATACTATATATGAAACATTACAGTACCAGTGACAGAGAGAGTGACTCCACTTTGGGCAGTTTTCCAATCTGACTTGTCTGTTTTATAGAAGAAGTAATATGTTTCTATGTCACTCAGTCTCAGGTCTGTGATTCTCAGGGTAGAGTCCTTCTCTGTTGTCCGATGGTACTCCACACGACCCTCATTATTAGATTGGATTTCAACAAATCGCCCCACACCACTATTCCAATAACACCATCCAATTGTTGTGACTGTATGACCTCTGGGATATGTGTAAGAGCAGGACAGATCCACTGTTGACCCCTTCAAGGTACAGATACTATTCTTGGTGTAGGTCACACTCCATCCATACTGCCCGAGTACCACTGAAACACAGTTAAACATCAGAAGCACATTACATTAAGCATAAACCTATTGGTTCACACTGACAGTAGGGTTTGTCCACACATTGTTGTCATACTGTATTTGCTGAGTTGAGTGTGAATGGAAACCATAAATAAGCATCACTCAGTGAAGTGTGAAAGATAACTATTTAAAGTGAAGTGGAGACGCCTAACAGAACAGATCAGAATATCATTATGACTCTTAACCTTTTAGAAATGTCTGTGGATTGATAAACAGAGCAACTAAAAGATAAGAATGAGACCATACCTGCTACAGACCAGAGAAAGACCACCAACACACTTCCTGCTGTTCTCAAGGCCATTGTTGCATCTCCCACCCTGCAGTCTTAGAAACATAAACAACAACTCACTCTATAGCTGGTGAATAACTCCACCTGATACATTGAAGTAGAAACTGTAAATGGGCTACAGGGCCTCATTACTGAAAATGAACCAGGCTCATACTGACTATGTTTCCACGCACACCAATATCCCATTATTATTTGGGATACTCAAGTATTCTGTTTTTGATTTGACGCATATAAACTTCATATTCCATTTACAATAACCCAAAAAGCGTGTATCCCGGTTATGAGAAACCTGGATAAGATGCCTTTAGACAGGATACTGTGGCAGGTAAACATCTCATCCCATTTACTGTTTTTCGTGGTCTGTGCTGTCAGGCTCAGTTTCTCATATCATGAGTGTTGTGTGATGATGTTTTCATCTGATTGTCAAATAAGTCACTTCAAACACTAGGCTACCTGCTACCTGCTACCTTCTACCTGCTATCTGCTACCTGCTACCTGCGCAGTTCGATCCACCCTAATTGCATAATCATTTATTTTGCTGATTCTCCATTCTGGACTGGTATAATTGGCTACTTTCACCCCTAATTTAGACAAGTTATCGGGATAAGTTAAGACCCAGATGCAGACCGTGTCGAAGTAACAATGTTTATTACAGCAACCGGGGCAAAGGTACAGGATGGCAGGCAGGCTCAGGGCCAGGACAGGCAAGGGTCAAATCCAAGAGGACGAGAAAAGAGAGACTGGGGAAAAGCAGGAGTTGATACAAAAACACTGGTTGACTTGACAAACAAGACGAACTGGGAACAGACAAACAGAGAACACCGATATAAATACACAAGAGATAATGGGGAAGATGGGCGACACCTGGAGGAGGGTGGAGACAATCACAAAGACAGGTGAAACAGATCAGGGTGTGACACAAATTTATGCTTGTAATTTACGACATTTGGTAGACCATTTGTTTGTCAACTACAGTGCATTTGGATAGTTGCATTACATTACGTTACATTACAGGCTTATTCTAAAATTGATTAGTTTTTTCCTCATCAATCTACACACAATAACCTCATGACAAAGCAAAAACAGTTTTTTATAAATGTATGCTAATTTATTCACAATAAAAAAAGAAATATAACATTTACAAAAGTATTCAGACCCTTTACTCAATAGTTTGTTGAAGCACCTTTGGCAGTGATTACATCAATAAGGCCTTCTTGTGTATGATGTTACAAGCTTGGCACACCTGTATTTGGAGAGTTTCTCCCATTCTTCTCTGCAGATCCTCTCAAGCTCTGTCAGGTTGCATGGGGAGCGTTGCTGCACAGCTATTTTCAGGTCCAGAGAGAGATGCTCAATCAGGTTCAAGTCCGGGCTCTAGCTGGGCAACTCAAGGACATTCAGAGACTTGTTCTGAAGCCAGTCCTGCATTGTCTTGGATGTTTGCTTAAGGTCTTTGTCTTGTTGGAAGGTGAACCTTCGGCCTAGTCTGAGGTCCTGAGCTCTTTGGAGCAGGTTTTCATCAAGGATCTATCTGTACTTTGCTCCGTTCATCTTTCCCTCTATCCTGACTAGACTCCCAGTACCTGCCGCTGAAAAACATCCCCACAGCATGATGCTTCCACCACCATTCTTCACCGTAGGGATGATGCCAGGTTTCCTCCAGACGTGACGCTTGGCATTCAGGCCAAAGTGTTCAATCTTGGTTTCATCAGACCAGAGAATCTTTTTTCTCGTGGTCTTTAGGTGCCTTTTGGCAAACTCCAAGCGGGCTGTCATGTGCCTTTTACTGAGGAGTGGATTCCGTCTGGCCACTCTACCCTAAAGGCCTGATTGGTGGAGTGCTGCTGAGATGGTTGCCCTTCTGGAAGGTTCTCCCATCTCCACAGAGCTCTGTCAGAGTGACCATTGGGTTCTTGGTCACCTTCCTGACCAAGGCCCTTCACCCCCGATTGCCCAGTTTGACCGGACGGCCTGCTCTAGGAAGAAACTTGGTGGTTCCAAACTTCTTCCATTTAAGAATGAAGGAGGCCACTGTGTTCTTGGGTATCTTTAATGCAGCAGAAATGTTTTGGTACTGTACCCTTCCCCCTCGACACAATCCTGTCTCAGAGCTCTACGGACAATTCCTTCGACCTCATGGCTTGGTTTTTGCTCTGACGTGCACTGTCAACCGTGGGACATTACATAGACAGGCGTGTACCTTTCCAAATCATGTCAAATCAATTGAATTTACCACAGGTGGACTCCAATTAAGTTGTAGAAACATCTCAAGGATGATCAATGGAAACATGATGCACCTGAGCTCAATTCCGAGTCTCACAGCAAAGGGTGTGAATAGTTAGATAAATAAACAGGGTTGTGGAGTAACGGGTTACATGTAATACGTTACATGTAAGCGATTACAAAAAAAACTAAAACCGTAACTTTAATCCGTTACATAACCAGCAAAAAGATTACAATTAGATTACGGATACTTTTGAAAAACTAGATGATTACTTCGAGGATGACTTTTAAATTTAGAAAGGATGTTTGCAAAAAAAATCTGCGACACTTCTCTGTTTTCTCAATGCCATTCAAATCAGCATTGAAAAAAGGCGCAAATCAGAGACCACTATGATGACACATCAAATGTGTTTGATCGATCGCGGGAAAAGCGCAGGAATGGGCTTTTGTAGGCTACAGTCCAAGCTATGTCTTCCAATGGTGCGAATGCTGTCGGCATCCAAAGAGTATCCAACTTGAATAAACGCTTGGAGGTAAGGATGACAGCAGTGGTGTAGTCTACGGTGATATGGATATCTCTTATTATTGATATCTACATAGGGCATTGATGTGAATCATACTACTTACTGCTCCCTCATTTAGCTGTTTGCGCCTTATGGATTGTGGTTGTTGTGGACGGCTATTCACAAATCTAAATGTGTATTTGAACCCAATGATGGTTGAATTCAGGAACTTTAAGCTGCCTATCAATCATTGTTTTTTAAACCAGTGGACAGCCAGTGAAAAATGCGCTCTTGCAACAGCTGCAGAGTGCGGATCCCAGCCTATGGAATAAAAGTGGAGCTTTTATTGCTCAATCTAATTCATGCTGATCATATTTTTTTTTACATATAGGCCTAATGGACAACTGCTCAAACTCGCATACTTTTGCTAGACTTAAAGGGGCAATCTGTAGTTGCTACATCCATTTTTGGACTGATAAATATACCAATCAAAAGTTTGGACACACCTACTCATTCAAGGTTTTTTGTTTATTTTTACTATTTTCTACATTGTAGAATAATGAAGACATCAAAACTATGAAATAACACATATGGAATCATGTAGTAACCAACAAAGTTTTGAACATATGAAAATATATTTTATAAAATACATTTTATTTTAATGTTGCTCAACATTTCTCTGGCTAGCTAACATATTCGATCCAGCTAGCAAGATACTTAAAATACTTGTTCCACCACTTTCTACCTCACCTCAAACTTTCCAAATATCAGTTGTTTTTTGGTTACATATGAAGTACTTTTCATGGCCTTCTCACCCCTGTCTCCGTGGTCAGGCTTCTCAACTAACGTTACCTCTTCGTTATAGTTCAGGGGACGCGCTGCTGTAACTGACAAACTGCCTTTCCAGAGCGCGCACTGATGCTGTGAACTAGTAAATTGGTTGTCTCCTCTTTCTTCAGTTGCGTGCTGTGCTGCATTCTGTTGTTATGTTATGTGAACGATTGGCTAAGCCTTGGATACAGCCAGTATTGCTCCACACGCGCATCACTCGTGCGCTTACAGCCAGTAAGAGATTGCATGGCTGTGTGCTCGATTTAATACACCTGTCAGCATTGGGTTTGGCCCGAAATAACCGAATCCACTAATTTGAAGGGGTGTCCACGTTCTTTTGTATATATAGTATGCATTATATATATATTGATTCAACTATAGTTAGCAGCTTCTCTTCTGTCATAACTTGTTGCCCGAGAGGACTAAATAAAGTAGGGTTTTTTCACCTTTATTTAACCAGGTAGGCTATTTGAGAACAAGTTCTAATTTTCAACTGCGACCTGGCCAAGATAAAGCAAAACAGTGTGACACAGAAAACAACACAGAGTTACACATGGAGTAAAAAATAAACAAGCCAATAACACAATAAACATGTCAATGACACAGTAGAAAAAAAAGAAAGTCTATATACAGTGTGTGCAAAAGGCATGAGGAGGTAGGCAATAAATAGGCCATAGGAGCGAATAATTACAATTTAGCAGATTAACACTCACACACACTCAAAATAAAATAAAATAAAAACAGTATGGGGATGAGGTAGGTAGATTGGGTGAGCTATATACAGATGGACTATGTACAGCTGCAGCGATCGGTTATCTGCTCAGTTGATGTTTAAAGTTGGTGAGGGAAATAAAAGTCTCCAACTTCAGCGATTTTTGCAATTCGTTCCAGTCACTGGCAGAAGAGAACTGGAAGGAAAGGCGGCCAAATGAGGTGTTGGCTTTGGGGATGATCAGTGAGATATACCTGCTGGAACGTGTGCTACGGGTGGGTGTTGTTATCATGACCAGTGAACTGAGATAAGGCGGAGCTTTACCTAGCATAGACTTATAGATGACCTGGAGCCAGTGGGTCTGGCGACGAATATGTAGCGAGGGCCAGCCGACTAGAGCATACAGGTCGCAGTGGTGGGTGGTATAAGGTGATTTTGGTAACAAAACGGATGGCACTGTGATAGACTGCATCCAGTTTGCTGAGTAGAGTATTGGAAGCTATTTTGTAGATGACATCGCCGAAGTCGAGGATCGGTAGGATAGTCAGTTTTACTCGGGTAAGTTTGGCGGCGTGAGTGAAGGAGGCTTTGTTGCGAAATAGAAAGCCGATTCTAGATTTGATTTTGGATTGGAGAAGCTTAATATGAGTCTGGAAGGAGAGTTTACAGTCTAACCAGACATCTAGGTATTTGTAGTTTTCCACATATTCTAGGTCGGAACCGTCCAGGGTGGTGATGCTAGTCGGGCGGGCGGGTGCGGGCAGCGAACGGTTGAAAAGCATGCATTTGGTTTTCCTAGCATTTAAGAGCAGTTGGAGGCCACGGAAGGAGTGTTGTATGGCATTGAAGCTCGTTTGGAGGTTAGTTAGCACAGTGTCCAAGGAAGGGCCAGAAGTATACAGAATGGTGTCATCTGCGTAGAGGTGGATCAGGGAATTGCCCGCAGCAAGAGCGACATCATAGGGTTGTACCTGGTGGGTTCCTTGATGATTTGTGTGAGATTGAGGGCATCTAGCTTAGATTGTAGGACTGCCGGGGTGTTAAGCATATCCCAGTTTAGGTCACCTAACAGAACAAACTCTGAAGCTAGATGGAGAGCGATCAATTCACAAATGGTGTCCAGGGCACAGCTGGGAGCGGAGGGGGGTCGATAGCAGGCGGCAACAGTGAGAGACTTATTTCTGGTGAGATTAATTTTTAAAATTAGAAGTTCGAACTGTTTGGGTATAGACCTGGAAAGTTTGACAGAACTTTGCAGGCTATCTCTGCGGTAGATTGCAACTCCTCCCCCTTTCGCAGTTCTATTTTGATGGAAAATGTTGTAGTTCGGTATGGAAATCTCAGAATTTTATGTGGCCTTCCTAAGCCAGGATTCAGACACGGCAAGGACATCAGGGAGTGTGCTAAAGCAGTGAGTAAAACAAACTTAGGGAGGAGGCTTCTGATGTTGACATGCATGAAACCAAGGCTTTTTCGATCACCGAAGTCAAAAAATGAGGGTGCCTGGGGACACGCAGGGCCTGGGTTTACCTCCACATCACCCGAGGAACAGAGGAGGAGTAGGATGAGGGTACGGCTAAAGGCTATCAAAAGTGGTCGCCTAGAGCGTTGGGGGACAAAGAATAAAAGGAGCAGATTTCTGGGCGTGGTAGAATAGATTCAAGGCATAATGTGCAGACAGGGGTATGGTGGGGTGTGGTTACAGCGGAGGTAAGCCCAGGCACTGAGTGATGATAAGAGAGGCTGTATCGCTGGACAAGCTGGTTATAATGGGTGAGGTCACCGCATGTGTGGGAGGTGGGACAAAGGAGGTATCAGAGGTATGATGAGTGGAACTAGGGACTCCATTGTAAACTAAAACAATGATAACTAACCTTAACAACAGTATACAAGGCATATTGACATTTGAGAGAGACATACAGCGAGGCATAAAGTAATCACAGGTGTTGATTTGGAGAGCTAGCTAAGACAACAACGGGTGAGACAACAACAGCTAATCAGCTAAAACAACAACAAAGGTAAAATGGCGATGACTGGGCAGAGAGGGTCGGTTAACTACACACAGAGCCTGAGTTCGCGGCTGGGGTCGACAGATAAACAAAAAATAAACAGAATGGAGTACTGTGATTAATGGACAGTCCAGCAGACATCAGCTATGTAGCCAAGTGATCATAGGGTCCAGGGGGGAGCAGTGGATGGAACAGGGAAGCTGCGGAGTAGTCGCTACTACGCTAGCATGCGGGCGACACAGCATTTAAAGTTTGTAGCCCGGGGCTAGTAGAAGCGTCTGCTCCGATGTCCGACGGAGGCCGGTTGAAGGCACAGCGGATGGAGTATTCGTCGGCAGACCAGTCGTGGTGGTGCGGCGGGGCGGATCCAAGCCAGACGGCGAATTAGGTCTATGTCTTACATAGATAGAATGCATGCATTAGTAATCTAGGGGTAAAGTTCTGTGTTTCATTTAGGGGGAGAAAACGACGGGGAGAAAACGCAATAACTCCAAAACAGTGGAAAGAGTCGTCCTGTGCAAAATGTCCAAATGTCATCAGTTTGACCAGTTTAAAGAAAATTATGAAACAAGTTTCTGATTGGACTTCAGTCGTGTATTATATGTGGTTGAAATACTGTCTTCTTGCATAACAGTGTCAAAGATAACACATGCCACGCCATTCCATTTTCTCAAGAAATGCTGAAAGAGAGAAGTCATATTTCTCCACTCCTGTTCCTGATACAAAATTAACATTTGTTGTTTCATTTTACTGGGGAAAAATTCACAATTCTACTGGAGTTAATAATATATAGGATGTAGGCCTACAGTCAGTGTCCATATTTCAGTTACTATTCCATTTAGCCCATATGAATTTAAATGATAAATATTCTGTGTATTCATGGGTACAGGGATACTGGTGAGCGGGATATCAAAGGTACATGTAAACAGCTACTATCCGGAATACTGTGCGTATGTAAACGTGGTCATTGTGTATGTTCAAACTGACAAGCGGTATGATGCAAAAGCAATTTCCTAATGTATACAATAGTCATCATCATCATCAACAACAACAGCAATAACAACAACAACAACAACATCAACAATAACTTATTGAACAGATGTGTAGTACTGTTAACACATATTTCTACATTGATTGTTCTGAAGCTGTTTTATTCTCAGAAGCCCAAATATAGGAGGATAAATGTTCGATCCTCTACGGTCCATCAAGCTGTACAGCAGCCTAAAGACTGACCACCAGGTTCAATGATAGCCTCACAGATTGTGGATAAGAGCTAAGTGACTGACAAACAAACAAACACACACGCAGTCATGTATAACTAACCTTGTGGGGACACACAATTCAGTCCTATTCAAAATCCTATTTTCCCTAAAACTTACCCTAACCCTAACATTAACCCTAACCTTGACCCCAAAAACCGAACCTTAACCCTAATCCTAGCTCCTAACCCTAAAACTAACCCTAGCTCCTAAACATAAACCTAATTCTTACGATCACACTAATTCAAACCTTAACCCTAAACTCCCTAGAAATAGAATTTGACCTTGTGGGAACAAACAAAAATGTTCCTAGTTGGTCAAATTTTTTGTTAGATTACTATTCTTGGGGGACATCTGGTTCCCACAACTATAGTTAAACATGTCCACAAAAACACACACACACACACACACACCTTTTTATCATACTTATATGGACCAGGGGCCCTGATCCTTGATCAGCACTCCTACACTCTGATACAATTAATGAATACTCACCCTGATCTAACAACCAAAACACAGCTCAAAATAAATCAAAAAGTAATAGCTAAATTAAGTAAAATGATACATTGCCCTCGTGTACATGACTTATGGCTAAAAACCAAATAACCCAAAACAATATTTCAAGATCATAAAGCATACTTACAGCGTGAAGGGGAGAAGTCGTATACGGTAAGTCAGCTTCCTGGTAGTGTGTGGAAACTGCGAGTAAGTGTGCGTTCTGTGGTTGATACATATTTAAAGTAGTTACGACATAAGTAACTGATACAGAACTGTCCTTTCCTTCCTCTTAAAGACATTAACATGCATGAGGACCAGAACAGCACACCAGAAAAGGGAGACTGTATTTTAATAGAACATGTCTACACACCCTTGAACTTTTTTTCACATTTTGGTGCCTTACAATTAAATATAAAAAGGGATTAAATTAAAAATCTTCCTAACAGATATGCTCAACCAACTCCACGTTTTCAAAGTGAAAGAAAGTTGCAGATCATTTTTCAAATTAAGAGAAAACTCATCATAGTTGGATTAGTCTCCACCCCTCTGAGTTAATATTTAGTGGAAAACACTTTGGCAGCCATTACAGCTGTGAAACCTTTGAAATACGATTCTACCACCTTTGCACAAATCTTAGGGAAATATCTATCCATTGTTTTCGTCAAAATTGCTCAAGCTCTTAACATTTGGTTGGGAATCATTGATGGACAGCAATATTCAAACCTTGTCTCTGATTGTTAAGCAAGTCAGGGCTGAGACTAGACCACTCATGAACACTGAACACCTCTTAGTAAGCCATTCTGGTGTGTCTTTGGCATTAACATTTGTGTAATTGTAAAAAAAAATATATATATAGATATATATATAAATATATACACTGCTCAAAAGAATAAAGGGAACACTAAAATAACACATCCTAGATCTGAATGAATGAAATATTCTTATTAAATACTTTTTTCTTTACATAGTTGAATGTGCTGACAACAAAATCACACAAAAATTATCAATGGAAATCAAATTTATCAACCCATGGAGGTCTGGATTTGGAGTCACACTCAAAATTAAAGTGGAAAACCACACTACAGGCTGATCCAACTTTGATGTAATGTCCTTAAAACAAGTCAAAATGAGGCTCAGTAGTGTGTGTGGCCTCCACGTGCCTGTATGACCTCCCTACAACGCCTGGGCATGCTCCTGATGAGGTGGCGGATGGTCTCCTGAGGGATCTCCTCCCAGACCTGGACTAAAGCATCCGCCAACTCCTGGACAGTCTGTGGTGCAACGTGGCGTTGGTGGATGGAGCGAGACATGATGTCCCAGATGTGCTCAATTGGATTCAGGTCTGGGGAACGGGCGGGCCAGTCCATAGCATCAATGCCTTCCTCTTGCAGGAACTGCTGACACCCTCCAGCCACATGAGGTCTAGCATTGTCTTGTATTAGGAGGAACCCAGGGCCAACCGCACCAGCATATGGTCTCACAAGGGGTCTGAGGATCTCATCTCGGTACCTAATGGCAGTCAGGCTACCTCTGGCGAGCACATGGAGGGCTGTGCGGCCCCCCAAAGAAATGCCACCCCACACCATGACTGACCCACCGCCAAACCGGTCATGCTGGAGGATGTTGCAGGCAGCAGAACGTTCTCCACGGCGTCTCCAGACTGTCACGTCTGTCACATGTGCTCAGTGTGAACCTGCTTTCATCTGTGAAGAGCACAGGGCGCCAGTGGCGAATTTGCCAATCTTGGTGTTCTCTGGCAAATGCCAAACGTCCTGCACAGTGTTGGGCTGTAAGCACAACCCCCACCTGTGGACGTCGGGCCTTCATACCACCCTCATGGAGTCTGTTTCTGACCGTTTGAGCAGACACATGCACATTTGTGGCCTGCTGGCGGTCATTTTGCAGGGCTCTGGCAGTGCTCCTCCTGCTACTCCTTGCACAAAGGCGGAGGTAGCGGCCCTGCTGCTGGGTTGTTGCCCTCCTACGGCCTCCTCCACGTCTCCTGATGTACTGGCCTGTCTCCTGGTAGCGCCTCCATGCTCTGGACACTACGCAGACAAACACAGCAAATCTTCTTGCCACAGCTCGCATTGATGTGCCATCCTGGATGAGCTGCACTACCTGAGTCACTTGTGTGGGTTGTAGACTCCGTCTCATGCTACCACTAGAGTGAAAGCACCGCCAGCATTCAAAAGTGACCAAAACATCAGCCAGGAAGCATAGGAACTGAGAAGTGGTCTGTGGTCACCTCCTGCAGAACCACTCCTTTATTGGGGGTGTCTTGCTAATTGCCTATAATTTCCACCTGTTGTCTATTCCATTTGCACAACAGCATGTGAAATTTATTGTCAATCAGTGTTGCTTCCTAAGTGGACAGTTTGATTTCACAGAAGTGTGATTGACTTGGAGTTACATTGTGTTGTTTAAGTGTTCCCTTTATTTTTTTGAGCAGTGTATATAAACCAGGCATGCACGTAAAAATACTGTGTTATTGGGACTTATGTTGAAATGGCATTTGAATTGAGTGAACTAGTGAGCTCAGCTAGCTTGTTAGCTACATGAAGAGGCTGTTATTCAGCGATAAACAAGCATTTCGGTGCATCACACAGCTACTCTGAATGTACTGGATTGTGAACAATACGATATGCTGCCGCTGAATTACAGCAAAACCCCATAGTTAGCTTGTGAGCTTGCAAGATAGCTAACTTTTATCTATCAACATTAGCTAGCTAGAAACAACAGACAACAGTGAGCTGACATTATGCCAAGGCCAAGGCAAGCTGCTCTGAGTTTCCAGTGTGTTCTTGTGTGAAAGAGATGTCTTCAGCTCACTGATCTTCAGAGCAATGTACCCAAAGTGAACCCTGACATGCATATAACTAAGTCTGTCTGTCTGGGATTATTGTGTCCTACTGTATCTGCATGATGCGTGTTTTTTGAAAATGACATTGAATAATCTTTCATGAAAATGTTTATTGCTGCTTCGTTATTGTTATTTTATTGTGTAATCATTTTTTTTAGCATTTTTATCATTAAAAAAATCTCATATTTTCTTACATAAAAACAACTGCATTGTTGCTTAAGGGCTTGTCAGTAACCATTTCACAGTAAGGTCTACACCTGTTGTATTCAGCGCATGTGACAAATACAATTTGATTTGATTTGTGTGTTTAGGTGCTGGACATTGCTCCCTCTGACTCCGATTCTGAACATCTAAAAGTCTGAGCCGTTTGGGGGGTTCTACTAGCTGACATATGGAATTGTTTAAATTCTAATTTGATTTTGATTTATAGTATCCCTTTAGGTAAAACAAGTAAATACATAAAAATGATTTGATAAAATATTGAATTTGGCCTATACTGCTATAGACAATACAAACGCATTGAACAACACATTCATAAATGGTAAAACAAAGACAGTGAAAAAATGTATCATAAGGACTAATGTTTTTAAGTGACTGTCCTATATCTAGGGGATATAACAACATGTGTTTTTATGGACACATACACTATACAAAAGTATGTGAACATCCCTTCAAATTAGTGGATTAGGTTATTTCAGTCACACCTGTTGCTGACAGATGTATAAAATCGAGCACACAGCCATGCAATTTCCATAAACATTGGCAGTAGAATGGCCTTAATGAAGAGCTCAGTGACTTTCAACATGGCACCTTCATAGGATGCCACCTTTACAACAAGTCAGTTTGTCAAATTTCTGCCCTGCTAGAGCTGCCCTGGTCAACTGTAAATGCTGTTATTATGAAGTGGTAACGTCTAGGAACAACAACGGCTCAGCCGTGAAGTGGTAGGCCACACAAGCTCACAGAACGGGGTCCACTGAGTGCTGAAGCACGTAACGTGTAGAAATCGTCTGTCCTCAGCTGCAACACTCACTCCCGAGTTCCGAACTGCGGCTAGAAGCAACTTCAGCACAAGAACTGTTCGTCGGGAGCTTCATGAAATGGGTTTCCATTTCTTAAGATCACCGTGCGCAATAACAAGCGTCGGCTGGAGTAGTGTAAAGCTCGCCGCCATTGGACTCTGGAGCAGTGGAAACGCGTTCTCTGGAGTGATGAATCACACTTCACCATCTGGCAGGCAGACGGACGAATCTGGGTTTGGCGGATGCCAGGAGAACGCTACCTGCCCCAATCCACAGTGCCCACTGTAAAGTTTGGTGGAGGAGGAATAATGGTCTGGGGCTGTTTTTCTTGGTTTGGGCTAGATCCCTTAGTTCCAGTGAAGGGAGACCTTAACGCTACAGCAAACAATAATATTCTATACGATTCTGTGCTTCCAACTCTGTGGCAACAGTTTGGGGAAGACACTTTCCTGTTTCAGCATGACAATGCCCCCGTGTACAAAGCAAGATCCATACAGAAATGGTTGGTCGAGATCGGTGTGGAAGATCTCAACCCCATCAAAAACCTTTGGGATGAATTGGAACGCCGACTGCACGTCTGCCCTAATCGCCGAACATCACTGCCCAAGCTCACCAATGCTCTTGTGGCTGAATGGAAGCAAGTCCTCACAGCAATGAAATCAAATCAAATTGTATTTGTCAAATACACGTGTTTAGCAGTTGTTATTGCGGGTGTTAGCCAAATTGCTGTAGCGAAATGCTTGAAGCAATGTTCCAACATCTAGTGGAAAGCCTTCCCAGAAGAGTGGAGGTTGTTATAGTAGCAATGCACAACACATCAGCTGTATGTGACCAGGCGAGAAAACCTTTCCAAGCTAAACCACTACACACACCCTATATCGTTGTCACCATATTAGCTAAAGTAACGTCATAGTCAACATAGTGCAAAGACCTGGCTAGATCATAAAGCAACAATTGTCCAGACAGAGGATTGAGTTTACCAATTTACGTTTTATTAACCCAACTTCACACAGGCTACTGTTTGGCCGTAGCCCACACCAAATAAATGAAGGATACCCTATAAAAAAAGTGAACTTTTCTTGTGAAGGCCAGATGTAAGAGAGAGAACAATGGCTAAACCTGGTCTTAACTTCCAATGGTCCATCCCCCTGCCCAACCCCCTCCACGCCACTCCACCAACCACCAGGATGCCCGGCATCAGAACATTCCAGGCATTCCGTGATTGGCAGGTTGATTGGCATGTCAGACCCTGCGAACACTGGGTACTGGTAAGTACAACACAACCAACTAATAGCCTAACACATAACTTCACAGCTGTCTGTGTGGGTCGCTACAATAGCTAATAGAACTAACGCGTTAGTAATCCCGCTAAAATCATGCAGTAACGTTACTGTGTACAGTCAGTAAGCAGTTTAGCACTTACACAGGCGAGTCCCGATGGCAATAAATCAGTAAAACCAAAAGCATCCCTCTGTTTGAGCAGGGTGTTTGAGAAGGCTAAACTAGATAGCTGCATTTGCTGGCTAAGTAAGTGAAAGTGAAAAAGAATTACGAAATCTCTCTCTATCGC
This sequence comes from Salvelinus namaycush, assembly GCF_016432855.1. NCBI lineage: Eukaryota > Metazoa > Chordata > Actinopteri > Salmoniformes > Salmonidae > Salvelinus > Salvelinus namaycush. The sequence continues at coordinate 2,858,733 of NC_052345.1, forward strand.
TCTCTATCTTGCTTCTCCTTCATTTTGGAAAAAAATGTGTTTGTTCAAAACTGTTCAACTATTGTCTTTCTCTCTGAGTCAACTACTCACCACATTGTATGCACTGCAGTGCTAGCTAGCTGTAGCTTATGCTTTCAGTACTAGATTAATTCTCTGATCCTTTGATTGGGTGGACAAAATGTCAGTTCATTCTGCAAGAGCTCTGATAGGTTGGAGGACATGCTCTGGAACTTGTCATAATTACTGTGTAAGTCTATGGAAGGGGGCGAGAACCATGAGCCTCCTAGGTTTTGTATGGAAATCAATGTACCAAGGGGACAGAAGCTAGCTGTCCTCCAGCTACACCATGGTGCTACCCTACAGAGTGCTGTTGAGGCTACTATAGACCTTCATTGCAAAATAGTGTGTTTTAATCATTTATTTGATTAGATAGTTTCATCTAAAAAGGATAACTTTTTAAATGTTTAACTTTTTTTTTTTTAATAATGGAATTCACTAAGGAGGATGGCCCTCCCCTTCCTCCTCTGAGGAGCCTCCACTGTGTCACATGGCCCTCTCTGCCTCACCATACCGCTGGAGAGAAGAGGGCAGGAGGGAGGGAGGGGGGAGGAAGAGAGATGGCGAGAGTCAGAATTCTGACAGACAGACACACACACACACACAAAGCATCGTGCACGTTCACAGTAGATAGCTCAGATAGTGACCTTCAACCCTGTTAGTGCACTCCCTTTGTGGAAGCATCACTTTGGCCAATCAGGAGCAAGCTGGGTGGACTTCTGAGCATCTGATAAGTCAGAGGAGTAGATCTCCAAACACCCGTAGCTGTATCAATTATTCCCAAAGAACCAGAGAGAGAGAGAGAGAGAGAGAGAGAGAGAGAGAGAGAGAGAGAGAGAGAGAGAGAGAGAGAGAGAGAGAGAGAGAGAGAGAGAGAGAGAGAGAGAGAGAGAGAGAGAGAGAGAGAGAGAGAGAGAGAGAGAGAGAGAGAGAGAGAGAGAGAGAGAGAGAGAGAGAGAGAGAGAGAGAGAGAGAGAGAGAGAGAGAGAGAGAGAGAGAGAGAGAGAGAGAGAGAGAGAGAGAGAGAGAGAGAGAGTTTGGACAAGATTACACAAATCTAATTTCAGGTGGGGGTATAGTGGTATTTTATGTTGTGTACCTGTGGTGTTTGGGGTCATAGGTAGAGGTCAAGCTTTAAGGTGCTGTGTATCTGTGGTCTTTGGGGTTACAGTGGATTGTCTCAGAGAACATGTCCACATCCTGAGAGTACTGGCTGCTTAAACAGCTGAATACCCTTCTCTGGAGGAGAACACACACATACAGTGTTAAACTGGGGTCATTTCAGTGAATAGAAATAATCATTCTGAGACAATTGTGTTCATGTCACCTGTTAGTGAGTCTCTCTTCCTCTTCACAGGGTCTGAACTCTCCACCTGATATGAGACAACTCAGTTAACACTGCCTCTGTGTGTGTGTGTGTGTGTGTGTGTGTGTGTGTGTGTGTGTGTGTGTGTGATTGGTGATTAATTGTTAGTGCACACTTCAGGAAGGGTGGAGAAAAGGGACGCAGCCAGAAAGTACTGGGGCCAGGGGCAGAGAGGAACAGGGGCTAGGGGCAGAGAGGAACAGGCAAAGCCTAAATCGTTTTCCTAGATATGGTCTATGTCTTTGCCAGGGTAGAGGAATTCACATCTTTCATCAATGTCGTTTTTTTTCTTTAATTGTCACTCGACGAGTGAATTCAGACAATCCAATCAGTGAGGGAAACGTAAATATACGCCACGTGGCACCGGATAAAGATACAGATAAAAATTACATTTAATAATGACACTTCATCTGATTTGATAAAACTGTATTTTATTATTAATGAATACAACTGATTGACATAATAAAACAGTCATTTGTACACTCAGCTCCCCCACATGCTGAGTGAGGGGTTACAGACAGATTGTCATTTTACATTGATGCTCTCAAACAATCATTGTGTACTCCTCATATTGTCACTTTAGTCAACTGAACATACATGTATTAGTCCACTGAACATACATGTATTAGTCCACTGAACATACATGTATTAGTCCACTGAACATACATGTATTAGTCCACTGAACATACATGTGTTAGTCCACTGAACATACATGTGTTAGTCCACTGAACATACATGTGTTAGTCCACTGAACATACATGTGTTAGTCCACTGAACATACATGTGTTAGTCCACTGAACATACATGTGTTAGTCCACTGAACAAACACTGAGTGTACAAAACATTATGAACACCTGCTATTTCCATGACATTAACTGACCAGGTGAATCCAGGTGAAAGCTATGATCCCTTATTGATGTCACTTGTTAAATCCACTTCAATCAGTGTAGATGAAGGGGAGGAGACAGGTTAAAGAAGGATTTTTAACCATTAAGATATTTGAGACATGGATTGTGTATGTGTGCCATTCAGAGGGTGAATGGGCATGATACAATATTGAAGTGCCTTTGAATGGGGTACAGTATTAGGTGCCAGGCGCACTGCTTTGAGTGTGTCAAGAACTACAACGCTGCTGGGTTTTTCATGCTCAACAGTTTCCTGTGTGTATCAAGAATGGTCCACCACAGAAAGGACATCCAGCAAACTTGACACAACTGTGGGAAGCATTGGAGTCAACATGGGCCAGAATCCCCGTGGAACACTTTCGACACCTTGTAGAGTCCATGCCCCGACGAATTGAGGCTGTTCTGAGGGCAAAAGGGGGTGGCGCAACTCAATATTAGGAAGGTGTTATGGGTCTTGTTCCAATATCCACAGCAGCACACTACTTGTTTCATTTAAGGTGGTCTAGTGTGGATGTTAGAACACCCCATGGACACTGGTGACGTTCCAGGCTGACTCATGGTTGCATGCCACGTCACTGACTGTGCAGTCGTGCATCAGTTTGCTATATCATGATTGGGTTAGCTGACATCTTAAAGACACACCTATCCAGGTGTTGTGAGAGAAGGCAGGTGAGTGCAATTTAGTCTGCCTGGAACACGCCCTATATTCAATTAAAAAGCTTTGTTTATTTATCCCCTGTAGGGGCAATTACTTGGCACCCTATGACATCAGGCTGGCAGTGAGTCTCACAGCGACATCACAAGGAGTCACACATTCAGGTCACATGTCCAGTCACATGACCATACATACATACACAGTAAAACACATGATAACAACAGATGTCAGCCCCCTTAGTGTCTACAACATGGTCATCATAGAGGCGGTCCACTGGACAAAGATCCCTTCAAGGATCTAATGATGATGTAATTTCCATGTTTCACAGCTCAGGCCGAGGGAGAGGGGGAAGGAAATCAGAGGTGCACTCCTCTTCACTTTGATTGACACTTCACACACTCATTCTATATCTCTAGTGTTCTGTCTGGGATCTGTGGTCTGTGCCAGAGGACTACAAACGGGGTGACACCCCCCAACACCCCCATTCTATCCAAGCCTCCTGTTCCCTTTTAAAGTAGGGAGACAGTCCCTCATCCTCTTCCTTCATCTTCATCATTCTCCTCCCTCTCTACTATCCAGTCGCTGCGTGGTGGTCAGGGTTGCCATGGTTTCCTGTCTCTTCCTTTCTGGTCAGGCTTGTGTTTGAAGCGACACTTGTCACCATAGAAACAGCCGGTGGTCCTCCAGAAGAAACACTCGTCACCATTGATGGGAGCCATCCTCCTGGTCCTGGGAGAGAGAGAGACAAACAGTATGAAAACACAAACACCTGCACCTGTGCTCCTGCTTCCTCCTTCCATCACTTTGTACATTTCAAAAGTTTATATGAGATGATTGGTAACACTTTAGAATAACTCATAATGATGTTTTGAATGACAGACGGATGTCCTTACCCTGTGGAGGCGTACTGGGAGGCTGAGGAGGTGTTGAGGCCTATAGGGTTGGTCCTCTGAGGAGAGGGAGGGGTTCTCTGCATCCAGCGGTCTGGGTACCTGATTACCAGCCTGGTGCTCTCCAGCTCCACACCCTGGACAGGAGGACAAACAGCAGGCACATTCAAAATAGATGCAATAGAATAGCATAGTCCCAAAAGTACAATGGAACCAATAACAACGTATTGGGTTTTATTACCGGCACAAAGATTGTTTTTCCTTTGCAGCCAGAAAGGAGTTGAATTGTTGGTCTTTTCTCTCCAAGTTGAACGATGATGATACTATTTATGTGCAAGACTCAAGCTCTACACTGAAGGCTCTTGACTCTGTGTATCATGCAGAGACGTCTAACTCACCATTGTGATCTCTACAGTGCTGTCAGGTGGACATCATTAGTAACACGCAGGCTCAAACACTGGTACATTCTTATTCATTTAAGAAAAACTGCTCTTCTAGCTCAAAATGAGAAGACATAATACAAGCTCAGATCTCAAATCTTGTTTTATGCTAATAGTCCCTTTCATTACTCAGCCCCTGATCTTGAATTCCCTCCAAGCCAACCTAAAACACCAGTACCTGGTGTCCCTGGAGGAGTTCAAAGGACAAATAGATGAACAGGTCATTGAGCCATGTAGCTGTTTCTAGTTGTCACCCCATGTCACTAGTTTGCATAGCCTTATGTAAGGAAGCCTGTTTTACACTACATACACACAGTTTGTTTGCTGGTATATTTGAGCTGTTGCCAGTGTCTTCTGTCTGTTGTCCTTTTAGTCAAACTTATTTTTAATAAAGTTTTTGTACAGAGGTTTTCGTTTTTCGGGATGTCTCATGGTCTGACAAACATCTCTCTCGCTCTGCCACCTTTCACCACAAGTGCGACATCGGCGGATGCGGGGGACTGATATCTCTATCTTGAACGGACAGATTTTTAGGCGACTTGTATTATTATGTTAATTAGATTGAAACAGTTTTTGGGGGGGTTATCCATACTCACAGGAGGCCTTTAGCCTCACCGTCATTGTAAATAATCATTTGTTATTAATAATTGACTTGCCTGTTTAAATAAAGGTTAAATAAACATTGTCCCAATCAGACAACAGAACCAAAAGCATAGTCCCAAAAGTACAATAGCATAGTCCAAAAGAACAGTCCCAAAAGTACAACGGAACCAATAGCATAGTCCCAAAAGTACAACGGAACCAATAGCATAGTCCCAAAAGTACAATCTCCTATAGTTTAAGCTAAATTGAATTGAAAGCACATCTCACATATTTGAAGGCATTTGACAGCATTATGTTTCATCCCATCACTCACCTGGAGCCTCTCCAAGGCGCGAGCGGCCATGTTGGCATTCTTGAAGTTGACAAAGGCACAGAATCTCTCATGTAGAACTCTGATACTCTCTATTTCCCCACACCTACAGTAAAGAACATAGAATTAGAAAGTAAAAGAATAATGACCACCATTCCAACTCAACAAACAGATAAATGTCATAGTATTAGAATGGTGGACCAGCGGCCATTTTGAGTAAACCATTTAAAATGTTAATGTTATGTTTCTTGATGATTATCACCACACACCATGTAAGAAACAAAGAAAGTCACAGCAAGAGAAGCCTAAGCAGTGGATATGGAGATAGAGACAGATAGATAGGTGTAGCTACTGAACTAAAACAGATGGAAATGGGGCATGATGGTCGTACGTTTTGAAAAGGTCCCATATGTGTTTCTCAGTAAGGTCCACGGTGACGTTCCCCACCCAGAGAGAGGGACAGGGGGACCTGAGGACAAGAGGAGCGAAGGGGACCATGGTGAAAAACACATTCATTACAGCAACATTATAACACCACAACATTATGCAACCTAAATGCCACCCTATTCCCTACATACAGTTGAAGTCGGAAGTTTACATACACTTAGGCCGGAGTCATTAAAACTCGTTTTCAAACACTCCACAAATTTCTTGTTAACAAACTATAGCTTTGGCAAGTCGGTTAGGACATCTACTTTGTGCATGAAACAAGTCATTTTTCCAACAATTGTTTACAGACAGATTATTTAACTTATAATCCACTGTATCACAATTCCAGTTGGTCAGAAGTTTACTTCATGACATCAGTCAGGAAGTTAAAGCTTGGTCGCAAATGGGTCTTCCAAATGGACAATGACCCCAAGCATACTTCCAAAGTTGTGGCAAAATGGCTTAAGGACAACGAAGTCAAGGTATTGGAGTGGCCATCAGAAAACTCTGACCTCAATCCTATAGAACATTTGTGGGCAGAACTGAAAAAGTGTGTGCGAGTAAGGAGGCCTAAAAACCTGACTCCGTTACACCAGCTCTGTCAGGAGGAATGGGCCAAAATTCACCCAACTTATTGTGGGAAGCTTGTGGAAGGCTACCCGAACCGTTTGACCCAAGTTAAACAATTTAAAGGCAATGCTACCAAATACGAATTGAGTGTATGTAAACTGACACACTGGGAATGTGATGAAAGTAATAAAAGCTGAAATAAATCATTCTCTCTACTAGTATTCTGACATTTCACATTCTTAAAATAAAGTGGTGAACCTAACTGACCTAAGACAGGGATTTTTACTAGGATTAAATGTCAGGAATTGTGAAAAACTGAGTTTATATAAACTTCCGACTTCAACTGTTCATTACTTTTGACCAAGGCCTATAGGGATCTGGTCGAAAGAAGTGCACAATATAGGGAATAGGGCAGGGTTTATACTAGCCAGTAATAGCCGGCTTTTGGCCGATTAATTTTTATTTTATTTTTTAAAGCCGATAAATAAAATTGCCATTGGCCAATTGTCCGGGAGAAGAAAAAAATCCCATTGCGAAATAGCCTAAAAAGCATTATTCATTGATGGAAATACCAGTTGATCTAAATACATTGGACTGGTCATGGTTATCGGTCTATAGGTTAATTTGCATAATTTAGTGGAATTAAATTGGCACGTGTACAGTATATTCGTAATGCATTTTATTTATCACACGCGCACAGCATACAGATACAGAGATCTGTCAGACAGCGCGAGTGCTGCTGCTACAGCATCTCAAACAGCAAATGAACAGGCAACGCAAGTCTTCATCACCGCGTCACACACCACTTTGTAATGAGATGGAGGCAGTACACATTTTGAAAACATATACTTAATTGATTGATACCTGAACTTTTTAAATCAGGGGTTGGTGTCACGATCGTTTGTTGAATAAATGGACCACGGCGCAGCTTGCGTAGAGTTCCCCATGTTTAATTAATGAAACTCACAAAAAAAACAATAAAGACTAAACGAACGTGAAGTTCAAGCAGTGCTCACAGGCGACTACACAGAAATAAGATCCCACAACCAACAGGTGGGAAAAGGCTGCCTAAATATGATCCCCAATCAGAGACAACGATAAACCGCTGCCTCTGATTGGGAACCATACCAGGCAAACATAGAAAACAAAAACACCTAGTTAGGAACACCCCCCCCCCCCCCCCTCCCTAGTCACACCCCGACCTAACCAATATAGAGAATAGAAAAGGCTCTCTTTTGGTCAGGGCGTGACAGTTGGAAACAAAATCATTTTCCAATCTATTCGTTCTGAACAGAACCATTATCTTGTTTGTGCCGTTCCACTGTTCCGAACAGCAAAATAATGTTCTGAACCGGTTCAAACAAAACAAAAGTAACTGTTTATATCGTTCCTTTCTAAACCAATAAAATATATATATATTTTTTTACATTTAGCTCGACAATAAAGGACTTCACCAATGGATAGAGCAGCTTGCTATGGAGCGGCCAAGCTAAGTACATGCATTGGACAGACAAGTGTAGAGAAGGATGCTAGATGTGACTGAAAATACACTGGTGAGAAGGGAGTTGGTCATAAAGTGATGACATGCATTGTTGTGATGACATGCATTATCTGAATTAGGCCCACAGAATCATACCTGCGGAGGAGAAGCATCTATGAAGGAACTTTGAATGTCTGATCTTCAGAGAGTTGGCTTAACTAACATTGGACCAGAACAAACCCTTGATCATGACTCTCAGTTCCATTACAGTACACTAGGAAACTGCTGTACCCTGCCTATTTGCTTAAAAAATATCCTTTGCTATTTATTTGTATTTTTTATACGTTATGTTTTATGACTGCTGCAAAATGAATTGCCTCTCTGCGGACATTAAAGTCTTCTGAATCTGAATACATAATTCTGCCTAGAGTTTGAGAGCTAGACCAGAGCTAGCTAGCTAGCTAACAAGCTTGTGTGTGCAGAGCAGCACCAGAATTAAAATAAAAACATGTCTATAGTACTATAGTATCCTTAACTAGCATTGAAAAGGTTAATCCATTCTTCTCTAGTAAAAAATATTTTAATCAAGCGTGTAACGTCAGTAACTACAGTAGACTACGCTTCGGAGGGAGGGGCAGTTAGCCTACACACACACACACTCAGGCAAAGATTTTCAGCTGGCAGTGCAGGCAGACACTGGATTAAGTTTCTGAGTGACAGAGTGAGGGCTTTGCATTGGCACTTTGTTGCGTTTTTGGTGGGACTGGAAAAAAATGCCTGGAAAGAAAATAACATTATTAACCGGTTCCCATGCTTTTAAAATAACAGTTCTGTTCCGGTACAGTATAGATCACTTTCGTTCTCGGTTCTGGTTCTGTTCTTCGTTTTCGGTTCTGTTCCCCAAACCGGTTCCAACCCCTGGTTTTACTACACATTATTAGGCATGTCTTACTTTGCATCAAAGTAGCCTGGCCAAAATCAGACTATATCCGTGGAGGCAATTATTTTATATCAACTTTCTTTCTTGTCCAGTAAACAAAGGCAGAATCCTAGTCATACCAGCAACCCATGCTTGTTGTTGCATATCAGATGTCCCCTCTTTCAAAATTTCTAACATATTTTCATCTCTGTCACATGAAACCGCTCGCATGTGCAGTGTTCTTTTGACAATGGTGTTTTCCTGCTAATTGCATTATGGAACACACATTCACACATAGCCTACTGCCTTCTGCACATTGTTGCATTTATAATGTGAATAAATAATAGTTTAACATTTTAATCTTAAACCAGCACTCAACAACCTTTTCTGAGTCAAGATCACTTTGAGTCAAGATGCAAGCCGAGATCTACCGCTCAGCTTTTTTTTTTAAACATGACTTAAACATAAGCCTTTGCAACATTAACTAATTAAAAACAGTCCTGTAGCAATGAGGTTTGTACAGTAGGCTATAGGCCCTATATATTATCACTGCATATTGTGTTCATGGTTGTTCTTCAGACCCTTTTTTTGATTATATTTCATAATTGTAGGTATATGATCACACTTGTGAGGCACAGCTGAGTGAGCATAATCATTTGCTTATTTTGTTTACTGTACTGATGGCCTGCATCTGATGGTCAGTCTGAGGGGAGGGAAGGAGCAGCGGTGAGGCTGCCTCTCTCCCTCCCTCCTCTCTCCCTCCCTCAGCTGAGAAAAGGGGACACAGTCTTCCAGCTGATGGTGAGGCTGCCTCTCACCCGACTCACCGTCCCTCCTCTCTCCCTCCCTCCTCTCTCCCTCCCTCAGCTGAGAAAAGGGGACACAGTCTTCCAGCTGATGGTGAGGCTTAAGTCGCACTGCATTACTTCTGCCTCATGAACCAATTAATGTTGTTACTCATATGACCAGAGAAATAACAACAACGCAAGCTTATCGAAAAACTCGCATTTTATGGCTTATAAAACTGATGAACTTGGTGTTGACAGTGCTGAATAACAACTTAAACATGTAATTAATTATAAAATCAGCAGCTCTTTGCTGTATTTGTTGAGTCTCTGTCTACTCATGGTTTTAAACGTTTAGAAATCTCACATGATCAACTTTGCTGTGAGTTCTTTCTTTTTACAGTCTATGGAGCGAGGAAACTGTGCAGACACGGTGACCTGAGCTATCTGATTGGCCAGCGGTAGGCCTACAGGTGCACTTGATTTGCTCTCTGGGCCTGCCGAGTAGGCGGAGTTCCTTTAGACACATGAAATGGTTTAAAATGGAAACACTTTGCCTTCCCGGCGCTAGTGCTGCTGAATCAAGTGCACCTACCATCAACAGCGTGAAACCCAAAACATTTAATAGGAACGCAAGGCGATTGACTAGGAATGGCTTGGAAATCGAGCAGTCGATGGTTGGCGACCACTGATCTAAACCTTCTGCTCTGCATCAGATTCATTAAAAAGTTATGTTTTTTAATGTAGCTTAGTCCTACTGGTTGTATGAATGTGGGATCTATCTTCCCACAACTGTCCCAGAGTCTGTTTGGTACAGGCTATTTCTTTCTCCACAAGTTGACCAATAGAATAGTTCAACGTTTCTACTATGAGGGAGAGTAGATTAACAGGCTAGTTATTTTGCTGTTTGTGACTCGTCTTGTTGTCAAGTTGACCAATAGAATAGGTGAACGTTTCTACTATGAGGGAGAGTAGATTAACAGGCTAGTTATTTTGCTGTTTGTGACTCGTCTTGTTGTCTGAGGAAAAGTAAATGTGGACAGTTATTCTAGAATCTTCAAAGTGTGCATCAGAATTCAGTAAGAAGGATGACACATTGTTGCATCTTCAACTTGCATGTTCTGTTAATATGAATTACCATAATTTGAATGTGATTTCTGTCATTCTGAGCACTGTGGGTAGACGCCCTAATCAGCTTACAATGCAAATGAGGTCCGGTAAATTTCTCAAATGTCCGGTAAATTCAAATGCTTCTTGGCAAATGTCCAGCGCCACATTTTCCTAACGGAAACCCTGGAATAGGGGGCCCTTTGGGACAGTCTATAGCTTCTATAACTGTAGGGATGTCAATTAAATGATCTATTATAGGACCATTTAGATGACAAATAACAAACAGAGTGGTGGTGGTCTCAGTCAACAAAGCTGGTCTCAAATGACGAGATAACCTTGTCTGAGACTTGAAGATTCATGTTAGCTCCCGAAGCTAATGCCTAGACTTTAGCTCAGTGGGATAACATGGTCTAGAGTCTCACTAACAGCCCAGGTATGATACCCAGAGTTAAACATACTCACCCAGTAGAGTCCTCAGGGGAGGAGAGGTCCACCACTGCAGAAAGAAGAGGAAAAGATTCACTTTACTATGAAACAATGTAGCGAAACCTCACAACAAATCAATGTTAGATGTACAGTAAGTATTTCTATATTGTTGTAGTATATTTGGTAAATCAAACTCTATAAATGCAATGCCCACTGTGGTGGGGTCTGGTAGTGCATCCTGTCTATACTATGTCCCCTGTGGTGGGGCCTGGTAGTACAACCTGTCTATCCTATGTCCACTGTGGTGGGGTCTGGTAGTGCATCCTGTCTATACTATGTCCCCTGTGGTGGGGTCTGGTAGTGCAGCCTGTCTATACTATGTCCCCTGTGGTGGGGTCTGGTAGTGCAGCCTGTCTATACTATGTCCCTGTGGTGGGGTCTGGTAGAGCAGCCTGTCTATACTATGTCCCCTGTGGTGGGGTCTGGTAGTGCAGCCTGTCTATACTATGTCCCCTGTGGTGGGGTCTGGTAGTGCAGCCTGTCTATACTATGTCCCCTGTGGTGGGGTCTGGTAGTGCAGCCTGTCTATACTATGTCCCCTGTGGTGGGGTCTGGTAGTGCAGCCTGTCTATACTATGTCCCTGTGGTGGGGTCTGGTAGAGCAGCCTGCCCCTGTACCTCTGTCAGCCTCAGGGGAGCCGAGAGCAGCCTGCACTGTGGTAAACTTCTCCAACAGCAACACACTCTGCCCCTCCTCAAAACCCAGATCCTACAGGAGAGAGAGAGAGAAGGGGTATATTGATAAACTGATATCAGATCAGATCTCAGAAACAAAACAGAAAAGACAAAAAAGCTCATCACAAGTTCACCAATCAACACCAAAGTTATCCTATAACAAAAGACTAGAGCCTGACCCGATCGTAGGCCATCGAATAAACCCCCAAATCCTTTCAAACGTGCAATCTCTTGAGAATAAAATGTATGACCTACGCGGAAAATTAAACTACCAATGGGACATACAGGACTGTAATATTTTATGCTTCACAGAGTTGTGGCTGAACGACGACATAATCAACATACAGCGGGCTGGTTATACGCTGTATCGGCAGGAAAGAACAGCGTGGCCGTTCAGACAAGGGGCGGCGGACTATGTATTTTTGTACACCTGGTGCACCATATCTAATGAAGTCTCAAGGTTTTGCTCACCTGAAGTAGAGTATCTCATGATAAGCTGTAGACCACACTATCTACCTAGAGAGTCATCATCTGTATTTTTCGTAGCTGTCTACATATCACCACCGCTGGCACTAAAACCGCACTCAATGAGCTGTATTCCGCCATAAGCAAACAGGAAAACGCTCATCCAGAGGTGGCGCTCCTAGTGGCTGGGGACTTTAATGCAGGGAAACCTAAATCAGTCTTGACAAATTTCTATCAGCATGTTAAATGTTCAACCAGAGGGGTAAAAAAAACTCTGGACCACCTTTACTCCACACACAAAGATGCATACAAAGCTCTCCCTCACGCTCCATTTGGCAAATCTGACCATAATTCTATCCTCCTGATTCCTGCTTACAAGCAAAAATTAAAGCAGGAAGCACCAGTGACTCGATCAATAAAAAAGTGGTCAGATGAAGCAGATGCAAAGCTACAGGACTTTTTTGCTAGCACAGACTGGAATATGTTCCGGGATTCCTCCAATGGCATTGAGGAGTATACCACCTCAGTCATTGGCTTCATCAATAAGTGCATCGATGACATCGTCCCCCACAGTGACCGTACGTACATACCCCAACCAGAAGCCATGGATTACAGGCAACATCCGCACTGAGCTAAAGGGTAAAGCTGCCGCTTTCAAGGAGCGGGACTCTTACACGGAAGCTTATAAGAAATCCCGCTATGCCCTCCGATGAACCATCAAACAGGCAAAGCGTCAATACAGGACTAAGATCGAATCGTACTACACTGGCTCTGACGCTCGTTGGATGTGGCAGGGCTTGCAAACCATTACAGACTACAAAGGGAAGCACAGCCGAGAACTGCCCAGTGACACGAGCCTACCAGAAGAGCTAAACTACTTCTATGCTCGCTTCGAGGCAAATAATACTGAAACATGCATGAGAGCACAAGCTGTTCCAGATGACTGTGTGATCACGCTCTCCGCAGCCGATGTGAGTAAGACCTTTAAACAGGTTAACATTAACAAGGCCGTGTACACTTTAAATGTGTACATGACACTGCAACAAAATTTCCCCATGGGGACAATAAAGTAAGTAAGTAAGTAAGCAGGGCCAGACGGATTACCAGGACGTGTACTGCGAGCATGCGCTGACCAACTGGCAAGTGTCTTCACTGACATTTTCAACCTCTCCCTGTCCGAGTCTGTAATACCAACATGTTTTAAGCAGACCACCATAGTGCCTGTGCCCAAGAACACTAAGGTAACCTGCCTAAATGACTTCTGACCCGTAGCACTCACGTCTGAAAGGCTGGTCATGACTCACATCAACACCATTATTCCAGAAACCCTAGACCCACTCTAATTTGCATATCACACCAACAGATCCACAGATGATGCAATCTCTATTGCACTCCACACTGCCCTCTCCCACCTGGACAAAATGAACACCTATGTGAGAATTCTATTCTCATTGACTACAGCTCAGTGTTCAACACCATAGTGCCTTCAAAGCTCATCAATAAGCTAAGGACCCTGGGACTAAACACCTCCTCTGCAACTGGATCCTGGACTTCCTGACGGGCCGCCCCAAGGTGGTACGGGTAGGTAACAACACATCCGCCACGGTGATCCTCAACACGGGGGCCCCTCGGGGGTGCGTGCTCAGTCCCCACCTGTATTCCCTGTTCATTCATGACTGCATGGCCAGGCACGACTCCAACACCATCATTATGTTTGTCGATGACACAACTGTGGTAGCACTGATCACCGACGAGACAGCCTATAGGTAGGAGGTCAGAGACCTGGCAGTGTGGTGCCAGGACAACAACCTCTCCCTCAACGTATCAAGACAAAGGAGATGATGGAGGACTACAGGAAAAAGAGGACCGGGCACGCCCCCATTCTCACCAACGGGGCTGTAGTGGATCAGGTTGAGAGCTTCAAGTTCTTTGGTGTCCACATCACCAACAAACTAACATGGTCCAAGCACACCAAGACAGTCGTGAAGAGGGCACGACAAAACCTATTTCCCCTCATGAGACTGAAAAGATTTGGCATGGGTCCTCAGATCCTCAAAATGTTCTACAGCTGCACCATCGAGAGCATCCTGACTGGTTGCATCACTGCCTGGTATGGCAACTTCTCGGCCTCCGACCGCAAGGCACTACAGAGGGAAGTGCGTACTACCCTCAAGCTTCCTGCCATCCAGCACCTCTATACCAGGCGGTGTCAGAGGAAGGCCCTAAAAATTGTCAGACTCCAGCCACCTTAGTCATAGACTGTTTTCTCTGCTACCATAGGGCAACCGGTACCGGAGCGCCAAGTGTAGGTCCAAGAGGCTTCTAAACAACTTCTACCCACAAGCCATAAGACTCCTGAACATCTAATCAAATGGCTACCCAGACTAATTGCATTGCCCCCCCCCCTCTCTTTTACACCGCTGCTACTCTGTTGTTATCATCTATGCATAGTCACTTAAATAACTCTACCTACATGTACATATTACCTCAACTAACTGGTGCCCCTGCACATTGACTCTGTACCGGTACCCCCCTGTATACAGTCTCGCTATTGTTATTTTACTGCTGCTCTTTAATTACTTGTTACTTTTATTTCTTCTTATTCATTTTTTTTAACTGCATTGTTGGTTAGGGGCTCGTAAGTAAGCATTTCACTGTAAGGTCTACCTACACCTGTTGTATTCGGCGCAAGTGACTAATAAAATTTGATTTGACCCCTGACCCCAGTCTTCCCTCACCATGAGCTGCAGGACCTGGCAGTTGAAGAGCTCAATGGAGGCCTCCTCACAGTCCTGATCCAGCTTCAACACCTGCTGCATGGCCCTCTCTGCCTCACCATACCGCTGGAGAGAGAAGAGGGGAGGAAGAGAGGGAGGGGAGAGATGGAAGATGGAGTCAGATTTCACAGACAGACAGACACACACACACACACACAGCAATTTCCACATTGACAGTAGAGAGCTCAGACACTGACCTTTAACCCCATCAGTGCACTCCCCTTGCGGAAGTATCCCTTTGGCCAATCAGGGGCGAGCTGGATGGACATCTGAGCGTCTGATAGGGCAGAGGGGTAGAGCTCCAGACACCAGTAGCAGTGTGAACGATTCCCAAAGAACCTGAGAGAGAAAGAGACAGATAGAAAGAGAGGGAAAGGAGAAAGAGAGAGAGGACACATTAAAACACAAGTTGACAGAAATCTAATTTCAGGTCAGAGAGCATAGTGGTGCGATACGTTGTATTTAGGGTCAGAGGTCAAACTTTAAGGTGTACCTGTGGTCTTTGGGGTCACAGTGGATAGCATCAGAGAACATGTCCACAGCCTGAGAGTAGTGGCCCTGCTTAAACAGCTGAATACCCTTCTCTGGAGGAAAACATACACATACAGTGTTAAACTGGGGTCATTTCAGTGAATTTGAAATAATCATTCTGAGACAATTGTGTTCATGTCACCTGTTAGTGAAGCACCCTTCCTCTTCACAGGGGCTGAACTCTCCACCTGAAATGAGACAACTCAGTTAATACTGCCTCTGTGTGTGTGTGTGTGTGTGTGTGTGTGTGTGTGTGTGTGTGTGTGTGTATGAACATGCATGTGTGTGTCCAGCCCTCCGCACCTCGCTGGTCCTAGCCTCGTTCTCCTTGTTCTCTCTAGAGGCGTGGCCTGCACTGGTCCTGGCTTTGGGTCTGATGTGACTGGCAGCGTTGGCCACAAACGCACTGCGGACGTCCCACTCTGGCTCCTAGAGGAGGAGATGTAAATCAAAACGGCACCCTTATAATTCACTGCTTATGACCAGGGCCCATAGAATCATATAGCTCTGGTCAGAAGTAGGGCATTATATAGGGAATGGGGTGCCATTTGGGACACAGATATAGACAGAAAGAGACGAAGAAATACTTTCTATCATCCTATATCTATTATTTTCTCTGGTGTATCCTCCCCTCCCTCCCTCCCTCCCTCCCTCCCCTACCTCCTCTGGGGTCCTGACAGGGGGCTGGCGGTTGCTCTTCTTCCCAGACACAGCGAGAGGAGGCGTGGGCTTGTTCTTGGCAGGAGGTACTACCCTCTGTACCTCCTCCTTCTCCTCCTCACTTTCACTCTCAGACTCTGACGCTTCTCCCTCCCGCTCAGCATCCGCGCTCTTCTCCAGTTTCTTTCGTTCTTTCTGTCTCTGTAAAGAGAGAATGGTGAAGGTGTGTTGAGGGAGGGTAAGGAGGACAGGTGTGTGACAGGTGGACCAGGTATGACAGAGATAATGACAGGTGGACCAGGTATGACAGAGATAATGACAGGTGGACCAGGTATAACAGAGATAATGACAGGTGGACCAGGTATGACAGAGATAATGACAGGTGGACAAGGTATGACAGAGATAATGACAGGTGGACCAGGTATGACAGAGATAATTTGGTCCTGCCGTACATACCTACACGTACGCTACGGTCACAAGACGCAGGCCTCCTAATTGTCCCTAGAATTTCTGAGCAAACAGCTGGAGGCAGGGCCTTCTCCTATAGAGCTCCATTTTTATGGAATGGTCTGCCTACCCATGTGAGAGACGCAGGCTCGGTCTCAACTTTTAACTCTTTACTGAAGACTCATCTCTTCAGTGGGTCATATGATTGAGTGTAGTCTGGCCCAAGAGTGTGAAGGTGAACGGAAAGGCTCTGGAGCAACGAACCGCCCTTGCTGTCTCTGCCTGGCCGGTTCCCCTCTCTCCACTAGGATTCTCTGCCTCTAACCCTATTACAGGGGCTGAGTCACTGGCTTACTGGTGCTCTTTCATGCCGTCCCTAGGAGGGGTGCGTCACTTGAGTGGGTTGAGTCACTGACGTGATCTTCCTGTCTGGGTTGGCGCCTTTTCGGCCTTTTCTCAGGATGGTAAGTTGGTGGTTGAAGATATCCCTCTAGTGGTGTGGGGGCTGTGCTTTGGCAAAGTGGGTGGGGTTATATCCTTCCTGTTTGGCCCTGTCTGGGGGTATCATCGGATGGGGCCACAGTGTCTCCTGACCCCTCCTGTCTCAGCCTCCAGTATTTATGCTGCAGTAGTTTATGTGTCGGGGGGCTAGGGTCAGTTTGTTATATCTGGAGTACTTCTCCTGTCTTATCCGGTGTCCTGTGTGAATTTAAGTATGCTCTCTCTAATTCTCTCTTTCTCTCTCTCGGAGGACCTGAACCCTAGGACCATGCCTCAGGACTACCTGGCATGATGACACCTTGCTGTCCCCAGTCCACCTAGCCGTGCTGCTGCTCCAGTTTCAACTGTTCTGCCTGCGGCTATGGAACCCTGACCTGTTCACCGGACGTGCTACCTGTCCCAGACCTGCTGTTTTCAACTCTCTAGAGACAGCAGGAGCGGTAGAGATACTCTTAATGATCGGCTATGAAAAGCCAACTGACATTTACTCCTGAGGTGCTGACTTGCTGCACCCTCGACAACTACTGTGATTATTATTATTTGACCATGCTGGTCATTTATTAACATTTGACTCTCTTGGCCATGTTCTGTTATAATCTCCACCCGGCACAGCCAGAAGAGGACTGGCCACCCCTCATAGCCTGGTTCCTCTCTAGGTTTCTTCCTAGGTTTTGGCCAATGCAGGTGTAGAAGCACGGTGGCTAGGAAAAACTCCCTAGAAAGGCTTGCTGTTTGGGGTTTTAGGCTGGGTTTCTGTACAGCACTTTGAGATATCAGCTGATGTAAGAAGGGCTATATAAATACATTTGATTTGATTTGATAATGACAGGTGGACCAGGTATGACAGAGATAATGACAGGTGGGCCAGGTATGACAGAGATAATGACAGGTGAACCAGGTATGACAGAGATAATGACAGGTGGACCAGGTATGACAGTTATAATGACAGGTGAACCAGGTATGACAGAGATAAACAAATAGTCACTGGTTCCTTATTCCTCTGGTGCAATACCAAAAACCAACTCCATTACTCAACTCTATTACGTCATTAATTATTCATTCCACTCTATTACGTCATTAATTATTCATTCATTAACATTAATTACACAGACATTTCTTAATGACTATGTAGCAACAATGTTACTGTAGTAATGACAGTGTTATTACAGGTTACACAGGTATAAAGTTACAGGTTACACAGGTATAAAGTTACAGGTTACACAGGTATAAAGTTACAGGTTACACAGGTATAAAGTTACAGGTTACACAGGTATAAAGTTACAGGTTACACAGGTATAAAGTTACAGGTTACAAAGGTATAAAGTTACAGGTTACACAGGTATAAAGTTACAGGTTACACAGGTATAAAGTTACAGGTTACACAGGTATAAAGTTACAGGTTACACAGGTATAAAGTTACAGGTTACACAGGTATAAAGTTACAGGTTACACAGGTATAAAGTTACAGGTTACACAGGTATAAAGTTACAGGTTACACAGGTATAAAGTTACAGGTTACAAAGGTATAAAGTTACAGGTTACACAGGTATAAAGTTACAGGTTACACAGGTATAAAGTTACAGGTTACAAAGGTATAAAGTTACAGGTTACACAGGTATAAAGTTACAGGTTACACAGGTATAAAGTTACAGGTTACACAGGTATAAAGTTACAGGTTACACAGGTATAAAGTTACAGGTTACACAGGTATAAGAGCAACTTCATTTGAAGTGTTACCAGGTTGATTATGATGTGGTGTAGGTGTGACATAGTACAGGTGTGTGTGTGTTCTACTCACCTTTCTCTTAGCCCTGCGTCTCTCTGCTCTCCTTCTGGTCTTCTCCTCCTCACTCAACTCCTCCTCCCCACTCAGGATCTCTCCACCCGCGGCTGGACCTGGACCCCCTCTTCCTCCTCCTCCTCCTCCCTCCCGCTCCATCTCCTCCTGCTCACCTGGCCCATCTAGAAACACACATAACCAGAGAGCAAACACAAATGAACCAAAGAAAACACTTTGGTGTTGGTTTAGTGTTACTTTTGTAACATTGTCTATACAGGTTGGTCTCACTGAGAAAGTTAGAGACTCTGGAGGAGGAGAACAAAGAGAAGAGGAGGAGAAAGAGACAGGAAGAGGAGGAGAAAGATGAGGAGGAAGAGAAGGAGGACAAGGCGGAGGCAGCAGCCCAGATATATCCATGTTTAAATGGATTCTGATTATTTCCAGGGATACACAACATCCTGAAATATATATATATATATATATAAGTTGTTAGAAAGAATACTATATTTCCCTTGACGTAGTGATGCTGAATGTAAAAAAATGTCTCAACATACCCCACTCTCCCCTACAGGTTAGTCTCATTGAGATGGGGACTGGAGGGAAAAGAGAAGGAGTAAAGAGGACCGGGAGGAGAAGAGAAGACACAGTGCACATGCTGCTACAGATTCTCCTTTGTTCTTTGGGTGGAAACATATTGGACCAGTGGATCCGTACAGGAAGTGTATCGTTGCCCTACCAAGAAGAAATTACAGACTCCTCCCACTCCCCCCAACACACTCATATAGTGCATTCCAAATGGCACCCTATATCATATAGTTCACTATTTTGGGTCATGGTCAGAATTAGTGCACTATATAGGGAATAGGGTGACCTTTGGAACACACATTTAACAAAAAGGTTCAATCCAGACCAACTGTAGCTTGTTGAGGGCAGCACAGACAGATCAGAACCTTCCCCTTAAACACCCACTGTCTGTCTGCCACCTGGGTGCTTCCCTTACCTGACCCTGATAACCTCCTGTCCCTTGTGCTCTAGGTCTGTGTCCCAAATGGAACCCTATTCCCTATCTCTATGTAGTGCACCACTTTTAACCAGGGCCCATAGTGCCAAAAGTAGTGCACTACATAGGGAAAAGGGTGCCGTTTAAGAAGCAGCCTAGACCTATTGGCGCTGGGCCTGGCAGGGTCCATAGTATTCCTGCATACAGGGAGGCTGCCTACAATGTTTTCACTTTTTATTTCCATCAGCGTCCTTGTTTCTGGCTTATTCACTCAAGCCTCACAATCTGGAAAATGCTAACCTGGTGGAACCAGCCTGATCGCACATTCATTCTGTTTCATTTCAAGTGAAACCCATTTGAGTTCTGGGGAAACGTTGAGAAACTGATTGAAGCGAGAAGGTACTTCCTGATCTCTTCAAATAAGAAACTAATTTCCGTGTCAAACCTTTCAGTGACCTACTTAACAACCCTCGTCTAAACGTCTCATATTAGTTTATATTAGTTTTTGTCTTTTTTCATCCAATTTTACTGAGCCCATGTTAGAAAGAAACAATGACTGAAACACTACTTACACTGCTAAGAAACAAGCGGTAACGTCTACGCTGGGAGTCAGGAAGAAAGTACAGGGTGTGAATATTTAATAACTAAACAAACATAGACCAAAACAAGACACACGAGTAGTGTACAGCCATGGAACACAGAGACAATAACACCTGGGGAAGGAACCAAAGGGAGTGACATATATAGGGAAGGTAATCAGGGAGATGATGGAGTCCAGGCGAGTCTGATGAGGCGCTGATGCGCATAACAATGGTGACAGGTGTGAGTAATAATGAGCAGCCTGACGACCTCGAGCGCTGGAGAGGGAGCGTGACACAAGCAGCAACGGTGTTGTAAATAAACATATTTCTGGTGCGAAATGAAAACCACATGTTGTGAATCTGGTTCCCAAGGCCAGCAGAGAAGCTGTTTGTGTTACACTACTTTGATAGGGAACAGAAAATTGATGGGAAAGGACTTTATCTCCCCAGCTCTCTGTGCCTTTCTCTCTCTGCCCCTCTCTCTCTGCCCCTCTCTCTCTCTGCCCCTCTCTCAATTCAATGGGTTTTATTGGGATGGGAAACATACTGTATGTTTACATTGGGTTGTATTGGCATGGGAAACATACTGTATGTTTACATTGGGTTGTATTGGCATGGGAAACATACTGTATGTTTACATTGGGTTTTATTGGCATGGGAAACATACTGTATGTTTACATTGGGTTGTATTGGCATGGGAAACATACTGTATGTTTACATTGGGTTGTATTGGCATGGGAAACATACTGTATGTTTACATTGGGTTTTATTGGCATGGGAAACATACTGTATGTTTACATTGGGTTTTATTGGCATGGGAAACATACTGTATGTTTACATTGGGTTGTATTGGCATGGGAAACATACTGTATGTTTACATTGGGTTGTATTGGCATGGGAAACATACTGTATGTTTACATTGGGTTTTATTGGCATGGGAAACATACTGTATGTTTACATTGGGTTGTATTGGCATGGGAAACATACTGTATGTTTACATTGGGTTGTATTGGCATGGGAAACATACAGTATGTTTACATTGCCAAAGCAAGTGAAATAAACAAACAAAAGTGAGAAGAAACTAATTGAACAACGTCAACAAAAAACGATTAGAAATTACAAGTGAACATCGCACTCATTGAAAAAATATAGACATTTCAAGTGTTATTATCAGCTATGTTTTAGCAATGTGCAAATAGTTGTAGTACGAATAGCGGGGGACGATAAACAGGTAAATATTGGTGGTATTTATAATGTTGTTTGTGCTCCACTGGTTGCCCTTTTCTCATGGCAACGGGCCACAAATCTCGCTGCTGTGACTGCACACTGCGGTATTTCACCTAACAGATATGGGTGTTATCAATGTTGGATTTGTTTGATTAGTTTTCAAATCCTCTCTCTCGCTCTCTCTCTCTCTCAACAAAACAATGTAAATAAAAAAGAATGCCGAAAGACATGAAACAAAACATTGGGGGGAGGGGTAAAGGAATATGTTTGCCTTGTGATTCCATGCACCTCGGTCAGCCTGTGAGGTGACGGCAGCCAGAACAGATGTTCAGAGACGGAAGAACTGGGGTGCGTCCCAAATGGAACCCTATCCTCTACCACTCCCCTATGGCCCCTGGTCGAAGGTAGTGCACTAAATAGGGAAAGGGTGCCGTTTGGGGGACAGCCTTAAAGAAGGAGCCCTCTAAGTCCAGAAATAGAACCACCACCGACCAACCAGCAGCAGGCCTGTCGCCTGGGCCTGAGGAAGGAAGAGAAACTCTATCTGTTTGGCATTAGCAGCCGGACTCAAACACACCCAGAGAGGAGCAACGGGTGTCTGTGCGCGCGTGGGACCTCTGGGACGCAACAGGCCTATAAGTAATAGGATGTTATTTTACATTATGTAAAGGCCTCTGCGTTCTTCCCAGCAGAAACAGTTTGTGCATATATTATGACAACATGTTGTGACGTTTTTGTTTGTTTTGGTCTTCGGCAGGTGTTTTTGTGGCTGTACGGGCGCACAACATTTCGCGAGGCAAGCCGAAGTCCTACACCCCTTCATCGGTTATTGGTCAACAGTAGGGATTCTTCAATGAAGTGTCTGTTGACTTTCAACAATAGAACACTCATTTCCTAGCGGTTAAGAGCGTTGAGCCAGTAACCGAAAGGTCGCTGGTTCGAATCCCTAAGCCAGAAAGGTGGAAGATCTTGCCATTCTGCCCTTGAGCAAGGCAGTTAAACAACAACTGCTCCCTGGGTGCCGTGGATGTCGATTAAGGCCCCCTGCACCTCTCTGATTCAGAGGGGTTGGGTTAAATGATGAAGACACGTTTCGGTTAAATGCATTCAGTTGTACAACTGACTACGTATCCCCTTTCCCTTCCCCTTAAAATACTGCACCAAACATCTTAGTTAAATGTACAATTGTACAACTAAGATCTCCTGAGCAAAAAAAAGTCAAAATGAATGACAGATTTCATGAGTTAGATGAATTCTAACTATTTTAAGGAAGTGTATACTGGCTGCGGCGGATGGACAAAACGTACCATTACCCTTTTTTGTTTCTTTTAAGCAAAGGTCTTTAAGGGAGTATGCGAGCACACTCGTTCGGTTCACCTAGCAGAGTTGGGCTAGGAACCAGCTGAACCAAAGCATGCTGAAGCCCTATCGGCCCTGGGCAAAAGTAGTGCACTATAAAGGGGACAGGGGCTAGGCGCCAGCTGAACCAAAGCATGCTGAAGCCCTATCGGCCCTGGGCAAAAGTAGTGCACTATAAAGGGAACAGGGGCTAGGCGCCAGCTGAACCAAAGCATGCTGAAGCCCTATCGGCCCTGGGCAAAAGTAGTGCACTATAAAGGGAACAGGGGCTAGGCGCCAGCTGAACCAAAGCATGCTGAAGCCCTATCGGCCCTGGGCAAAAGTAGTGCACTATAAAGGGAACAGGGGCTAGGCGCCAGCTGAACCAAAGCATGCTGAAGCCCTATCGGCCCTGGGCAAAAGTAGTGCACTATAAAGGGAACAGGGGCTAGGCGCCAGCTGAACCAAAGCATGCTGAAGCCCTATCGGCCCTGGGCAAAAGTAGTGCACTATAAAGGGAACAGGGGCTAGGCGCCAGCTGAACCAAAGCATGCTGAAGCCCTATCGGCCCTGGGCAAAAGTAGTGCACTATAAAGGGAACAGGGGCTAGGCACCAGCTGAACCAAAGCATGCTGAAGCCCTATCGGCCCTGGGCAAAAGTAGTGCACTATAAAGGGGACAGGGGCTAGGCGCCAGCTGAACCAAAGCATGCTGAAGCCCTATCGGCCCTGGGCAAATGTAGTGCACTATAAAGGGAACAGGGGCTAGGCGCCAGCTGAACCAAAGCATGCTGAAGCCCTATCGGCCCTGGGCAAATGTAGTGCACTATAAAGGGAACAGGGGCTAGGCGCCAGCTGAACCAAAGCATGCTGAAGCCCTATCGGCCCTGGGCAAAAGTAGTGCACTATAAAGGGAACAGGGAGCCATTTGAGACGTGTCCCAACTCAACTCCAACCATGACAAATATACTCAAAACAGCCTCAAACAACCTCATCTTGACGCAAATGTTAAACCATGTGTGGAATGAGATATTCTCCATCTTCATAATGAAATAATCAAGTTGCAAAGTTAGCACTGGAAAAGGGCCTAATCCAACCAGTATGTTTGCTTCTCACAAGGACAGAGAGCTAAGCCTGCATGCCGTTGTCAGCACTTCTGACTGACTTACTGACTGGCTGACTGGCTGGCTGACTGGCTGACTGGCTGGCTGGCTGACTGACTGGGCTGGCTGGCTGACTGACTGGGCTGGCTGGCTGACTGGCTGGCTGGCTGACTGGCTGGCTGACTGGCCGACTGACTGGCTGGCATCTGGGCTCTTGTTCCGTAAGGTAAAACATTCAGAACATTGCAGATAGAAATGCAATGAATAATATAGAGCATGCCCTATTCGACATGATAGATAGACAATCATATCTACACAATACATTTCTATCGGAACGTTCTGGAATGTTGGATTACCTCGGTCAACAACGGCTCACTCCCCTTAAACACACAACGGCTCCTCCCCGGGTCATGTTCAGTAGTCACAAAACTGGGGAAACTTTTAGAAACTGGAAGGTACTTCCTGATCTCTTCAAGTAAGAAACTCATTTCCGTTTCAAAACTTTTCAGTGCCCTACTTAACGATCCTCGTCTGAACGTCTCATATTAGTTTATATTATTAGTTAATATTAGTTAGTTTTGTGTCTTTTTATCAATTTTTACTGAGCCTGTTAGAAATAAACAATGACTGATACACTACTTACACTGCTAAGAAACAAGTAGCAGCATTGTCAGAAAAACGGCCCTTCTTTCTTGTGCGATGTGAAAAGCACGTTGTGTATCTGGTTCCCAAGGCCAGCAGAGAAGCTGTTTGTGTTACACTACTTTGATAGGGAAAAGAAAAATGCTGGGAAAGGACTTTACCTCCCCAGCTCTCTCTTACTCTTCTCTCTGCCATGCTCTCAGCCTCTCTCCCTCTGCCTTTCCTTCTCTCTCTGAACATCTCTCTTTCTCCCTCTTCTGCCCCCTTCTCTCGCCCTGCCTCTCTCGCTCTGCCTCTCTCAATTTAATTCAAAGGGTTTTATTGGCATGGAAACATACTGTATGTTTACATTGGGTTTAATTGGCATGGGAAACATACTGTATGTTTACATTGGGTTTTATTGGCATGGGAAACATACTGTATGTTTACATTGGGTTTTATTGGCATGGGAAACATACTGTATGTTTACATTGGGTTTTATTGGCATGGAAACATACTGTATGTTTACATTGGGTTTTATTGGCATGGAAACATACTGTATGTTTACATTGGGTTTTATTGGCATGGAAACATACTGTATGTTTACATTGGGTTTTATTGGCATGGAAACATACGGTATGTTTACATTGGGTTTTATTGGCATGGGAAACATACTGTATGTTTACATTGGGTTTTATTGGCATGGAAACATACTGTATGTTTACATTGGGTTTTATTGGCATGGAAACATACTGTATGTTTACATTGGGTTTTATTGGCATGGAAACATACTGTATGTTTACATTGGGTTTTATTGGCATGGAAACATACTGTATGTTTACATTGGGTTTTATTGGCATGGAAACATACGGTATGTTTACATTGGGTTTTATTGGCATGGAAACATACGGTATGTTTACATTGGGTTTTATTGGCATGGAAACATACGGTATGTTTACATTGGGTTTTATTGGCATGGAAACATACGGTATGTTTACATTGGGTTTTATTGGCATGGAAACATACGGTATGTTTACATTGGGTTTTATTGGCATGGAAACATACTGTATGTTTACATTGGGTTTTATTGGCATGGAAACATACTGTATGTTTACATTGGGTTTTATTGGCATGGAAACATACTGTATGTTTACATTGGGTTTTATTGGCATGGAAACATACGGTATGTTTACATTGGGTTTTATTGGCATGGAAACATACTGTATGTTTACATTGGGTTTTATTGGCATGGAAACATACTGTATGTTTACATTGGGTTTTATTGGCATGGAAACATACGGTATGTTTACATTGGGTTTTATTGGCATGGAAACATACGGTATGTTTACATTGGGTTTTATTGGCATGGAAACATACGGTATGTTTACATTGCCAAAGCAAGTGAAATAAACAAGAAAAAAAGAAACTAATTGAACAACATCAAACGATTTGAAATTAACAGTAAACATTGCACTTAAAAAGGTTGAAAAAAAATATAGACACATTATCAGCAATGTTTTAGCAATGTGCAAATAGTTATAGTACGAATAGCGGGGGACGATAAACAGATAAATATTGGTGGTATTTATAATGTTGTTTGTGCTCTATTGGTTGCCCTTTTCTCATGGCAACGGGCCACAAATCTCGCTGCTGTGATTGCTCTCTCTCTCTCTCTCTCTCTCTCTCTCTCTCTCTCTCTCTCTCTCTCTCTCTCTCTCTCTCTCTCTCTCTCTCTCTCTCTCTCTCTCTCTCTCTCTCTCTCTCTCTCTCTCTCTCTCTCTCTCTCTCTCTCTCTCTCTCTCTCTCTCTCTCTCTCTCTCTCTCTCTCTCTCTCTCTCTCTCTCTCTCTCTCTCTCTCTCTCTCTCTCTCTCTCAAAGTAAACAGAGTGGTGGCTGCATGCCTGTGGTTTCCTGCCACTCAGAGACAAAGTACCCCTCCCCCCATAATGCGTTATGCTGACAGACCAGAGAAGAAGACAGAAGAGAGTAAAATCAAAGAGGAACAGTTTGTTAGTAGTTAGCCACCACACAGTCAACCAGAATAACCAGAATCAATCCATGTTTCCCCTGTCGTATAATGGATCAACACGGTTCTACTCTAGTCCATTCCCTCTATTCTCTTATGACACTTCAAAGACATGCTTCTGACACAGACATCCTTCTGACACAGACATCCTTCTGACACAGACATCCTTCTGACACAGACATCCTTCTGACACAGACATCCTTCTGACACAGACATCCTTCTGACACAGACATCCTTCTGACACAGACATCCTTCTGACACAGACATCCTTCTGACACAGACATCCTTCTTACACAGACATCCTTCTGACACAGACATCCTTCTGACACAGACATGCTTCTGGTTTGACCAAACATGAGTGAGTCATCACGAAAGAGGATTTCTCGGCAGCTAAAAGTCGGAGGACAATCAAACTGAAAGTAAAAGACTTCCTCCAGGTGCGTCTCAAAGGGCACCCCATTCCCTATATAGTGCACTACATTCGACCAGAGTGCATAGGGAATAGGATGCCATTTGGAAGGCGGCCAGCCCCAGATGTTATTGTCAAACCTACACTGCCTCTTCAGTGTGATGACAGCGATCAGGTGCGTCTCATTTGAATAGCACAACAACAACGACCTGGTAGACTGGTGACACGTCCAGGTTGTCTGCTGACTCTGGTGACACGTCCAGGTTGTCTGCTGACTCTGGTGACACGTCCAGGTTGTCTGCTGACTCTGGTGACACGTCCAGGTTGTCTGCTGACTCTGGTGACACGTCCAGGTTGTCTGCTGACTCTGGTGACACGTCCAGGTTGTCTGCTGACTCTGGTGACACGTCCAGGTTGTCTGCTGACTCTGGTGACACGTCCAGGTTGTCTGCTGACTCTGGTGACACGTCCAGGTTGTCTGCTGACTCTGGTGACACGTCCAGGTTCTCTGCTGACTCTGGTGACACGTCCAGGTTCTCTGCTGACTCTGGTGACACGTCCAGGTTGTCTGCTGACTCTGGTGACACGTCCAGGTTCTCTGCTGACTCTGGTGACACGTCCAGGTTGTCTGCTGACTCTGGTGACACGTCCAGGTTGTCTGCTGACTCTGGTGACACGTCCAGGTTGTCTGCTGACTCTGGTGACACGTCCAGGTTGTCTGCTGACTCTGGTGACACGCCCAGGTTGTCTGCTGACTCTGGTGACACGTCCAGGTTGTCTGCTGACTCTGGTGACACGTCCAGGTTGTCTGCTGACTCTGGTGACACGTCCAGGTTGTCTGCTGACTCTGGTGACACGTCCAGGTTGTCTGCTGACTCTGGTGACACGCCCAGGTTGTCTGCTGACTCTGGTGACACGTCCAGGTTGTCTGCTGACTCTGGTGACACGTCCAGGTTGTCTGCTGACTCTGGTGACACGTCCAGGTTGTCTGCTGACTCTGGTGACACGTCCAGGTTGTCTGCTGACTCTGGTGACACGTCCAGGTTGTCTGCTGACTCTGGTGACACGTCCAGGTTGTCTGCTGACTCTGGTGACACGTCCAGGTTCTCTGCTGACTCTGGTGACACGTCCAGGTTCTCTGCTGACTCTGGTGACACGTCCAGGTTGTCTGCTGACTCTGGTGACACGTCCAGGTTGTCTGCTGACTCTGGTGACACGTCCAGGTTGTCTGCTGACTCTGGTGACACGTCCAGGTTGTCTGCTGACTCTGGTGACACGTCCAGGTTGTCTGCTGACTCTGGTGATACGTCCAGGTTGTCTGCTGACTCTGGTGACACGCCCAGGTTGTCTGCTGACTCTGGTGACACGTCCAGGTTGTCTGCTGACTCTGGTGACACGTCCAGGTTGTCTGCTGACTCTGGTGACACGTCCAGGTTGTCTGCTGACTCTGGTGACACGCCCAGGTTGTCTGCTGACTCTGGTGACACGTCCAGGTTGTCTGCTGACTCTGGTGACACGTCCAGGTTGTCTGCTGACTCTGGTGACACGTCCAGGTTGTCTGCTGACTCTGGTGACACGTCCAGGTTGTCTGCTGACTCTGCTCTCTGCTCGGATGCTGTTGCAACACCTCCAGCTGACGGAGTCAGAGGTGCTGAAAATAGCCTGGAATGACGTTTAACTAGTTTAGGTTTACTGTGGAAGAGAGGAATGTTATGTATATCTCAGCCGGCTCTCTCTCTCTAGCAACTTGTTGATCGGGGGTAACAATTAGCGTGTGGATTATTACTGTTTAAATACATGTTGTTAGCCTACTTACCAGTGTCTACATACAAGGGTTCATTTGGTGTTTCACAGAAGTGTGTATTGACATTTTGTTAAAAGCATGGCCCAATTATTGCAGGTTCGATTCCTATCTCTTGGTCTAGTAGAGTGCATCTTGGTCAAGTGGAGTGCATCTTGGTCTAGTAGAGTGCATCTTGGTCAAGTGGAGTGCATCTTGGTCAAGTGGAGTGCATCTTGGTCAAGTGGAGTGCATCTTGGTCAAGTGGAGTGCATCTTGGTCAAGTGGAGTGCATCTTGGTCTAGTAGAGTGCATCTTGGTCAAGTGGAGTGCATCTTGGTCAAGTGGAGTGCATCTTGGTCAAGTGGAGTGCATCTTGGTCAAGTGGAGTGCATCTTGGTCTAGTAGAGTGCATCTTGGTCAAGTGGAGTGCATCTTGGTCAAGTGGAGTGCATCTTGGTCAAGTGGAGTGCATCTTGGTCTAGTAGAGTGCATCTTGGTCAAGTGGAGTGCATCTTGGTCAAGTGGAGTGCATCTTGGTCTAGTAGAGTGCATCTTGGTCTAGTGGAGTGCATCTTGGTCAAGTGGAGTGCATCTTGGTCAAGTGGAGTGCATCTTGGTCAAGTGGAGTGCATCTTGGTCAAGTGGAGTGCATCTTGGTCAAGTGGAGTGCCTCTTGGTCTAGTAGAGTATCTTGAGCAATGTCAGTTAGTGAGTGCAACAGCCCAGGCCTAGCTACACACTACAGTCCTCTGTGGCCTTGGCTTATACACACACTACAGTCCTCTGTGGCCTTGGCTTATACACACACTACAGTCCTCTGTGGCCTTGGCTTATACACACTACAGTCCTCTGTGGCCTTGGCTTATACACACTACAGTCCTCTGTGGCCTTGGCTTATACACACTACAGTCCTCTGTGGCATTGGCTTATACACACACTACAGTCCTCTGTGGCCTTGGCTTATACACACACTACAGTCCTCTGTGGCATTGGCTTATACACACACTACAGTCCTCTGTGGCCTTGGCTTATACACACTACAGTCCTCTGTGGCCTTGGCTTATACACACTACAGTCCTCTGTGGCCTTGGCTTATACACACTACAGTCCTCTGTGGCCTTGGCTTATACACACACTACAGTCCTCTGTGGCCTTGGCTTATACACACTACAGTCCTCTGTGGCCTTGGCTTATACACACTACAGTCATCTGTGGCCTTGGCTTATACACACTACAGTCCTCTGTGGCCTTGGCTTATACACACTACAGTCCTCTGTGGCCTTGGCTTATACACACTACAGTCCTCTGTGGCCTTGGCTTATACACACTACAGTCCTCTGTGGCCTTGGCTTATACACACTGCAGTCCTCTGTGGCCTTGGCTTATACACACTACAGTCCTCTGTGGCCTTGGCTTATACACACTACAGTCATCTGTGGCCTTGGCTTATACACACTACAGTCCTCTGTGGCCTTGGCTTATACACACTACAGTCCTCTGTGGCCTTGGCTTATACACACTACAGTCCTCTGTGGCCTTGGCTTATACACACTACAGTCCTCTGTGGCCTTGGCTTATACACACTACAGTCCTCTGTGGCATTGGCTTATACACACTGCAGTCCTCTGTGGCCTTGGCTTATACACACACTACAGTCCTCTGTGGCCTTGGCTTATACACACTACAGTCATCTGTGGCATTGGCTTATACACACTACAGCCCTCTGTGGCCTTGGCTTATACACACTACAGTCCTCTGTGGCCTTGGCTTATACACACTACAGTCCTCTGTGGCCTTGGCTTATACACACTACAGTCCTCTGTGGCCTTGGCTTATACACACTACAGTCCTCTGTGGCCTTGGCTTATACACACTACAGTCCTCTGTGGCCTTGGCTTATACACACTACAGTCCTCTGTGGCCTTGGCTTATACACACTACAGTCCTCTGTGGCATTGGCTTATACACACTGCAGTCCTCTGTGGCCTTGGCTTATACACACACTACAGTCCTCTGTGGCCTTGGCTTATACACACTACAGTCATCTGTGGCCTTGGCTTATACACACTACAGCCCTCTGTGGCCTTGGCTTATACACACTACAGTCCTCTGTGGCCTTGGCTTATACACACTACAGTCCTCTGTGGCCTTGGCTTATACACACTACAGTCCTCTGTGGCCTTGGCTTATACACACTACAGTCCTCTGTGGCCTTGGCTTATACACACTACAGTCCTCTGTGGCCTTGGCTTATAGAAGAAGCGGCCTGAATTCACCACCACAACACCCATTTGAGACAAAAGACTAAACCAGGAACTAGGGAATAGAAGGCCTTTAGATTTAAACAAGAGTCTGGGAGTTACTGGTGACTGCGTTATATTGGAATTACTCATCAATTTGTTCTCGTACATTTAGGGGAGAGTATCATCCAGAGTTAATGTAATAACATATGCCATTTAACATACTCTTTTATCCAAAGCAACTTTCAGTCATGCGTGCATACAATTTACATATGGGTGGTCCCGGCAATTGAACCCACTACCCTGGAATTACAGGCACCATGGTCTGCCATCTGAGATACAAAGGAGCAGATCTGTTCCACAAAGACACACAACCCTCGAGCCAAGAGGACTGTGTCCCCTGAGCTATGTGCACTGCACCGTGTCTTGTAAGCATAATGGAAACAAAGTCTCAGATTCCGATGTGGCGTGTCGGCACATGCAGATAGAGCAGAGAGACAGAAAAGCCTACACACAGGATTGAAGTAGAAACATACTGATTATGTGAGTGGGAGAGCAACAATTATGTTTTATTTGTATTTATTTAACCTTATTTAACTAGGCAAGTCGGTTCAGAACAAATTCTTAATTACAATGAGGGCCTACCCCGGCCAAACCCTAACCAGGACGATGCTGGGTCAATTGTGCCCCAACCTATGGGACATCCAATCACGGCTAGTTGTGATAGAGCCTGGAATCAAACCAGGGTCTGTAGTGACAACTCTAGCACTGAGATGCAGTGCCTTAGACCGCTGTGCCACTCGGGAACCCAAAAGCAAATATAATTTATTTAAAAAGGGGCAATCTGCAGTTCCTACATACATTTTTAGACTTAAATTAATGATATATACCCATTGATCCTCATGAGCTTAGTTCAACTGTTGCACCCCATCAGAACCCAAAATATAAGCTTGTTTTACTCCAATGTTTGTAAACAAAGTATATGTAAACAAACACTATACAGGCTCAAAACATGAATACAACTATAATTTTGATATCATGGCTGATCCGCCCTTACATCCGCAACTCGAACTATGAATTTGAGAGCGGTTACATTTTTCCAACTCCATCCCTCAGATTTGTTATGGTTTCAACTGCGGACTGCCGCTTTAAATACAAGGCAACCTTTTATAGGAACGTACATGACTGACATAAACAAAATAATATCACTCCCATTTGTGATCACAATAGGCTATCACAAAGCATAGGTGCATTTTAACTTGTGTAACTTGTCTTCAGTCGAGCCGACTCGCCAGCGAGAAGTAGATAAACACTCCACAGCTGTTTGTCAATCAGTTTAAATGTGGCCCGTGGTCGACGTAAAATACATAGACATTTATGAGTTCAATAACTTTGCAGTGGCCTCGCAGTTAGTTTTACTTACCGCCTCCAATACCCAGCAGTCGGCAAATGTCTCTTGTGAACTTCATCAGTTCGACCATCCAGCATTATCAACTTGAATAGAAAATATACAAAACATTAAAGTATATCACTTTAAAACTGGATAAAAGGGCCAGTATTGACAGCGGTTACCCCACAGTTTAACCGCCGGTTGAATCGATCTTCGTTGTTCGTTCAACTGCCTTTTTCTGCGCCGT
Organism: Salvelinus namaycush; assembly: GCF_016432855.1. NCBI lineage: Eukaryota > Metazoa > Chordata > Actinopteri > Salmoniformes > Salmonidae > Salvelinus > Salvelinus namaycush. The sequence goes on from NC_052345.1 coordinate 2,891,538, forward strand.
TTCCTGAAATCGGTCGAGCTACATCTGACTCTCGTAAATGATCAAGCTATCAGACCGACAGAATAAATGCGCCACTACACTAAGCTTTACGAGCGCTCTCTCGTCCAAGTTCCACCTGATACCGTGTTCCTAAGTGTAGTTGCGCATCCATAGCTTGTAACATTATAGTTAGGTAGGGCTACACGAGACTAGCTTGACCGCAACGTTTCCTGCATGTGGGCATGTGTCTGCCTGCCACAGCCACTCTCTAGGCAAAGCAATAATGAAACTCAGATATCATCTGAAGATGAATAGATGAAAGCTGAAACTTAAAATTAACCGCGGACTGTGATGTGGATTTCATTACAACTGTCAGGGGAGCTTTGAAATGAAACATGTTTTGATATGCTTGTTTCAGGATATTGAAACTTCAGTTCCTACTTAGCTAAAGGACATTTGGTGAAAAAACTGAACGCTAGAATATACTGTAGTATTATACGAATTTATTCTAGTACATTGACATGATCTGTGTCCGGTAAACAACCCAGGTAAAGTTACAGCCTGAAGTCCATAGTCAGACCAGTAAAGTATCCCTTGAACCACTAGGTGGCGATAGTTCGCTGTCATAGAGAAAGAACGAGCGAGGGAAGAAGTAGGTAGACAGAGGGAGTGAGAGAGAGAGACAGAGAGAAAGAAAGAAAGAGAGATGATGAATGTAAAACCCATAGAGAAAAGCGTTGATTCTAGAATGAAGGAATGACCATCAGCATTCTTGCAGTGACATGATAACCATGAGCTGCTATAGAGCTTTAATATAACAAAACCCTCTACTGTCATTTCCCTATTGCAGCCCTGGTGTGGATAGGATTTTCTATGGGGCTAGAGACTCTGGTGTGGAGAGGATTTTCTATGGGGCTAGAGACCCTGGTGTGGAGAGGATTTTCTATGGGGCTAGAGACCCTGCTGTGGAGAGGATTTTCTATGGGGCTAGAGACTCTGGTGTTTTACTGGTGATAATGTGTTTACATAGCTAGAGATTACACAAAGAACTTGGGAGGATTCAGTGACATCTGAATATTAAAAATTCTGTGGACAAAACAAACAGACTCAAGTGTGTGTGCGTGCGTTAATGTGTGCTCGTGTGTGTGTGTGTGTGTGTGTGTGTGTGTGTGTGTGTGTGTGTGTGTGTGTGTGTGTGTGTGTGTGTGTGTGTGTGTGTGTGTGTGTTTGTGCAGTGTGTGTGCTGTGTTCCCCAGTGGTGGGCGGTGCCACACGTCACAAGGCTTCCACAGTCAGGCTGAAAAAGGCTTTGGGGGTAACAGAACACTGCACCATTTAAAGGACAATACACTTAACACACACACAGTGTTGAATGTCACAGTGTACACACAAGTCAAGGTATCCTTGATAGTATCTTGCGGCGGGGGAAAGCAGACAACCAAATGATTTATGTACCGGATCCCCAACCATCTGCTCCGACAAAAATCGTCCTGCCTCTGAATCTAGTTGCCTACCCCTGATCTAAACAGTGATTGGTTTGCTTTGTAGGTCAAAGTTCATACAACCATGCATTTACTTAAATCAGGCCATGTTTCCCAGACACCAAGTCCAGGACTAAAAAGTTATTTCATTTTAAAATCTCTAATGGGAATGCTTTTTAGTCCTGGACAAGGCTTCATCCACATCTTCAATGTTGATCTATTAGGTTTCCTCTAGCTGTCAATAGCATTTCTGGAAATGTATGGGGATGATTTATGCCATAAAATGTAATAAAATCTCTGTTTGTTGCCTACAGGTTTTTTTGTGACATTCTTATGACATTGTAGCATAGTCTGTTTAAGCATAGGAGATGTCATGTTGACATGGTGTCATACCAGACAGATGATGAGATAGAGAGAGAGACAGAGAGAAGAGAGAGAGAGAGTCTGGCTAGGTTTCAAAGGGAGGTGATGTAACACTATGCCCTTTGTCTGAAAAGGAAATGTACAGAATGTAGAAAATAGTAAAAATAAAGAAAACTCAGGAATGAGTAGGTGTGTCCAAACTTTTGACTGGTACTGTATATATATATATATATATATATATATATATATATATGAGAGAGACAGAGAAGAGAAAGAGAGATACAGAGAGAAAGAGACAGAGACAGGGAAATAAGAGAGACAGACAGACAGACAGACAGACAGACAGACAGACAGACAGACAGACAGACAGACAGACAGACAGACAGACAGACAGACAGACAGAGAGAGAGACAGAGAGACAGAGAGACAGACAGAGAGAGAGAGAGAGAGTCTGGCTAGGTTTCAACAGGAGGTGATGTAACACTATGCCCTTTGTCTGAAAAGGAAATGTACAGAATGTAGTTTGGCAGTACAACCCTACAGTTGATACAATGGAGCGCATACAGGTAACTGCCAAAATAAAGGAAACACCAACAGAAAGTGTCTTAATAGGGTGCTGCGGCCACCACGAGCCAGAGCAGCTTTCATGCGCCTTGGCATGGATTCTACAAGTCTCTGGAACTCTATATTGGAGGGAAGCGACACCATTCTTTTACAATAAATTCCATCATTCTGTGTTTTTTGGACGGTGGTGGAAAACGCTGTATCATGCCCTGCCCAGCATTTTTTATACATGACCCTAAGCATGATGGGATGTTAATTGCTTCATTATCTCAGAAACCACACCTGTGTGGAAGCACCTGCTTTCAACATATACTGAACAAAAATATAAAAGCAACATGCAAACATTTCAATGATTTTACTGAGTTACGGTTCATATACCTGAATTTTACATGGCTGGGAAGGGGCTCAGCCATGGCTGAGACCAGCCAATCAGAATGAGTGTTTCCCCACAAAAGTGCTTTATTACAGACAGACTCCTAAGTTTCATCATCTGTCCGGGTGGCTGGTCTCAGACGATCCCACTGGTGAAGACGCTGGATGTGTAGGTTGGGATGGCGTGGACATCCCTGCAGTCAGCATGCAAATTGCACGCTCCCTCAAAACTTGAAACATCTGTGGCATTGTGTTTTGTGACAAAACTGCATATTTTAGAGTGGCCTTTTATTATCCCCAGCACAAGGTGCACCTGTGTAATTATAATGCTGTTTAATCAGCTTCTTGATATGCCACACCTGTCAGGTAGATAGATTATCTTGGCAAAGGAGAAAGACTCCCTGACAGGGATGTAAACCAATTTGTTCACAACATTTGAGAGAAAAAAGCTTTCTCTCAAATGTCTTTTATTTCAGCTCATGAAACATGGGACCAACACTTTACATTTTGCATTTATATTTGAGTTCAGTGTACATTGTATCCCTCATTTACTCAAGTTTTCCATTATTTTGGTCGTTTGTTTGTTTTGTTAGTTTTTGTAAGATTGTTTCTTTTCGTGTTACGTCTTCGTCATATATATTAAAAGGAAGATGTATTTCTCACACGCTGCGCCTTGGTCCAATCTCTCACCATTAGACGATTGTGACAGGTGTTCCATGTCTTTTTTGCCAAATGACAGCAGTGACAAGGATGTTACCCCAAAAAGAGCGGTACCATCCAGGACCACTATGGAAATAAGTGTTTTCATTGGGCCTATATAATGCTTTCACATGTTATCCTTCAGTAAACAAATGTACATCTTGTTGGATGCATTATTTTTACCCCAAATAAAATATAATTCAATTCAATTGAAATTAGTGCTGGAGATCCTGGAGAAAAGGAACTAATCTGGTGTGAAGAGAAATTATGCTGATATGATTCCATTAGTAACATTGCCCAGCTATAAGAACACCTGCTCTTTCCATGACATCAGTGTAGATAACGGGGAAGAGACAGGTGAAAGAAGGATTTTTAAGCCTTGAGACAATTGAGACATTAATTGTGTGTGTGTGTGTGTGTGCCATTCAGAGGGTGAATGGGCAAGAAAAGTGTCTTTGAACAGGTTATGGTAGTAGGTGCCACAAGCACTGGTTTGTGTCAAGAACTGCAACGCTGCTGGGTTTTTCACAATCAACAGTTTCCCGTTCGTATCAAGAATGGTTCACCACCAGAAGGACATCCAGTCATCTTGACACAACTGTGGGAGGCTTTTGAAGCATCCTGTGGAACACTTTTGACACCTTGTAGAGTCAGTCCATGCCCCGACGAACTGAGAGTGATGAAGGCGCAACTCAACATTAGGAAGGTGCTCCTATTGTTTGGTATACTCAGTGTATAAGAAAAAATGTAAATATCCTACAGTACAAACTACATCCGTGTCTGTGATGAATGGGTTAATTCATGCTGTTGACTTGTGCTACAGCATGGCAGCAGTTGGGAACATGGCTACTTAGCATTCAGTCACATGTCGTTTGTTACTTGGCATTTATGTTATTAAATGTGGCAACACATTGAAAAGAACCTACGGATTGAGCATATTATATTTAAGCAATAAGGCCCGAGGGGGTGTGGTATATCGCCAATATACCATGGCTAAAGGCTGTTCTTATGTACGATGCATCGCGGAGTGCTAAAACACAGCCCCCAGCTGTGGTATATTGGCCATATATCGCAAACCCCCGAGGTGCCTTATTGCTATTATAAACTGGTTACCAACTTAATTGGAGCATACCATGGTATACAGTCTAATAGACCATGGCTTTTCAGCCAATCAGCAATCAGGGCTTGAACCACCCAGTTTATAATTATGCAATAAGGCCAGAGGAGGTGTGGTATATGGCCAATATACCACGGCTAATGGCTGTTCTTATGCAAGTGGATACAGCCTGTAGCCGTGGTATATTGGCCATATATCACAAACCCCCGAGGTGCCTTATTGATATTATAAAGTTTTTACCAATGTAATTAGAGCAGTACAATTACATATTTTGTCATACCCCTGGTATACGGTCTGATTTACCACAGCCAATTAGCATTCATGACTTGAATTACCCAGTTTATAATTAGCTATAACCAAGGCCATTACAGTGACCAACGTATTAATTTTATGAAAAAGTGTGGTTGGTACAAACTATACTTACTTTTAACTCGGCAACATTGTTACAATGTGTCAACAATTTGTTACTGTTACAATTCACTTCCGATCTGCTGTCAGATTAGGCCTATACGCATTCCACTAGCCAGTCGCTCCTTTCTTAATACTGACGGACACACAATCTAAACCAATCAAAGACTGCAATCACAACGCTCCCGGCCAATCAGAGGCGTTTTAATGGGAGAAGGCGGGAGTAAACTGCAAGGGGATTCTTGAGAAGGAACGCAGCGGATCGGTTGATGCTGTTGTTCTAGCTAAGGACACAATTTGGTATTTATTTATCTTTCACCCGGTGATCTATTCGGTGTAACGATGGGCTCTTTCGCTTTGCCGATGATCTGTTTCACCACGTTATGGGCGCTCGTTGGTATCGTAGCACCCTTTTTCGTGCCCAAAGGACCAAACCGAGGGTAGGTGTCCTACCTACCGTTATCCATACAAACGCATAACAGAAGCGAAAAATTGTGTATAATGGTAATCTGGTTAATATTCATATTTGCTTATTATATGAAAACGTTTTTTTAAGGAAAATATTTTACATTGTAAGGATATGTTCCTATATCTCGGATTGTAATGAATGAACGGGATGGAAACAGTAGGCCCTGGACAGAAGCCTATACGCATCGATCCTCTCTCATCCCTGCTGTTAGCCCGCTCGCAATGCAGTTATCACAGTAGTAGCTACTGTATATCAAAGATGTCGTTCATGTTAAGCAGGTTATAGTGTGTGCGTGTGCGTACGTGCAAGCGAGGAAGCTTGCGTGTTTGTGATGATAGCTGATATGGTTTGTGTCAATGTGTGTTGACTCTTTCTGTTCACAGGGTTGTCATCACTAGTTTGATCTTGACAGCTGTTTGTTGCTGGTTATTGTGAGTATGGATGTTCTGTCAGGTTCTCTACTCTATGTTATCTCTAAGTCTACTTACTGTATAAGTTAATGTCAGGTTCTCTACTCTATGTTATCTCTAAGTCTACTTACTGTATAAGTTAATGTCAGGTTCTCTACTCTATGTTATCTCTAAGTCTACTTACTGTATAAGTTAATGTCAGGTTCTCTACTCTATGTTATCTCTAAGTCTACTTACTGTATAAGTTAATGTCATGTTCTCTACTCTATGTTATCTCTAAGTCTACTTACTGTATAAGTTAATGTCAGGTTCTCTACTCTATGTTATCTCTAAGTCTACTTACTGTATAAGTTAATGTCAGGTTCTCTACTCTGTTATCTCTAAGTCTACTTACTGTGTAAGTTAATGTCAGGTTCTCTACTCTATGTTATCTCTAAGTCTACTTACTGTATAAGTTAATGTCAGGTTCTCTACTCTGTTATCTCTAAGTCTACTTACTGTGTAAGTTAATGTCAGGTTCTCTACTCTATGTTATCTCTAAGTCTACTTACTGTATAAGTTAATGTCAGGTTCTCTACTCTGTTATCTCTAAGTCTACTTACTGTGTAAGTTAATGTCAGGTTCTCTACTCTATGTTATCTCTAAGTCTACTTACTGTATAAGTTAATGTCAGGTTCTCTACTCTGTTATCTCTAAGTCTACTTACTGTGTAAGTTAATGTCAGGTTCTCTACTCTATGTTATCTCTAAGTCTACTTACTGTATAAGTTAATGTCAGGTTCTCTACTCTGTTATCTCTAAGTCTACTTACTGTATAAGTTAATGTCAGGTTCTCTACTCTATGTTATCTCTAAGTCTACTTACTGTATAAGTTAATGTCAGGTTCTCTACTCTATGTTATCTCTAAGTCTACTTACTGTATAAGTTAATGTCTGGTTCTCTACTCTATGTTATCTCTAAGTCTACTTACTGTATAAGTTAATGTCAGGTTCTCTACTCTATGTTATCTCTAAGTCTACTTACTGTATAAGTTAATGTCAGGTTCTCTAGTTGCTGTATAAGTTAATGCCAGAGTCTCTACTGTGTGTGTGTGTGTGTGTGTGTGTGTGTGTGTGTGTGTGTGTGTGTGTGTGTGTGTGTGTGTGTGTGTGTGTGTGTGTGTGTGTGTGTGTGTGTGTGTGTGTGTGTGTGTGTGTGCAGCTGGCTGATAGCGATCCTAGCCCAGGCCAACCCTCTGTTTGGACCTCAGCTGAAGAACGAGACTATCTGGTACCTCCGCTACTTCTGGGAGTAACACCAGGTCAGTCCTACTGTCTAATTATAACGCCTGACATAGCACTGTATAATAGCTTTCAAGAATAAACATTCATGTGTCAGGGCCGCGAACCCCGGCACACACAGCCTAGGATACCAGAGATGGCATGGGTTGGAATCTGACTCACTGTCATTCTGACTCGCAGTCTCTTCTTCCTTTCCTGTCTTCTCTTCACTGGCCTAGCTCAATAAAACATGTAAAACCCCAAGAAAATATTTGTAAAAATAATAATCATGAATAAACTAGGTATATAGCGTTTATAATGGCTCCCCTCTCTCTTTCTCTCTCCAGGGTTGGGTTCTCTTTGATGCTCCGTTGACCACATATCTTCATTCCCTTCATCCATCCTGGACTGGATTCTTCTACAACTTGACTCCTGAACCCGTCTAACCCCTCCTCTTTACAACCCCGGCTACATTCCTCTATCCCTCCATCCCAATGTCTTTCTTACGTCACTGCAACGTCGTCAGAATGTTTTGCATCGCCATCTGAACCTGCAGCAGTCAAGTCAGATTGGAGAGAATTTGCACTGTCCAATTTACAGTAGCTATTACAGTGAAAGAATACCATGCTATTGTTTAAGGAGAGTGCATAGTTATGAACTTGAAAAGTTATGAATTAACCAATTAGGCACATTTGGGCAGTTTTGATACAAAATGTTGAACAGAAATGCAATGGTTCATTGGATCAGTCTAAAACTTTGCACATACACTGCTGCCATCGTGGCCAATATCTAAATTGTGCCTGGGCTGGAATAATACATTTTGGCCTTTCTCTTGCATTTCAAAGATGATGGTAAAAAATGTTTTTTTTCCTTTGTATTATTTTTTTTACCAGATCTAATGTGTTATATTCTCCGATATTCATTTCACATTTCCACAAACTTCAAAGTGTTTGCTTTCAAATGGTATCAAGAATATGCATATCCTTGCGTCAGGTCCTGAGCTACAGGCAGTTAGATTTGGGTATGTCATTTTAGCGAAAATTGGGAGAAAAAAAGGTTCCGATCCTTAAGAGGTTCTAAACAAACATGTTCTAACGTTGGGATCAAATCTGTGACAATATAGATCAGTGATGTATAATACTCCTTAGACAGAAAAGTATATGACACTATATATGTAAGGATTATATGAAACATATCTAGGCCATCATACTGCTGATGGTTCAACGTGTTGTAGAATGCATGCAGAATTCTATTTATTGGATAGCAGGTATGAAAGTAATATATGATATAATATAATTGTATATGTTACATATAATCCTGACATGTGAGAAGGTTCTATTTTTGAGCAAAACAATGTATTTGTTTTGCTAATGCACTGGAAGGCATAGCTCACACTGATAAACTCAATATTAGCAGGTAGCACATAGATGTCACTTGCGTCTCTAGCTACAGTTAAAACGTGTCATCTTGGAGGTTTAGTTGACCTGTTATTGTTATTGTTTACATTTCCTCTACATGTTGTTGTTGTTATTTTTATTATCATCATCAGAAAGTCTTAATTGAAGTTTAGTATTTATTTTTTCTGACGTCCTGGCTCTTACATAAGTTGACTGTTATGTTATGTGGAGTCAGTGTCTGTATTATGTTACTTTGATGATTATTGTTGAGTCATTCTGTGTGTAAATACTAGTACATTACCAGGAGTGGTTGGCTGGCCCGACGGCCATGAGAAACTACACTCGAGAGCCCCACTCCATTTTAAGCGTCTTTAAAATCTCAACCACCAGGACAACTCCTTACTCTATCCTCTCTCCTTTCCCATCGTCGCTCTCCAGGATCGTTATGGTCCTCCTAGGGTTGCATAATTCCAGGAACTTTCCCCAAATTCCCTGCTCAGAAATCCTGGTTGGAGGATACCCAGATTTCCTACGCATTCTCTTCTTATTCCAATATCCTTGCTGGGATTTCTGGAAACCTGGGAATTTGGGGACATTTCCTAGAATTTTTCAACCCTAGGTCCTCCTAGTTACCATGGTGATCATGATCACAATATCAGCCAGTGTTTGTCGTCGACCACAATACAACTAGTCTTGCTGCAGGGACAGGGTTGGAGGAGTCAATTCCATTTCAACAGTTAACTCCCATCAATTCAGGAATTGAATGGAAATTGCCCTGTAAAATGAACTGAAAAATCTGAATTCTAAATTGAAACATTTCCATTCCTAAATAAACTTGAGTTGAACTTGAATTGACCCCAAACGCTGCAAGTTCTTGCTATCAACCTCTGCCCCTTCTTGTGTAAACGATGTGTGATGCTTTCTGTAGGAAGGCACCTCAGCTCCAGCCAGCCACAACAACCTTCCCTGCCCTCCCTCCACCCCCATCCAGAGAGAAGCCATCTTAGCCTGAGTGCCAGTCTTGTTAGTGCCATCATGCCAACTCCTTGTCATTCACTGTCATACTAAACATGTTTGGCTTGACAATCACACCAATGTAGTTGGCAAGATGGCACAAACACATCTGGGACCAGGCTAGGGCATCCTATCTCTGAGACAGCTTGTTCCTCAGCTCAGCCAAAAAGTCAAGAAAGATACATCAATATACAGCTACTTTTGAGAAAGACCAAATGATGTTGTGTTTTCCTTTAAGCCTTGTTGATAGTTGTGGTGGCGGTTTACAGAGGGATCAAAAGTGATAGATCAAGGGCACGTCCCAAATGGCAACCTATTGCCTATACTCTATAGCGCACTCCTTTTAATCAGGGCCCATTGGGCTCTGGTCAAAAGTAGGGCACTATGTAGAGAATAGGGGGTAATTTAGGACGCTCCCTGAAGTAGACATGATTCAGCCCAGGGCTGACATGAATAGATCAGTTTACATGAGAGAAAGCTGTTCTATGTATTCCAGCTATGTAGATATGTGATATGTGGAAGCCTAGGTCCATTATTACAAACACTAGACCTAGGTTGCAACGTGCACAACAGCTCATTCATTGTGGTCACCATGGAAACATTGAGCGTATAGATGTGTGTGTTTTTGACACTGGAAAAAGACTTGTCTGACTCAGGCCTTGTGTAAGTGTGATCTAATGTGTAGGTGTATACAGTGACATTGTCCATGTGAATCCCTTAGTAAAGACCCTATTTCAATGTCTGGTACACTGTGTCCTGTCTCCTTCTGAATCCTCCTCAGCCTGCACCTGACACTTGTCTCTATCGTATACACACACACACATACACACACACACACACACACACACACACACACACACACACGATATTATGAGCACTGTTCTTTACCATTCATTTACACAGTTAGAATGGAGTTTAAAGGGACATTTAGACAGTTAAAATGGACGTTTGTACAGTTAAAGTTGACATTTACACAGTTAGAATGGACGTTTAAATGGACGTTTAGACAGTTAAAATGGGCGTTAAGGATAAAGGAAACCTCTACCCTTAAGGCTATAGAGAGGGAAAAAAATATTGAGCCATTTGTGCCACCAGCGGATTAGGGATTACAGGGTTACATAAAATTACAGACATCATTCATCATCTAGGATCAGACAGTTATGATTACCCAACATTATGGGGCTTCTGCTGTGTGAAGGTGACGGAAAATCGCTGTATCCCAAATGGCACCCTACAGATAATGACTGAAGAAAATACAGGACTATATGAGATGAACTGTAGACAGTGGAGGAAAGCTTTTACTTTGAAATTCCTATTTGGCCTTCAACAAACTCAAACACAAACACACACGCACGCACACACTTTCAATAGTCTAAACCTCTCTGTCTCACTTTTAACAACAACCCACCTGGGCTATGACTATTGTTTTCAACAGAATTAAATGGCCTTGGTGACCCATAGTTACCATGTTCCACAGTTCTGGCCATAGAGATAGAATCAGAACTCAGACTCAGAACTCAGACACTCTAGAATATCTATGGTTCTGACAGGCTTGTTCAGTGATTGGATTAAAATCAAATCAAATGTATTTATATAGACCTTCTTACAACAGCTGATGCCACAAAGTGCTGTACAGAAACCCAGCCTAAAACGCCAAACAGCAAACAATGCAGGTGTAGAAGCACGGTGGCTAGGAAAAGCTCCCTAGAAAGGCCAAAACCTAGGAAGAAACCTAGAGAGGAACCAGGCTATGAGGGGTGGCCAGTCCTCTTTTGGCTGTGCCGGGTGGAGATTATAACAGAACATGGCCAAGATGTTCAAATGTTCATAAATGACCAACATGGTCAAATAATAATAATCACAGTAGTTGTCGAGGGTGCAACAGGTCAGCACCTCAGGAGTAAATGTCAGTTGGCTTTTCATAGCTGATCATTGAGTATGTCTACCACTCCTGCTGTCTCTAGAGAGTTGAAAACAGCAGGTCTGTGACAGGTAGCACGTCCGGTGAACAGGTCAGGATTCCATAGCCGCAGGCAGAACAGTTGAAACTGGAGCAGCAGCACGGCCAGGTGGACTGGGGACAGCAAGGAGTCATCATACCAGGTAGTCCTGAGGCATGGTCCTAGGGCTCAGGTCCTCCGAGAGACAGAAAAAAAGAAAGAGAGAATTAGAGAGAGCATACTTAAATTCACACAGGACACCAGATAAGACAGGAGAAATACTCCAGATATAACAGACTGACCCTAGCCCCCCGACACAAACTACTGCAGCATAAATACTGGAGGCTGAGACAGGAGGGGTCAGGAGACACTGTGGCCCCATCCAATGATACCCCCGGACAGGACCAAACAGGCAGGATATAACCCCACCCACGTTGCCAAAATGTCTGTGATCATTCTCTGTCAGCTGCGTTGTTCTCTCCATTGCATATGGAATGTGTCATATGCTGTGGCCTATACCTACTGCCGACTGGGAGAGGACATACTGTACGTATAGCACACACAGGCACGCATGAACGTGCACACACTCTCTCTCACTGTGTCTCTCACAGTACACACATGTACACACCCTCTCTCTCACAGTACACACATGTACACACACTCTCTCTCACAGTACACACATGTACACACCCTCTCTCTCTCTCACAAACGCTGTGTCTGTCTGTCTCTCTCTCTCACTCACACCACACTAAACTGTTCTATAATTTATGAAAAATAACGTGATCATACAGTACTCTCTCACACACACTAAGTTGTTTTATTATTCATGATACTGTAACTTGACGTTCTGCACACACACAGGCAAGTGGCTACCTACTTTTGTGTAACATTAAGATTTAAAATAGAAAAGGAACATATGATTACTGTCTGTAGACCTAGGCTCCTTATCATTGTGATATTGGTCTGCATGTAGCAGAGTAGGCTAGCTAGGCTAGACACTTTTTCCATGACATTTTAATAGGAATCTGACCTATATTCTCGGATTTAATGTAATTATCTGCCTATAGAGCGGCGCAGCAGGAAGCAGGCTAGAGCCCCCGGTACAGTAAGTAGTCGTGCGGTTCACCGGGTTCAGGCACTCATTCTTCACCGTGTCCTAAAGATGGTTCACATGAACCCGCCCCAGCTCTGACGTTACGCCAGCCATATCCGTTTTCACTAGGCGAGTTCGTTTTGCATGGTCCGTTGCCCCGGTTAAAATGAAGACGTCACTTAAGGACCAAGAGAGTGGTCTAAAATAAGCAAAATCCTGCAAACCGGGGCACCGGGCCTTGCAAAACGAACTCGACCACTAGAATTGAGCGCTGCCATGAACTCGTATGCCCTCGTGCACCGAGAGCCTGTGTTTACCCGTTGACACAGTTTCCATTTTGCATCAAGAGTTCTCCTCCGTTGCTCTGCGAGCCGAGCGCGCGTGTGTCGGTCCTTTCGCTTTTAAGAGGAGGCCGTGTCAAATTTAACCGAGTGTGTATTCCAGCCTACCATTAACATGTAAGCACAATAACAAAACATATAACATCCTCGGAACAATGTTCACGCCTCCCCTCCCCTCCAAAAAGCGGATGAGAAACTAAAGTGTTGTCATTCCGCCGAAAAATTGAAAGTAGACTAGGCTACCAGTTTGCTCTTTTTTAATTGTGAGTCATACGGGCGACACCATGTGATCCGTAAGGGGGTTAGACCGCTGCGTGGAGATGTGTAAGTTATTTACGAGCTTCTATAAAATAGTATTAGGTTTATCTAGGCATGATGGAGGAAATAATTCAAAATGTATTAATTGTGTCTGGTCTCATTTCGAAATCTGCTCTGTTTTGGATCAGACATGATCCTGTACAGCCTTGATGTCCCCGTTTGATCGACTATGGACTAGCTCGACACCAGCTGTTTAAAACTAACTTCCTTTATGTGAGGATAAATGATGTGTTTGCTTTGTTATGACTTTCGCGGTGTTATCACACTTGTATGTGCGTAATAATCTTTGGAGTGGTTAAGGCTCAAGGCAGACATTTTACACTGGTGTGGGTTAGTAACCTTGTAGCCTACTTGTCTGGAGAGGATTCTTTCAAGGGGACACGGACGAAACCTAATAAGGTATAGCAATGTAGCTAGTCACCTCACTTAAGCTTTGTAATTTACTGAAGTTGGTAGTTATCCCCTCTTGGACTTACCTCGTATTTCGACTTAGTATTTGCGCTATTATTTTGTTAAATGATTTTTAGTAGAACCGATACAAAGTATATTTAGGGAGGAGGGTTCAACTGCATCTTGAGAGCGGTGCATGCGTTTCGATCTCCTGAAAACCCTTTCAACTTTGGCCGTAGGCTATTGTCACTGGCTGTTACTGTACACATTCGAGTCGGTTAGACAACTGTCACTGTCGGTCACATTCGAGTCGGTTAGGCTACTGTAGCCTACACAGTCAGGTGTAGGAAATGACAAAAGGGGAAACGAGGTAACTTATTTTATATCGAAATATTTTCCTCGCAACATATTCGTTTTTTTAGGTCAGGGCTATAAAGAATGTAGACTGTAATGTAGGCTCCATTGTGGCGTGCGAAGTCACTCCACACGCTTTCTAAATCTGGCGTTTCGTGCCGTATTAAAAATTAATAATGGACATCCGGCGTTGCATGGTGCCAGCTGCGCCCCAAATTTATTTTTGGGGGTGGTGTGCGGTGCGCGAGAATTTTGGGATTATTATTGTCTGTCAAATCGAGTTTTATCATATTCGCCCGGTATTTTAGAGATGTTATTACAATTTTAAACAAATTAAAACATTATTGGCGATGTGAGATGCCTTGCTTGAGCGCAGCCATCGGGTTTTGAGGGTCGTGTGTTCTCCCTCGCTCGGTCTCATGCCATGCGGGACCCTGCTGTCTGCCATAGTACCCTCCTCTCTCTCTAGACGGTTCTTTATCTTTGTTGTTGTGCAGTGATCATCCAGTGGTGCAGCCAGACCAGACCAGACCACTGAGACCAAGACGCTGCCCCAAGTTCACATGTTGTGTGTTATTATGATGGGGTTTATCGTTAGGGTGAGGTGATGAGGAAACTGATTAATTAAGGGATCATCGGATGGGCAAGCAAACAAGCGCGGATGAGAACGAAATAGGTTAGTTTGTTTCTCTTTCATTCAGGAGTAAATAAACAAGGGAAGAGAAAGAGAGGGGACGAAAGCTGGGCATCAGTTAGTCCTAAAATAAACCACCGTTTCATCAAAAGTCTTCCAGTAATATTCGTTAAGATGGGAAAAGAACATTATAAATGAAATTATTTCCCCAGACGAATAGACAGTGCGTGCGTCGGACCCAATTTTGCAAATTGGCTTTCCAGACAGTCTTACTGATCGGGCTGGCCTCCGGTCTCCTCTCGTGGCAGTGTAGGCTACTCGGTGCACGCGAGTCGATCGGTTCCACGCTGACATCACGAGCTGTCTGGACTGCTCGTCTCTCTGTCCCGACTAACAGGTGCACTTTTTTGACACTTATTAAATGCGTAAATGTCTAACCTACTTATTATTCACACGTGTTGTTTAGTCTATATAACGTGTTATGCAACCTAAGAGTGGCATGTAAACAGTATTGTGTTATTAGTAGGACTACTAATGGTAGGCTATATAGAGCTTTTGTCTGAAGTGCATAGGCTATGTGTGTGGTCCAATTATTGTAGGCCAATAGCGTATAGGCTATGTGGCTTGTTCCAATATGTCACACTGCCTTTTGACCTATATTATTCTCCAGGCCTCCGAGACATTAAATATGTGTAAAACCACACCAAGGTCGTATATGTTGTTGCTCTAGTGATATGGTGTAGCCTATATTCTGTTAAGGGTCGGCCAAGGTCGGGTGTAGACTAGTCCACCAACCACACGGATCGGGTATTTTCTGAGTGGAGACCGGACTCCGGTCTGGAGCCACATACACAATACGATATCTTGTTTACTTTGGGGAATTGTCTCATATACAGGTATATAGACTATATTAGGCCTAATACATAACCTATTAATAACTTAAAGGGGATGGCTGGGAACCTTGATAATAACTTATCAACTAATAATCAAGTCCTTAATTAGGTGAATTAGGTGAGCTAGTTCAGGGCTACAACAACATTGTAAAACGTCTGGGGTTCCAAAAGATTGGTTTGAAAACAACTGCCCTAAGCTGTTTGTGTTATTTTGTAGCATATAGCCTACTGGTCTTGTCCTATTGGGTATGCGTCTCACATGGCATCCTATTCCCTATGTAGTGCACGTCTTTTGACCAGGGCCAATAACCTTTTAATAGCTTCAAGGAGATGGGAACCTTGATAATAACCTTACCTGATCTCTATACAGTGTGATTTATTTGTAGTAGCCTACTGGGGTATCTTATTCAATATGGTCTCAAAGCCTAAACTGATCCTAAATCAGCACTCCTACTCTGAGACGCTTTATGAATACAGGCCCTGGTGTTGTCCTCATTTGTGACCTACCACCTGGATTCGGTCTTATGTAGCAACATTTGAAATGTGTTTTTTTTTTTTTTTTTTTTTACATTGGTTACAAGTAGAGACTCAGAGTTAGAAAATGGTATATCATACACTGCAGTTGAGGAACAATGGAAGTTGATAAACTTCTAACCCCACTTTTGAGAAAATGGCTCTTGAATCTTTTGGTACACCTACTGGAGAGGTCTTCTTTGTCTACACCCATTCAGCATGGTTCACATCCTCTTAAGCCTTAGCCCCACCCATCTCTTTAACGATCCACATGTGAGGCCATGTGCTAAACAGAGTGAGTAGTGTAGTAAACAACCACAGATTTCAAGACTAAAAGTGGTAAAAGTAGTAGCCTACAATAAGGAAAAACTCCCGGTAAAAATACACTTTATCTAGTCCTATATCCTATCCTAATCAGACTTTAGTGCAGGTCATGTTGTTCTTCACATTACCTTCTCTGGTAAACACGCTCTATATCAAATCAAATCTAAGTTGCACAGGATACTAAACGGTACAGTTAAATGGTTACTTGCATATTTGCATAGTAGCAATATCAAAACAGAAAGTGGCCAGATAACAAAATATTTTATAATTATTACCCAGACACACCTGCCTAAATTGATGAGTCATGTGAAA
The DNA here is from genome assembly GCF_016432855.1 of Salvelinus namaycush. Lineage (NCBI taxonomy): Eukaryota > Metazoa > Chordata > Actinopteri > Salmoniformes > Salmonidae > Salvelinus > Salvelinus namaycush. The sequence continues at coordinate 2,908,181 of NC_052345.1, forward strand.
GAAATGCTATAACCACCCCCCAGCCACATCTAGCTAAGTGGATGAGTCACTATTGTCTAGACATGTACACATGTCCATGAAATACAATAGATGGCCGTAATCACCCCCAGACACACCTGGCTAACTTTTGTTTAGACATGTAGCTAGCTAGCTAAGCAATGAACCAGTATAATCCCAACTCATAATACTACCACCAATACAAACTGATTGTCATAGCTGTAGTATGAATCTGCAGGTAGCTAAAGCTAACCAACTAGGTTCAATGTTAGCTAGCTAGCTAACATTAGGCTATAACTAGCAATGAAAATGGATTTCTGATTCATCATACACATAACCTTAGCTAGCAAGCCAGCAAGCTAACGTTCGCTAGCTAGCCAATAGTACGCTTTAACTTGCAATGAAAATGACTTTCTGATTAAATTAGAAACATATAATATCTGAACATGTAGCTAGACTCTTACCCATATACATGGATGAATGCTTCACGGCAGACTGGAACCTTTTAACACCGTTTTGTTTGTAGCTACATCTTGTTTTGCCAGCATTGTGTCAAGTCACTCGGTTCACACTGACCGTGGTATGTGCAGAAAGTATCCCATCGCAACTTTTTCCAACTGATCTGTCAATAGCGCTAAATTCAGTGCATCAATTTTGTTGAGAAAAGCAGCAAAACGTTTGTAGTTCTTGATAGGTAACGTTATATCTTTCAAAAAAGCTGCAGTACAAAGGATTATCAACACATACTGAGCAGCTCACGTTATAAACAGAAGCATGCTACATGGCAGACCAATTCAAACTCATCTCCCGGCATGTCCAGCCCATCCATTATCTCAGCCAATCATGGCTAGCGGGAAGGTTCCTGACTTTTTCCGTGGATAAACCAACTAGGCTCATCATTTAACAATTTTACTCGTATTTACCAATGGAATACACGTTTGTTATTAAGGCACATGAAATGTTCCAGAAGGCATTTCTGCCAAAAAAACGCATTTTGATATTTAAAAAAAAAAAGACCTTCAAATACCTCTCCTGTGAAGTAGTGTTATGCGACATACGGCTAGCTTTCTGAAACGGGTCACATTTGACTGGGTCATTAGAGTGTCCTTCTAGTCATTTCATGTACTGCTGTTGTTTTACGGATATAGTTTTAAGTAGCCTCTCTAGAGACTGATCTATTGTCAGTTATTAGTTCCCTCTTCATGTTGAAGGTTAGGGTCTTGGGGGAAGGTAAACTGATCCTATATCTGTCCCTAAGGGGCATTGTCTACCCGGAGCCTCGTTTCAGGAATAGGATAAATTGTCCCAATGACACTGATCTAAGGTCAGTTTTAAGTTTCCCATCTCTCATCGACCTTCATTAGGGCTCTGGGGTGAAGTTTTCCCCTAGGTACCAATCTAGGATCAGCTTCCCCTCCCCCAATCCTTACTTTAACCATTAGGGGGTTACACCTGATCCTAGGTGTGTCCCTAAGGAGAAATGTCTACCTGGTTTGGGTTTTTAGTTAGATGCTGAACTGATCCTAGAGCTGTCGCTATGGGAGCCTCCGGTTGCATCCCAAATGGCACCCTATTCCCTATGGGCCCTGGTCGAATGTATAGGTAATAGGGTGCTATTTAGGACATAGTCCCAGTGTCCAGGATGGAATGTCTCAGTAAGGCTGTGCTTACGACCTGGTTGGCTGGCACCAGTGGCCTTTGGACTCGGTCTAAGTTATCAACACTCAATAAATGATTGATAGATTGTTGTTTTTATATTCAGACTACTATGGTAGGCTGTAGGCAGTTATGCATTGCAGCGTAGACATTCAATTGGACATTTTAGTCATTTAGTGTGAGCTCATATCCAGAGCAGTTTACAGTTCGGATTAGGATTAGTATTAGGCAGGAACCACACTACACTTTGTTTTTTATATCTAGGGCAGTGGTTCTCCAACCTCTCCCCGGGGAACCTCAGACGTTTCACCCTTCTGTTGTAGCCCTGAACTAGCTCCCCTGATTTACCTAGTCAAGGGTATGTTGATAAGTTGAATCAGGTATGCTAGCTCTGAAATAGATCAAATACTTGGAAGGTGCTTGGGGGTCCCTGAGGAGATCTTTTGAGATCCACTAATCTATGGTACTGTATAACATTAGTAGGCTACAGTACAGGCAGGTAGTTACCCCAGGAAGCCTAGTAGGCAGCTAGACAAAATACATGCATTGTTTTAATATCCAGGCTACTATAGCAATGGCACCCTATTCCCTATATAGTGCACTACTTTTGAACAGGGAGAGATTTCATATATGGAGAGATTTCAGTGCCAACAGAAGTTTAATTTGAATTCCATCATTTAGAATTTCTATCAGTTAATTGCATTTGAATAGAATATTTTTGAATTCATGAATTGAACACATCCCTATGGGCTTTAGCTAAGTCACAGTCTTGTGACATGCAGTAGACCCGGTTCGCACCCAGTCAATCACAAGAATAGGAGGTGGAAAAGCTATCCTTAGAAGAACCATGACAAGGCTATTCAATTATATTCTTATGGGGCCCACACGCCCTGCTAACGTATCCTGCGCGGCCTGTGATCACCACAGAAGGGAACAGAAGATGCATCCATGTCCCAGAGAGTCTTAGCTTTCAGGAATGGGGTCATAATAGCTTATAGCCCGAACCGTTCAAACTCTAGAGCGAAATGCATAGGAAGAACATGCGTTCAGCAGTAGGCAGCATAGGTACAGTGACAGTGGGCTAAATGGAGACACCACATGAAACACAGCAGCATAGGTCGAGTGACACATCGTGTCAATAGTACAGGGGTCACGGGGAGGTGGAACGGCCTCGGTGACTCTGGATTGGCTAATGGCTACATAACGTATATGATGTCAACACATCAGAATCTTCCACAGCTATAGCCTGTCTTAGTTTCCACACACACACACACACACACACACACACACACACACACACACACACACACACACACACACACACGCAGACACACTTTGTTTCCTCATTCCTGTGTGCCTTAGGTCAGCTCAGCAGCATAGCATGATGTTGTTGTTGTTCCTTAAAACTTCTTATGGCTGCGATCCCGTTAAGTGGATGATATGACAACAGCCAGTGAAAGTGCACGGCGCCAAATTCAAACAACAGAAATCTCATAATTAAAATTCCTCAAAGATACATGTATCTTATACCATTTTAAAGGTAATCTTGTTGTTAATCCCACCAAAGTGTCCGATTTCAAATAGGCTTTTCAGCGAAAACACCACAAACGATTATGTTAGGTCACCACCAACTCACAGAAAAATTCTGCCATTTTTCCAGCCAAAGAGAGGAGTCACAAAAAGCACAAATAGAGATAAAATGAATCACTAACCTTTGATGATCTTCATCAGATGACACTCATAGGACTTCATGTTACACAATACATATATGTTTTGTTCGATTAAGTTCATATTTATATCCAAAAACCTCAGTTTACATTGGCGCCATGTTCAGAAATGCCTCCAAAATATCCGGAGAAATTGCAGAGAGCCACGTCAAATAACAGAAATTCTCATTATAAACTTTGATGAAAGATACATGTTTTACATAGAATTAAAGATACACTTGTTCTTAATGCAACCGCTGTGTCAGATTTCAAAAATCTTTACGGCAAAACACAATATTCAATAATCTGAAAACAGCGTTCAGCCACAAAAGCAAGCCATACAGTTACCCGCCAAATTGTGCAGTCAACAACACTCATAAAAAGCATTATAAATCTTCACTTACCTTTGCTGATCTTCGTCGGAATGCACTCCCAGGACTCCCACTTCCACAAGAAATGTTCGTTTTGTTCGGTAATTTACATTTTTACATTTTACATTTTAGTCATTTAGCAGACGCTCTTATCCAGAGCGACTTACAGTAGAGTGCATACATTTTACATACTGAGACAAGGATATCCCTACCGGCCAAACCCTCCCTAACCCGGACGACGCTATGCCAATTGTGTGTCGCCCCACGGACCTCCCGGTTGTGGCCGGCTGCGACAGAGCCTGGGTGCGAACCCAGCCCAGCCTGGGCGCGAACCCAGAGACTCTGGTGGCGCAGCTAGCACTGCGATGCAGTGCTCTAGACCACTGCGCCACCCGGGATGTCCATCATTTATGTCCAAATAGCTATTTTTGGTAGTGTGTTTGGTTAACAAATCCAACGTCAGGAAGTGCGTTCACTAAAAGCTGATGAAATGTCAAAAAGTTCCGTAACAGTCAGTAGAAACATGTCAAATGATGTACTGAATCAATCTTTAGAATGTTTTTAACATAAATCTTGAATAACGTTCCAACCGGAGAATTACATTGACTTCAGATGAGCGATGGAACAGAGCTCCCTCTCATGTGAACGCGCATGGTCAAAGCATGGTCAGGTAATGGCAGACCTGACTAATTCCCCTCCCTTCACAGTAGAGGCATCAGACAAGGTTCTACAGACTGTTGACATCTAGTGGAAGCCGTAGGAAGTGCAAACTCATCCATATCTCGCTGGGATTTCAATAGGATCTCAGTTGAATATCGATACCGATTAATTGGCCTATTTTTATATATATATATTTGTAATAATGACAATTACAGCAATACTGAATGAACAATGAACACTTTTATTTTAACTTAATATAATACATCAAATCTATTCAGTCTCAAATAAATAATGAAACCTTTTCAATTTGGTTTAAATAATGCAAAAACACAGTGTTGGAGTAGAAAGTAAAAGTACAATATATGCCATGTAAAAAAGCTAACGTTTAAGTTCCTTGCTCAGAACATATGAAAGCTGGTGGTTCAATATTCCCAGTTCTTCAATATTCCCAGTTAAGAAGTTTTAGGTTGTAGTTATTATAGGAATTATGACACGTTGACTATTTCTCTCTATACCATTTGTATTTCATATACCTTTGACTATTGGATGTTCTAAAAGGCACTTTAGTATTGCCAGCCTAATCTCAGGAGTTGATATTCTTGAAGTCATAAACAGCGCTGTGAATCAAACATTGCTAAGAGCTGCTGGCAAACGCAGTAAAGTTTGAATGAATGCTTACGAGCCTGCTGCTGCCTACCACCGCTCAATCAAATATTAAATCATAGACTTAATTATAATATAATAAACACTAATACGGTCAAATCCGGAAACTATCGGAAACTATCATTTCGAAAACAAAACGTTTATTCATTCAGTGAAATACGGAACCGTTTCGTATTTTATCGAACGGGCGGCAACTCTAAGTCTAAATATTGCTGTTACATTGCACAACCTTCAATGTTATGTCATAATTATGTAAAATTCTGGCATATTCGCAACGAGCCAGGTGGCCCAAACTGTTGCATATACCCTGACTCTGCGTGCAATGAACGCAAGAGAAGTAACACAATTTCCCTAGTTAATATTACCTGCTAACATGAATTTATTTTAACTAAATATGCAGGTTTAAAAATATATACTTCTGTGTATTGATTTTAAGAAAGGCATTGATGTTTATGGTTAGGTACATTCGTGCAACGATTGTGCTTTTTTCATGAATGCGCTTTTGTTAAATCATCACCCGTTTGGCGAAGTAGGCTGTGATTCGATGATAAATTAACAGGCACCGCATTGATTATATGCAACGCAGGACAAGCTAGTTAACCTAGTAATATCATCAACCATGTGTAGTTAACTAGTGATTATTTTAAGATTGATTGTTTTTTATAAGATAAGTTTAATGCTAGCTAGCAACTTACCTTGGCTCCTTGCTGCACTCGCGTAACAGGTGGCCAGCCTGCCACGCATTTTCCTCATGGAATGCAATGTAATCGGGGATCCAAAAATTCTGATTACCGATTGTTATGAAAACTTGAAATCGGCCATGCCGATTAATCGGTCTACCTCTAGTGTGTGCGTGTGTGTGTCAGGGTTTCCATTAGTAAAATGTGGTGCCGGGCTTTTGACCGGACATTTGAGAAATGTACCGGGCCCATCTGCATTGTAACCTGATCAGGGTGTCTACCCACGGTGGTCAGAATGACAGAAATCACATTCAGATTATGGTAATTCATATTAACAGAACATGCAAGTCAAAGATACAACAATGTGTCATCCTTCTTACCGAATTCTGATGCACACTTTGAAGATTCTAGAATAACTGTCCACATTTACTTTTCCTCAGACAACAAGACGAGTAACAAACAGCAAATTAACTAGCCTGTCAATCTACTATCCCTCATAGTAGAAACGTTCACCTATTCTATTGGTCAACTTGACAACAAGACGAGTCACAAACAGCAAAATAACTAGCCTGTTAATCTACTATCCCTCATAGTAGAAACGTTCACCTATTCTATTGGTCAACTTGACAACAAGACAAGTCACAAACAGCAAAATAACTAGCCTGTCAATCTACTATCCCTCATAGTAGAAACGTTCACCTATTCTATTGGTCAACTTGACAACAAGACGAGTCACAAACAGCAAAATAACTAGCCTGTCAATCTACTATCCCTCATAGTAGAAACATTCACCTATTCTATTGGTCAACTTGACAACAAGACGAGTCACAAACAGCAAAATAACTATCCTGTTAATCTACTCTCCCTCATAGTAGAAACATTGAACTATTCTATTGGTCAACTTGACAACAAGACGAGTCACTAACAGCAAAATAAAAGATAAAGGGCAATATGGAAGTCTTTATAAAATAACTGCTTCTGCTTTTGTATGGTGGGATTTTGACGAGGCTACTTCAAAGCAAGGTAAGACATGCCTCATAATATGAAGTAAAACTTTCAGGTTTCAAACAATTCAGTATATGTTTTCAAAATGCATACTGCCTCCAACTCATTGCAAAGTGGTGGGTGACACGCTGAAGCCTGCCTACCGTTTCCTATGCACTGGAATGGTGGATGGGAAACGTGCTTTAATTACCAGTTGAGAAATACAAATAGTATCTCTTTTTAATTGTGGTCATTCAAACAGTTTTTAACACACAATTGTATTTAGGATAGTTGTGCAATGATTGGGCTTATAGAAGCATGTTTCACTCCAGCAGCAACAAGCTGTTTGAGGAGCTGTAGCAGCAGCTCTCGTGCTGTCGGACAGATTTTCTGCTCAAACTAGGTTCTGTATCTGTTTGCTGTGTAAAAAGCGGCAATTTAATTCCACTAAATTATGCAAATTAACCTTTAGGTGGTACTGGTACTGTATATATGACTGTTCTCTTTACATTGCATCGTATCCATCTATATTTGGAGTGCAGTGTGAGCGTTGAAAGGAGTCACCTAAGGACATGAGCTCTATGGGTGGGTCTCAATAGTCTTCACCCTGTCTCCTCTCCTTCTTCTGGTCTGATCTGAAAACACAGCATTTGTCAAAGTGAAGTAAATCAATGTAATATGTATAAAATCCAATCAGGTGTCTGCAAGATTCTAAAATGGATTAAATATAACAAATTCCTCTTCAATCTACACACAATACCCCATAATGACACAGCGAAAAACAGGTTTTTAAAATTTTTCACAAATGTATTAAAAAAAAGAAAAACAGAAATATCTTATTTAAATAAGTATTCAGACCCTTTGCTATCATATTCGAAATTGAGCTCAGGTGCATCCTGTTTCCATGAATCATTTTTGAGATGTTTCTACAACTTGATTGGAGTCCACCTGTTGTAAATTCAATTGCTTGGACAGGATTTGTAAAGGCACACACCTGTCTATATAAGGTCCCATAGTTGACAGTACATGTCAGAGGAAAAACCAAGCCATGAGGTCGAAGGAATTGTCCATAGAGCTCAGAGACAAGAATGTGTCGAGGAGCAGATCTGGGGAAGGGAACCAAAACATTTCTGCAGGATTGAAGGTCCCCAAGAACACAGTGGCCTCCCTCATTCTTAAATGGAAGAAGTTTGGAACCACCAAGACTCTTCCTAGAGCTGGCCGCCCGGCCAAACTGAGCAACCGGGGGAGAAGGGCCTTGGTCAAGGAGGTGACCAAGAACCCAATGGTCACTCTGACAGAGTTCCTCTGTGGAGATGCGAGAACCTTCCAGAAGGACAACCATCTCTCTCAATCAGGCCTTTATGGTAGAGTGGCCAGACAGAAGCCACTCCTCAGTAAAAGGAACATGACAGCATGCTTGTAGTTTGCCTAAAGGCACCTGAAGGACTCAGACCATGAGAAACAAGATTCTCTGGTCTGATGAATCCAAGATTGAACTCTTTGGCCTGAATGCCAGGCATCACGTCTGAAGGAAACCCGGCACCATCCCTACGGTGAAGCATGGTGGTGGCAACATCATGCTGTGGGGATATTTTTCAGCGACAGGGACTGGGAGACATGTCAGGATCAAGGGAAAGATGAACGGAGCACAGTACAGAGAGATTCTTGATGAAAACCTGCTCCAGAGTACTCAGGACCTCATACTGGGGCAAAGGTTCACCTTCCAACAAGACAACGAACCTAAGCACACAGCCAAGACGACGCCGGAGTGTCCTTGAAGGGCCCAGCCGGAGCAAGGACTTGATCCCGATCTAACATCTCCGGAGAGACCTGAAATTAGCTGTGCAGCGACGCTCCTCTTCTAACCTGACAGAGCTTGAGAGGATCTGCAGAGAAGAACGGGATAAACTCTCCAAATACAGGTTTGCGAAGCTTGTGGCGTCATACCCAAGAAGACTCGAGGCTGTAATCGCTGCCAAAGGTGCTTCAACAAAGTACTGAGTAAAGGGTCTGAATAGTTATAAATGTCATATTTCCGTTTATTACTTTTGATACATTTGCAAAAATGTCTAAAAACCTATTTTGCTTTGTCGTTATGGGGTATTGTGTGTAGATTGAAGAGGGAAAAAAACGATTTAATCAATTTTAGAATTAGGCTATAACGTAACAAAAATAAAGTCAAGGGGTCTGAATACTTTCCGAATGCACTGTATATCTGGGAAACTGGCCCCAAGAGCTTTGCTTATGTGTCCTTAGATGACTTCTCTCACATATCTTGTTTAGACTATTGAAACCCACCCACCCCCATGATACCTTTCTCTCCCCGTCTCCTCTCCCCCTTTAGCGGTCCCAACAGTAAGCAGCGAGCACCGTGTCATGTGAGCACCGCGTCAACCCTAAAGCCTTGACCTCTCACCCCTGACCCCGTGAGGTCACAGATGGTGACTTCCTCCTCCTTCCTCCATCCGGGTCTTCAACAACAGTCAGTGAGCAGTGTGTTGTTGGTGTGTGTGTTATGTTCCGGCTGAACGCTCCAGCGGCACCCTGACCACCTCCTAACACCACCCACCGCCTTGGGCATGCCTCAGGTACACCACGAATCTCTGTATATTCTGTGCCGTACTAAGAGTCGTTTCTTAGCGGTTTTATTTGAGTGAAGGTGATAAAATTGCTTTCCAACTTGAATATTGATATTAATTGACTGTCTACATATCTTGTCCTGTAATAATACATGTACAACAGAGATTGTGATTCTGATACTGATTACAGACAATATATTTAGACAGAAGTTCTATTCTGTTTGTAATGATGCTAGTGACAATGGTAGCTCAGCAGAGTAATGTGTGTGTGTGTGTGTGTGTCCTATAGCCGGGCATGAATGGGATGGAGCCTGCGTTTGGCGAGGCGTATGGGAGCCGTGGCTGTCTCCTCAGCCCCTACCCCCTGGCTGTCTCCCCTCTAGGGGGCAGGACCCAATATGACCAGGTAACTAACTCACTAACTGCTTGTAACTGCTTCTAAGGTCCAGGTGTCTGACACATGAACATGTGTTTATTATGTGTCTTGTCCTTGTAATCTGCTCTACTACCACACTGCCTGGACTGCATGTTATTACACTGTTACTATGTTCTATCAGTGTTAACAGACACACCTGTTGTTTATTATGGTGATGTCACCACAGAGCTGCAGTGAACAAGACTCTATTTCTATGTCTGTAACATAGATCAATGTAAAGTAACGGCACATTCTAACCATGTCAACAATGAACAATGCTCTTCTCCCTCCCTCCCCTCCTCCCCACCCCTCTCCTTACCTCCCTCCCTCCCCACCCCTCTCCTTCTCCCCACCCCTCTCCTTACCTCCCTCCCCTCCTCCCCACCCTCCCTCCCTCCCTCCCTCCCTCCCCACCCCTCTCCTTACCTCCCTCCTCCCCACCCCTCTCCTTACCTCCCTCCCTACTTACCTCAGAGCGTGCTCCTGATGCTGGGCTCTCCAGCGACGCCGCGGAAACGGCCCTTCGAGTTGCTAAGCGACCTGGTGGACGACGGGGGCTTCGGCGAGGAGCTGCACGTGGAGCGCTGGGACGTGTCGGCGCTGGATGACATCACGCGGTACACCAAGCTGGGCCTTGGGGGAGAGCTAGCGAGCACCGAGGACGCCGTGCTGATGGGCCGTTGGAGCGGGACCCGGGAGGAAGAGGAGGAGGAGGAGGAGAGGAGGAAGAGGAAGGCACAGGCCATAGCTCAGCAGCAGACATCACATGTAACCACGATGATGGTAACACATCTCCACGGAAACGGCATCACGATGACCCCCGACCCCTGTCTAGGCCACGCCCAGAGAGGCAGGGTGGTCAGAGAGGAGGTGGGACTTGATGTTACCATGGCGATGGAAAGGGTGACAGAAAAAGGAGGACAGGATGGGGGGATGAGGGTTCCTACGGTGGAGGTGTACCAGGTGGCAGAGGAGGAGGAGGTTGCCGCAGCTGTGTTGGCAGCGGCGGAAGCCGTTGCCGCAGTGACGGAGACGTCTGGGATTCCTCCGGGGGGGTCAGTGTTGGAACACAACTACTCTCTGACCCAGGGGGGGGATAGACCCTCGCCCTCCAGCCCCAGCTCTGAGACAGAGACAGAAGTAGAGGGGCAGGAAGAGGGAGAGCGGGAGGAGGAGGAGGAGGAGAGGGAAGAGCAAGAAGAGGTATTGGTGGAGGAGGAAGAGGAGGAAGAGGAGGAGGAGGAAGGGGAGGACGGAGCAGGGGATGAGACTGCGGTGGAAGCAGAACTGTCCAGCTCGTCAGAAACAGAATTTGGTGAGTTCTGGATTCTGGAGTTCTGGGGTTCTGGAGTTTATGATGTGATCTGGAATGTCTCTGAGCTTTGATATGACCTATTTAGTCATAGCTATGTCACTTTTTCTACTCTATTTTCATCTGCGTATCTTCTGTCATTCCTGCAAATTTGAAAAGTTTTGGTTGAGCCAATCTCAGCCATTTGATATCAGACAAGACAGAGTGACTGATATGTGTTCATGAAACATCACTCTGCCTTGTTTTGGTGTCTATTGTCACACTCCTATTGTTGTATGGTGTGTGTGTTTGTCTGGCAGAGTGTGTGTGTGTGTGTGTGTGTGTGTGTGTGTGTGTGTGTGTGTGTGTGTGTGTGTGTGTGTTTGTCTGGCGGAGTGTGTGTGTTTGTCTGGCGGAGTGTTTGTATGTGTTTGTCTGACGGAGTGTGTGTGTGTGTGTGTGTGTGTTTGTCTGGCGGAGTGTGTGTGTGTGTGTTTGTCTGGCGGAGGGTGTGTGTGTGTGTGTGTGTGTGTGTGTGTGTGTGTGTATTTGTCTGGCGAAGGGTGTGAGTGTGTATTTGTCTGGCGGAGGGTGTGTGTGTGTGTTTGTCTGGCGGAGGGTGTGTGTGTGTATTTGTCTGGCGGAGGGTGTGTGTGTGTGTGTGTTTGTCTGGCAGAGTGTTTGTATGTGTTTGTCTGACGGAGTGTGTGTATTTGTCTGGCGGAATGTGTATGTGTTTGTCTGGCAAATCAAATCAAATGTTATTTGTCACATACACATGGTTAGAGGATGTTAATGTGTAGCGAAATGCTTGTGCTTCTAGTTCCGACAATGCAGTAATCAATGCAGTAATCAATGCAGTAATCTAACCTAACAATTTCACAACAATTACCTTATACACACAAGTGTAGAGGAATGAATAAGAATATGTACATAAAAATATATGAATGAGTGATGGTATAGAACGGCATAGGCAAGATGCAGTGGATGGTATAGAGTACAGTATATACATATGAGATGAGCAATGTAGGGTATGTAAACATTATATAAAGTGGCATTGTTTAAAGTGACTAGTGATACCTTTTATTACATCCAATTCTTTATTATTAAAGTGGCAGGAGTTGAGTCAGTATGTTGGCAGCAGCCACTCAATGTTAGTGGTGGCTGTTTAACAGTCTGATGGCCTTGAGATAGAAGCAGTTTTTCAGTCTCTCGGTCCCTGCTTTGATGCACCTGTACTGACCTTGCTTTCTGGATGATAGCGGGGTGAACAGGCAGTGGCTTGGGTGGTTGTTGTCCTTGATGATCTTTTTGGCCTTCCTGTGACATCGGGTGGTGTAGGTTTCCTGGAGGGCAGGTAGTTTGCCCCCGGTGATACGTTGTGCAGACCTCACTACCCTCTGGAGTGCCTTACGGTTGTGGGCGGAGCAGTTGCCGTACCAGGCGGTGATACAGCCCGACAGGATGCTCTCGATTGTGCATCTGTAAAAGTTTGTGAGTGTTTTTGATGACAAGCCAAATTTCTTCAGCCTCCTGAGGTTGAAGAGGCGCTGCTGTGCCTTCTTCACCACGCTGTCTGTGTGGTTGGACCATTTCAGTTTGTCCGTGATATGTACGTCGAGGAACTTAAAACTTTCTACCCTCTCCACTATTGTCCCGTCAATGTGGATAGGGGGGTGTTCCCTCTGGTGTTTCCTGAAGTCCACGATCATCTCCTTTGTTTTGTTGACGTTGTGTGTGAGGTTATTTTCCTGACACCACACTCCGAGGGCCCTCACCTCCTCCCTGTAGGCCGTCTCGTCGTTGGTAATCAAGCCTACCACTGTAGTGTCGTCTGCAAACTTGATGATTGAGTTGGAGGCGTGCATGGCCACGGAGTCATGGGTGAACAGGGAGTACAGGAGAGGGCTGAGCTCCAGTGTTGAGGATCCGCGGGGGGGAGATGTTGTTACCTACCCTCACCACCTGGTGGCGGCCCGTCAGGAAGTCCAGGACCCAGTTGCACAGGGCGGGGTCTAGAGGCCGACCGATTGTGATTTTTCAACACCGATACCGATTATTGGAGGACCAAAAAAAGCCGATACCGATTAATCGGCCGATTTTTATTTTATTTATTTATTTGTAATAATGACAAGTACAACAATACTGAATGAACACTTATTTTAACTTAATATAATACATCAATAAAATCAATGTAGCCTCAAATAAATAATGAAACATGTTCAATTTGGTTTAAATAATGCAAAAACAAAGTGTTGGAAAAGAAAGTAAAAGTGCAATATGTGCCATGTAAGAAAGCTAACGTTTAAGTTCCTTGCTCAGAACATGAGAATATATGAAAGCTGGTGGTTCCTTTTAACATGAGTCTTCAATATTCCCAGGTAAGAAGTTTTAGGTTGTAGTTATTATAGGAATTATAGTACTATTTCTCTCTATACCATTTGTATTTCATTAACCTTTGACTATTGGATGTTCTTATAGGCACTTTAGTATTGCTAGTGTAACAGTATAGCTTCCGTCCCTCTCCTCGCCCCTACCTGGGCTCGAACCAGGAACACATCGACAACAGCCACCCTCGAAGCATCGTTACCCATCGCTCCACAAAAGCCGCGGCCCTTGCAGAGCAAGGGGAACAACTACTCCAAGTCTCAGAGCGAGTGACGTCACCGATTGAAACGCTATTAGCGCGCACCCCGCTAACGAGCTAGCCATTTCACATCGGTTACACAGGCCTAATCTCGGGAGTTGATAGGCTGTTTGAATGAATGCGTACGAGCCTGCTGCTGCCTACCATCGCTCAGTCAGACTGCTCTATCAAATATCAAATCATAGACCTAATTATAACATAATAACACACAGAAATACGAGCCTTTGGTCATTAATATGGTCAAATCCGGAAACTATAATTTCGAAAACAAAACGTTTATTCTTTCAGTGAAATACGGAACCATTCCGTATTTTATCTAACGAGTGGCATCCCTAAGTCTAAATATTGCTGTTACATTGTACAACCTTCAATGTTATGTCATAATTATGTACAATTCTGGCAAATTAATTATGGTCTTTGTTAGGAATAAATGGACTTCACACAGTTCGCAACGAGCCAGGCGGCCCAAACTGCTGCATATACCCTGACAACGCAAGAGAAGTGACACAATTTCCCTAATTATAAGAAATTCATGTTAGCAGGCAATATTAACTAAATATGCAGGTTTAAAAATATATGCTTGTGTATTGATTTTAAAGAAAGGCATTGATGTTTATGGTTAGGTACATTGGTGCAACGACAGTGCTAAATCATCACCCGTTTGGCGAAGTAGGCTGTGATTCGATGAGAAATTAACAGGCACCGCATCGCTTATATGCAACGCAGGACACGCTAGATAAACTAGTAATATCATCAACCATGTGTAGTTAACTAGTGATAATGTGAAGATTGATTGTTTTTTATAAGTTTAATGCTAGCTAGCAACTTACCTTGGCTTCTTGCTGCCCTCGCGTAACAGGTAGTCAGCCTGCCACGCAGGCTCCTCGTGGAGTGCAATGTAAGGCTGGACTAGTAACCGGAAGGTTGCAAAAACGAATCCCCGAGCTGATAAGGTAAAAATCTGTCGTTCTGCCCCTGAACAAGGCAGTTAACCCACCGTTCCTAGGCCGTCATTGAAAATAAGAATGTGTTCTTAACTGACTTGCCTAGTTAAATAAAGGTGTAAAAAAATATATTTAAAAATTCAGATTGTTATGAAAACTTGTAATCGGCCCTAATTAATCGGTCGACCTCTAGTCGTGACCCAGGGTCTCGAGCTTGATGACGAGTTTGGAGGGTACTATGGTGTTAAATGGGGAGCTGTAGTCGATGAACAGCATTCTCACATAGGTATTCCTCTTGTCCAGATGGGTTAGGGCAGTGTGCAGTGTGATTGTGATTGCGTCGTCTGTGGACCTATTGGGGCGGTAAGCAAATTGGAGTGGGTCTAGGGTGTCAGGTAGGGTGGAGGTGATATGGTCCTTGACTAGTCTCTCAGAGTGTGTGTGTGTGTGTGTGTGTGTGTGTGTGTGTGTGTGTGTGTGTGTGTGTGTGTGTGTGTGTGTGTGTGTGTGTGTGTGTGTGTGTGTGTGTGTGTGTGTGTGTGTGTGTGTGTGGCGGAGTATGTGTGTGTGTGTCTGGCTCACAGGAGGTTGGTGGCACCTTAATTGGGGAGGACAGACTGATGGTAAAGGCTGGAGCAGAATCAGTGGAATAGTATCCCGTAGATCAAACATGGTTTCCAGGTGTTTGATAACATTCCATTTGCTCCGTTCCAGACATTATTATGAGCCGTCCTCCCCAGCAGCCTCCACTGGTCTGGCTGTGTATGTGAGAGCGAGAGTGAGCGGTGTGTGTGCGTGCTCTGTGGTGTGTGTGTGTGTGTGTGTGTGTGTGTGTGTGTGTGTGTGTGTGTGTGTGTGTGTGTGTGTGTGTGTGTGTGTGTGTGTGTGTGTGTGTGTGTGTGTGTGTGTGTCTGGCTGTGTTATTCCCTCTATAAGTCAAGGTGGTTGAGACAGACTGGATGGCCCAGACTCTGTCTGAGTCAGACAGCCTCTAGTTGAAAGCCAGGGTGTGAAGCCCAGTTTACAGGGAACAGGGACATGAGAGCTGACTGGAGGAATGTTGAGATCACTGGAGTGGATTGGGAAAGAACCTGCTGCATATGAGGATCTTCTTATTTGTTTGTGTGATTTTTTATATAGAGGAGCATTTAGTTGTGTGCGCGTATATGTTAACATATTTTTCTATTCGGGGGGGCTGTGTGTCTGTGTGTCTGTCTGTATCATCTCTGACGTCCCTGTCCCTCCAGAGGTGGAACCAGAGCGGGGGTGTGGTCCAGGGGAACGGCCCCAGAAGAGAAGGTGTTTCTGGGAGTACCGCCACGCTCACACACGGGACTCTGGGAGACAGAAGAAGACTGGAGGGGAGGTCCGATGGTCTCTCTCCTGGAGCTCTAGCACCCTACCTAGTACCCTATACCGCAGAGAGGGTAAGCACACTAGCACCCTACCTAGTACCCTATACCGCAGAGAGGGTAAGCACACTAGCACCCTACCTAGTACCCTATACCGCAGAGAGGGTAAGCACACTAGCACCCTACCTAGTACCCTATACCGCAGAGAGGGTAAGCACACTAGAACTACCTAGCACACATCTTGTAAACTACCTAGTACACTATCTAGAGTGGGTAGGTACCCTACCTCGTCACTTCTTCTTCCTCTGTGGTCGTTATAATGAACTTATTCTGAGTGCTTAGTGCTCCACAGCTGGTTTGTAACTCATCCCTCTCTCCTCAGGAAAGAAGGGAAGGCGTAAAGCGAGGAAGACGGACGCCAGCGACCTGACCCCTAACCCCGTGAAGCTCACAAACATCGGCGAACAGCTGCAGAAACTCAACGCCACCATAGATGGGATGGGTCCTGTTAACGACCTGCCTGTTGTGGCCAGGGCACGCTCCCGCAAAGAGAAGAACAAACTAGCTTCCAGGTACAGAGGGAGGAAGAGAAGTTTATTTGTTGTTAGGCCCACAGAACAGCTCCATCTCTATCTTTCTGTCTATCTGATGGAGTGTGTCCTGACAGTACTTGTGTGTTCACAGGGCCTGTCGGTTGAAGAAGAAAGCGCAACACGAAGCCAACAAGATCAAGCTGTGGGGACTCAACCAGGAGTACGGTTAGTACCAACATGGCAACCCTAACCCTGCTCTCCCTTTCCTTCCTCTACCAAACCTGGCAACCCTAACCCTCCTCTCCCTTTCCTTCCTCTACCAAACCTGGCAACCCTAACCCTCCTCTCCCTTTCCTTCCTCTACCAAACCTGGCAACCAAGGCCTCCTTTCCCTTTCCTTCCCCTATCGAAACCTTGTCACTGACTACTACCAATGTGCTATCGTGAGAATGATTATTGAGAGATCTCTTAATAACTAAGTACATTCCAAAGGGTAGGTTTAGGTTTAACAGAGCAAATGAAATGAAATGTATCATCAATGAGATGATTAAGGCCTATACAGCATTTGCAAAGTCATCAACAGCTATTGTTTCAATTCAACCTAGGGTTCAACTAAAAATAGACAATTCAAGCTTTGTTTGATTTCACATTTTATCTTCAAGTTAATCATTAATATGTTGGATTCGCGTCTCCATCTCAACCAAAAATCTAAGTTAAAGAATGCACTTTACATCAAGTTTGATTTGATTTATCCCTATTCTTTAACTTTGATTCTTGGTTGAGATTGAGACGTAAATCCAACACATAAATGGTTAATTTGTAGACAAACTGGAATTAAAGCCAGAAAATCTACATTTCAATATCACTTTTACAACAACCTTCTAACTTATCGACAAGTTAACAAATATTATGTTGGATTCACATGTCCAACTAATCCCAAAATAAAGGTGTTTTTAAGCCAGTGGCTCAGATGAAACTATCCAAGCATTCGATATCCTTCCAATGCTGATATTTGGCTGCGTTATTACAATTCAATACTAGTTCTGTAAGACAGTAAACAGCCTAAAGTTAAGGCTGTCTGACAAACGAATGTAACAGTATTTATTCAGCCTTAAAAGGAGTAACACACCCATGGCCACATGTTGAGGCCTACAGTAACTATACATGTCTTCTTATGGCATCATAGAAAGCGTGCAGGTCTGTGGAGATGTTCACAGTTGCTATAATAATCTGAACAGAATCTCAAACAGTGTTGGTCACTTGCACCATGTACTTTAATGTCATCTCAACTGTAATCCAGGTCATTTGGTTGTGCTGTTAGCTGAGGCACAGTGATGACACGTTCATATCTGCCATCGTGTTCCCATTTGAACTTTGTTGTGCGTTTAAATGGTTGAAAGTGCAGTGAAACACATTTAGATGACATCTGAACCAGAAATCAGACGTTGTTTTTCCATTGGAACTTGGCTTCCAGGCGGATGAAAGCATAGTGACAACACTGGGATTTCCACTACTTCTGTCTGTCTTTTTGAGTGGGAAAATAAAGGCTGAAATCTGATTGAACAACATCTCAACCAGGGGTGAAAGTAGAATCCATTTCTTCCCAGTACGGGACCTCCTACGTGTGCAAGCGCTCGTAAAACAATCACTTCAAAGGTCTCCTTTACCAGGCTACCCGCAACATATTACCACCCGCAACATATTAGCAGCCTCCCAGCAGTGGTGAATGGAAAGAGACGTCTGTTACACAAAACACCAAAAAATGACATTTGCCAGAATGAATGTGTCCACTGCTGTCCGCGGGCGTTTCGGCCACTCATCTCTGCCTTGGCAAAATGTCAGTGTTCTCGTCGACCCACATCGCATTTTGGAGCGTAGGCCATACCACCCGTTTTCAGGTCCATTTGTTAATGTTTCATGCATCTGACATGCAGTAATGATAAATAACGGTGTAATATCCTACCGTTTTCTAGACATTTAGTTTTCATTCTGCTGACTCATGTTTTACCGATATGGAGCACCCCGCTATTTGTTTTGCCGGGATGCCGTACTGCCTTACTTTCACCCCTAGTCTCAACCACATATTACCCACATTTCCATGTTGAAATGACGTGGTGTGCCCATTGGGAAGCTACAGATGTAGGATCTTAATTTTGAGTTTGCTACAGTGGGAAAATAATCCTGCAACAACTTTGAATTATTATAAGGGGGTTGATACATTTTACATTAGGGCAAAATAAGTCTGACATTTTAAAGTGGAATTTACTAACTTTAGAGGCCTTTTTAAACCTTGAATACACTACAAGTTTTCATTTCCTGCTGTGCATGAAAATTCTCAGCAACAAAAGACTGATCAAATGAAGATCCTACATCTGTATTGTACATCCGCATAATGGTTTCTATGGTACAGCACAGTAGGGGAAATGGAACAAAGACGATCTTCCCCTCTGCTCCTCTCCTCTGTAAAACAACACGCTCTTCCCCTCTGCTCCTCTCCTCTGTAAAACAACACGCTCTTCCCCTCTGCTCCTCTCCTCTGTAAAACAACACGCTCTTCCCCTCTGCTCCTCTCCTCTGTAAAACAACACGCTCTTCCCCTCTGCTCCTCTGTAAAACAACACGCTCTTCCCCTCTGCTCCTCTGTAAAACAACACGCTCTTCCCCTCTGCTCCTCTGTAAAACAACACGCTCTTCCCCTCTGCTCCTCTCCTCTGTAAAACAACACGCTCTTCCCCTCTGCTCCTCTCCTCTGTAAAACAACACGATCTTCCCCTCTGCTCCTCTCCTCTGTAAAACAACACGCTCTTCCCCTCTGCTCCTCTCCTCTGTAAAACAACACGCTCTTCCCCTCTGCTCCTCTCCTCTGTAAAACAACACGCTCTTCCCCTCTGCTCCTCTGTAAAACAACACGCTCTTCCCCTCTGCTCCTCTCCTCTGTAAAACAACACGCTCTTCCCCTCTGCTCCTCTCTTCTGTAAAACAACACGCTCTTCCCCTCTGCTCCTCTGTAAAACAACACGCTCTTCCCCTCTGCTCCTCTCCTCTGTAAAACAACACGATCTTCCCCTCTGCTCCTCTCCTCTGTAAAACAACACGCTCTTCCCCTCTGCTCCTCTCCTCTGTAAAACAACACGCTCTTCCCCTCTGCTCCTCTCCTCTGTAAAACAACACGCTCTTCCCCTCTGCTCCTCTCCTCTGTAAAACAACACGCTCTTCCCCTCTGCTCCTCTCCTCTGTAAAACAACACACTCTGTGTATCAGGTAGAACGTCACATTGAAGTGACTGATGGCAACACAACGCCTATAGTGGAGCTGAAGTGTAACCCTCCCTCTTTCCCTAGTTGGACCTAACCCTCCTTTCCCTCTCCAGATAAAACTAGCAACCCTACCCTCCCCCAATCCAAACCTGCAACCCTCTTCTCCCCTTTCCTCTGCCCAAACCTGGCAACTTCCCCACCTCCCTCCCCTACCCAGTCCCATCCAAACCTGACAACCTCCCTCTGCTCTCCATCCTCTCCCCCAGTCAAATCTCCCACTCCTCTTCCCCAGTCAAATCTCCCCCTCCGCTTCCCCAGTCAAACCTGGCAACCCCGGGTTAACCTGTTGGAATCTTCCCAACAGCCCTTTTGTTGCAGGAATTCCAAACATTCCAGAAGGCGGGCCAACATTCCGCTGCCTGAACGGGCGGGGGCTTGTGATTGGGCCTTAGTGACGGATGGAGGGAAGGAAGGGGACTAACAGAGGTCTAGGAGCTGGAGGCTAGGCAGGAGTTTCACCTCATTTGCTCCCTCTCTTCATTTCCTCCCTCTCTCCCTTGCTCTCTCTCTCACCCCCACCACCCCATAAACACACACACTCCCCTCGCTCTTCCTCCCTTTCTCTCATTTTATATGTGTATACAAGCCTCATGTTTCCATGTGTATAAGCAGTGGACTGGGGAGTTCACTTCAAAATGACTGGAGCTGGGACACCTGCCAACTCTGGACAGCCTGACCTCCATTACTCTACAAAGTTGTGTGTGTGTGTGTGTGTGTGTGTGTGTGTGTGTGTGTGTGTGTGTGTGTGTGTGTGTGTGTGTGTGTGTGTGTGTGTGTGTGTGTGTGTGTGTGTGTGTGTGTGTGTGTGTGTGTTTAGCGTCTCCCAGAGAGCCTGTCCTTTGGAGGCAATAGAAGGAAATCTGGAGCGAAGGATGAAGGATGTGTGTGAATAGAAAGAGAGGAGGGGAGGGGTGGGCTGTGTCCCCGACAGGGAGATTATTATCTATATTAAGGAGACAGAGAGCATTATGGGAACTGTAGTACATCATGCTACATTATCCATCTTCTGCCTGCCAACTGAAGCCCATTCAAATAGAGCACATTGATTTCATTATACTATGAACTGAACAGTATACTGCTACTTCAACAGATGTTGATGTTGTTTATCCCCTGTGTGTGTGTGTGTGTGTGTGTGTGTGTGTGTGTGTGTGTGTGTGTGTGTGTGTGTGTGTGTGTGTGTGTGTGTGTGTGTGTGTGTGTGTGTGTGTGTGTGTGTGTGTGTGTGTGTGTGTGTGTGTGTAGAGAACCTTTTGGGGGCGTTGCTGAGGATCAAGGAGGTGATTGGTCAGCGGGTGGAGCGCAGCGGAGAGGAGGTGGACAAAGATGAACGAGGGATGACCCAGAGACTGGAGGACATACTGAAAGAGTCCAGCGGTGAGAGGGAGGGAGAGAGGGGGAGAGGGAGGGGGGAGGGAGGGAGAGAGGGGGAGGGAGAAAGGGGGAGCGGGCGGGAGAGAGGGAGGGGGAGCGGGGGGGGGGAGAGAGGGGGGGAGGGAGGGAGGGGGAGCGGGCGGGAGAGAGGAGATTTTCTGGAAATTATATTTAACATTTTTAAATGTTTTATTGTTGGACATAAAAGACTGTAAATACACCAGCCAATCAGCTCCAAGTGTTTTTGTTTTTGGAAATCTGTTCCATGGTATTCCCAACCATAATAGAGAGGTATATGTGAAATGTAAGCCAGGCTTGTGAGATGATTATGTTTTAGATAAATATTATACACTACCGGTCAAAAGTTTCAGAACACCTACTCATTCCAGGGTTTTTCTTTATGTGTACTATTTTCTACATTGCAGAATAACAGTGAAGACATCAGACTATGAAATAACACATATGGAATCGTGTAGTAACCAAAAAAAGTGTTAAACAAATCAAAATATATTTAACATTCTTCAAATAGCCACCCTTTGCCTTGATGACAGCTTTGCACACTCTTAGCATTCTCTCAACCAGCTTCACCTGGAATGCTTTTCCAACAGTCTTGAAGGAGTTCCCACATACGCTGAGCACTTGTTGGCTGCTTTTCCTTCACTCTGCCTTCCGACTCATCCCAAACCACCTCAATTTGGTTTAGGTCGAGGGATTGTGGAGGCCGGGGTTGTCACTCTCCTTCTTGGTAAAATAGCCCTTACACAGCCTGGAGGTGTTTTGGGTCATTGTCTTGTTGAAAAACAAATGATAGTCCCTCTAAACCCAAACCAGATGGGATGGCGTATCTCTACAGAATGCTGTGGTAGCCATGCTGGTTAAGTGTGCCTTGAATTCTAAATAAATCAGACAGTGTCACCAGCAAAGCATCCCCACACCATAGCACCTTCTCCTCCATGCTTTACGGTGGGAAATACACATGCAGAGATCATCCGTTCACCCACACTGCATCTCACAAAGACACTGCGGTTGGAACCAAAAATCTCCAATTTGGACTCCACACCAAAGGACAGATTTCCACCGGTCTAATGTCCATTGCTTGTGTTTTTTGGCCCAAGCAAGTCTCTTCTTATTATTGGTGTCCTTTAGTAGTGGTTTCATTGCAGCAATTCTACCACGAAGGCCTTCTCCCCTGAACAGTTGATGTTGAGTTGTGTCTGTTACTTGAACTTTGTGAATCATTTATCTGGGCTGCAATTTCTGAGGCTGGTAACTCTAATGAACTTGTCCTCTGCAGCAGAGGTAACTCTGGGTCTTCCTTTCCTGTGGTAGTCCTCATGAGAGCCAGTGTCATCTTAGCACATGATGGTTTTTGCGACTGCACTTGAAGAAACTTTCAAAGTTCTTGACATTTTCCAGATTCACTGACCTTCATGTCTTAAAGTAATGATGGACTGTCATTTCTCTTTACTTAGTTGAGCTGTTCTTGCCATAATATGGACTTGGACTTTTACCAAATAGGGCTATCTTCTGTATACCACCCTACCTTGTCACAACACAACTGATTGGCTCAAATGCATTAAGAAGGAATGAAATTCCACAAATTAACTTTTAAGAAGGTAACCTGTTATTTGAAATGCATTCCTGGTGACTACCTCATGAAGCTGGTTGAGAGAATGTCAATAGTGTGCAAAGCTGTCATCAAGGCAAAGCAGGCTATTTAAAGAATTTCAAATATATTTTGATTTGTTTAACACTTTTTTTGGTTACTACATGATTCCATATGTGTTATTTCATAGTGTTGATGTCTTTACTATTATTCTACAATGTAGAAAATAAAGACAAACCCTTGAATGAGTAGGTGCTAAAAAACGTTTGACAATAATGTATATGTTTGGGCTTCTTGTGGCCAATTTCCAGTCTACTAATTATTTGTAATTATGTTCCGGCCCCCTGACCATCCGCCCCAAGAAATATCAGCCTGTGGCTGAATCTAGTTGATGATCCCTGTACTAAAGGATCCAGCGGTGAGAGATGGAGGGAGGGGACGGAGGGAAAGGAAGGGAGGGAGGAAGATGGAGGGAGGGGAGAGAGGAAGATGGAGGGAGGGGAGAGAGGAAGATGGAGGGAGGGGACGGAGGGAAAGGGGAAGATGGAGGGAGGGGACGGAGGGAAAGAAAGGGAGAGAGGAAGACACCGACCCAGATTAGAAGCATAAAGACACAGAGAGTTCAACAGGGGGAAAAGACATCTCTCTCCATCTCTTTTCTTCTTCTGTATCTACAGAATCTCTATTCTAACCTCAACATCTGTGTGTTCTCAGGTCCTCTAGTGGCTGGACGGACCAAAGAGTTTGTCCAGAGGATCCTGGAGGTGAGTGGAGGGGGGCTGACCAAGACTGGGGCCAAGGGCAAAGACACACAGACCCCCTCTGGACCGGGAGAGGAGACAGCTGTCTAATGTACCCCCCATCACCCATGACCCCCCCTGGACCGGGAGAGGGGACAGCTGCCTAATGTACCCCCCATCACCCATGACCCCCTCTGGACCAGGAAAGGAGACAGCTGCCTAATGTACCCCACATCACCCCTGACCCCCCCCGGACCAGGAGAGGAGACAGCTGCCTAATGGACTGGCCAACACCACCAGCTCTCCTCCGACACAGCCACCCACTCCTACCGTCCCCCACTACACTCTGTCACCTCGAGAATAGGTGGATGGAGAAAGGGATGGAGAAAGAGAGGGAGGAGCAGATGGAGGAGGTGGGGGTTACAGGTCAACAGAGACTGAGGTTTGAGTTCAACCCTCCCCTCTGTTTCAGCTCTGTTTCCTTCTGTCTCTTCAGTAGCGCTCTGTAACACACTCTTCTTACCTTCAGCTAATTACCAACACAGGCTAGCTGCTGACGGTGTGTGTGAGTCAGCTGATCTGTGGCTGTGTGTGTGTGTGTGTAGTATGAATGTGTGTGGTTGGTTTAATCTTTCCCTTCTTCAGTAAACTGTATTGGTATCCCATTGTGCCTATATGAATAGACATTGCACTGTTTGTAGATGATAGAGAAGTTGGCAGGGGGTTGGCATGAGGGTAGGGTAGGAAGAGAAGTGGGAGGGACGGGGGGGAGGGTCATGTTCAGTAGGCCACAACGTTCCTTGGAAGGTTCAGAAAGAAATGGACTGTATGGAACAGATGTGCATCTCTGACATCTAGAGTAAGGAGTAATGTCCTCTCTATTCACAACATTGCTATATGCAACGTTTGGCAGGTTTGGTTACACCCTCCTGGAATCGACCCTGCTAGTAAAGATCAGTGGGATGAGCCTCTTTTGACCAGCGAGCAACGTAATTGGTGCTTGCCACAGAGGGCATAAATGAGCACTTTGATTCGTAGCTGTATCCTGTCTATTCCCCTTTGAGAAACACCTGGGTCCTGCTCATCAGGCACCAAACGTAACTGGGAAGATTACCTGGACTTCTTCAATAAGAAACGCAAATGTTTGTTTTTTCCATTGCAAAACATCTTAAAACGTTTTGTTAGGTGCCCTAATGAACATGACCCTGAAAATGCAAGTTCCTTCTCTCAGAACGACCAGAGAACAGAGGATGAACTGTGATAACACCAAACATCAAAGCAACTGTAGCAGCTAAGACTTGCGGAGCTTTCGTCACAGAGTTATAAGGAAGAAAAATTAACTTTAAAAAAAGTAGCTATTAAATCCAACCGACCAAAGATGACACGAACAGCTGACATTTCAAAGAACTGAAATGAAAGCTGAAATGAAAGCTGAAGTGATCAGCTCTTACCTAACCCTCTCACTCCTACTACTGCCATTATCCAATCATTGTATCATCAATCTGAAGATGGCGTTGAATTGATTAACAAAAAAAACGTTGATCGTGTTAATGATTACCCTCACACATCCTTTATGAAAAGGACGCCTTTTGCTACCTGTATTATTGCCTGAAAGGTCGATTTGATACGTCAATCAGACACTCATTAAATCACTGTTAACATTTAAATCTGAGAGGAGTGTTGGGTGAGGCTAGCGTATACAGAACATGCCCATAGAGATGCATAGAGGGCGCACTTCCCATTAAGTTAGGTGTTCTCTCTTTCCCATCTCTATGGAAGTGACAAAGCTCCTATCGGTCTGCCTTTAGCGCTACAGCATAACGCTGTCTGGGTGTTTGTGTTCAATATAAACAGAAAACAAAAAGGGATGCGTCTGTCCTCGACGCCTTCTCCACGCCTTCTGCTTCATCTGACTCCTAATGTGAACCTGTAGTGCACCTTCCTTTCTTAAAGGCAACAAGAGTCGACAGCTATTGTGCTGGAGCGTTTTTGTTACATTTGTCGCTAAAGTTGTTTGTGTTTTGTTGTTTTGTTTACTCACAAAGCCATTCTCCCACAAAGTGGGGATGGTCTTTTAACGACTAGAGAGGGTCTGAGTTCTGTTCTCCCATAGAGTTAGAAAGAGGGCCTATCGTTTTGTTTCTACAGCCCTCTTTCTAACTCTATGGTGCTGCCTTTGTTGGCCAAGCCAAAGGTGGTCGGTCTTGTAGCAGAAGTCCGACGTGATGCAGACCAGAGTACATTGTGTTTTAAAGGCCAGTGAGTGTCGTTGGTCACGCCAGTCACAAAACCTATTTGCACTGCGGTGGGTACAACCAAACACCTTCTAAAGAGTAATGTATCTGCACCTTTTTTTAAACATGATTATTGATTGACAGCCTATTTGTTGTATTTGGTCATGGTTTTCAACAACAGAAACTATTGTTGTCTGGGTCTGTAAATGGTGAATATGGTTTCTGGTTCAGTATACTATAGTATACGGTGCTCTGGTGAAATGTAACTTCTCACCTGAGCAACAACATGGCAGAACATCTTGCCAACGTTAAAAGAGCAATGTTGTGTTAACCTTGAAAGAGAAATGTTGTGTTAACCTTGAAAGAGAAATGTTGTGTTAACCTTGAAAGAGCAATGTTGTGTTAACCTTGAAAGAGCAATGTTGTGTTGAAGTTGAAACTTTGTGTTAAAGGTCCAATGCAGCCATTTTATCTTAATATCAAATCATTTCTGGGTGAAAATGAAGTACCTGACTGTGATTGTTTCCAGTTAAAATGGTCAAAAAGAAACAAAACAAAGATAGCTTCTTAGCAAAGAGCAATTTCTCAAGCAAGAATTTTGACAGACTGTTTGGGAGTGGTCTGAGTGGGGAGGGGAAAACTGACAACTAGCTGTTATTGGCAGAGAGGTTTGGAACTCTTTCTTATTGGTCTATTAAGTAATTTGGCCAAAACTCCATCCCACCAAAACAGGCTGAAATTTTCAAACAGCACTTACAATAAAAGTGCATTATCATAATTTTGACATATTAACCAAATCAAATGTTATTTGCCACATGCGCCGAATACAACAGGTGTAGACCTTACTGTGAAATACTTTGTTCAGCAGTTGTATGGCTTGGGGAAGAAGCTGTTAAGGAGCCTTTTGGACCTAGACTTGGCGTTCCGGTACCGCTTGCCGTGCCGTTCAGTGGAAATATATATAAAACACAGATAATCAAATTTTTGTTGCACTGGGCCTTTAACGTTGAAAGGGAAATGTTGTGTTTGAAGTGCCTACTAGAGCTATGAGCCACATAACCTACAGTACAGTATGCCTGAACAAAACAACCTAGCAATGAGCATACCTACTGGGCACAGACTGGTTGAATCAGCGTGCCCAGTGGGTATTTACCTAACGATGTACACAGTCAAAGCAACCAAACAAGAGAAGAAATAAATAAATTCACGGCAGGACAATTTCAGAGGTGGGAGTGACAGATCACCATGGCGATGTTAAGCAATACTGTTCTGTTTTTTCAAAGAGAACCAACCTTGAGAAACCGGGCTGCGTTCCAGAGCCAATGTTCCATAAAAACGTTCCATTCTCACCTATGGAAATTCCATCCTTTAGAACACAGGTGTCAAACTCATTCCATGGAGGGCCGAGTGTCTGCGGGTTTTCGCTCCTCCCTTGTACTTGATTGATGAATTAACATCACTAATTAGTTAGGAACTCCCCACACCTGGTTGTCTAGGGCTTTATTGAAAGGAAAAACCAAAAACCTGCAGACACTAGGCCCTCCGTGGAATGAGTTTGACACCCCTGCTTTAGAACGCCCCACCAGCGTGCTAAAGGGTCATTTACCTTCAACTATTTGGCGCTCAGGTGCACCGGCTGCTGCTGCGGTGATGGTCCTCAAAACTGAGGTGTGAAGATACTTAGAAACACTGTTTCAATACTTTAAAAAAACATCCTTCTCTTCCTTGACATTATCACTAATATGATTTTCAAGGAGGAGAGGAAAGAAGAATGAAGCATTTTTAAAAGTTTAAAACAGAGCAAGAGGACACAGGATGGTTATTACCCAGTACAAAAACGAAAAACTCCTATCAGGCTTCAATCTGGAACGTTTTCGTGTAACTTTGGTAGTCCTGAACGCAGCCCGGAGCACTGTAAGGGAACACGATGCCAAAGACAGATGGTGGCTGGATTAAAAGAAGATACACTGGAGAGGACGACCAAATGGACAGTCAGGTCTGACATTACGTTGAGGCACTGTCCTTTTACTAGGAGACAGACCTCTTCCAAAACAACACAATGCTCTGAATGTTTTTTTACGTTACTCATAATGTGTATCATGTATCACAAACACCCGTTGTGATTTGAGCTCAGAGTGGCTAGTATGATAATCATCATCTCTTTTAGGGGTGAATAGTAACTTCCACGTAAGTTACATTTTCCCATTGATTTCAATACATGACTAAGTGAAAATTCGACTCAAAGTTAAGTTAGGACTTGTTGTGTTCCAAATGTCCATACTAGCATACTACTGTACCATGTATTATGGAGCAATGTAGTGGGCAGATAGTGTTGTGTACCCAGTGGGCAAAATCTGGTTGAAATAATAATTACAACTAGTTTATTACCAGAACTGGTTGTAATCTGGTCCTGATAAAGTCATTTCTATCATGTCTTTAGAGCTGGGTAGTATTGACATTGGAATTCAAGCCTTGGTTGACTGCCTCTCTCTGTGTTGGTAAAATGGTGGAGAGTGAGTGTTACTGTACTGTGGTTATATATTTCTCTCTCTGGGAGGCTTCTCTTCTCCACACACACACACCGTGCCAGAACAGTCACACGATCTCTTCTCTGGCAGGAGCACTAGCACTGCCCTCATGCTGCTTTCTGCAACAACAACAACTGTAGAAATAACTTTAACAAACTCAAACTGTCGTTTTTCCCTCCCACTTAGGCCTACACTAACTGGATTTGTTTTTTTCTCTTCCTGTTCATGTACCGTTTCATGGGTTGTGTTTTGGGTTAACTTTGATGGAACGGGAGTGGCGGCGAGGTCTTGGCAAGAACACTCTCTCTCTCTACGCTCAGCTAGCATTCCTCCCACTCACTCTGCTTCTCAGAACACTGTTTATGTTTTACCTTGAATAGAGGGGGGTGCCAGGGGAAAGTAGTCGAGTCAGATCTCCACCTTCAGCCCGATTTGCCACCTGGCATACAGTGGGGAGGGGGGGGGGGAAGAAGCCAGCCATCTGGCCGATCACAGATTGGGTGCATCCGAACTGACTCCCTGTTCAAGATATAGTGCACAACTTTTCACCAGCGCTGGTCAGAAGTTGTCCCCTATAGGGTGCCATTTCAGACCAGCTCCCTGGTCCAACACAGCCTCACACTAAAGGGAAGCTAAACGAGTCGGCTCTGACAGACCGAAAGGCAGAGCTAGCCGATCCCAGAGACAGATCCTTCCTGATAATACTGCCTTTAGAAACACAGTTCTAGAATGCCTTTGAGCAATCGACAACAAGGGCTGAATCCAGTTTGAACTGACAAACGGTTCAACAACAAGTTTGAGCACTGTATTACTTATTACACATTTGTAGGATGCATTTTTCTGCCAAATGTCTAGGCCCATACTGTAGTATGTTATAACGAGGTTGACAACAATACAAAGTATTCTTGCTACTTTTTCCATGTTCATACCAGGAAGAATGGAGCATTACCTCGTGTTCTAATCTAGTTGGTCTTCTGTAGGTGGAGAACACTATTCTCTCCATTCACTGTCTGAAATGGATGAAACTAAGGAAGGAGGTGAATTCCCCCTCAGCCCAATCAGTGTGTGTGTGTGAGAGAGAGAG
The DNA here is from genome assembly GCF_016432855.1 of Salvelinus namaycush. Classification (NCBI taxonomy): domain Eukaryota; kingdom Metazoa; phylum Chordata; class Actinopteri; order Salmoniformes; family Salmonidae; genus Salvelinus; species Salvelinus namaycush. The sequence goes on from NC_052345.1 coordinate 2,937,542, forward strand.
CTGAAGAAGGCTTGTGTGTGCTTTGTTTAAAGCCTGAATGGGCTCGGATGTAAGATGACCCTGGTGGGACTACAGTGACCCCTCAGTGACTGGTCCTGAACTGAAGACTCTCTCTCACACACACACACACACACACATTGTCCTCCCAGAGACTGGAGGCCCTCTCCTGTTTCAAAGATGACATGACGCCCCGAGAGAGGAGAGCTCGGAGACTCTGGGTTTGTTACCCTAAACCCCATCAGGACTGTCAGACACGGACAGACAGAGGAAAACAAATGATACCCAAACCAATGATTTTCTAACAGAGCAAAGTAAGAAGAGGAATGGACATTCTAGAGCACAGATTCTAGAACACGAGGAGCTCTTTAGGAACTGCAAAAAGTCTCTTCTGGACTACAAACAGGATACATTCCAGAACGCCATGTCATCATGTCATGTACAGCACCCCCCATATCCCTTCACAACACCCCCCATATCCCTTCACAGCACCCCCCATATCCCTTCACAGCACCCCCCATATCCCTTCACAGCACCCCCCATATCCCTTCACAGCACCCCCCATATCCCTTCACAGCACCCCCCATATCCCTTCACAACACCCCCCATATCCCTTCACAACTCCTCTAACCCCCCCTCTGTTTTCAATAACCTACAATAATCACAATAGTACAATAAACGCTCTGGATTGGCAAAATACAGAATGGAATAAAAAATTTAAAAAACATTAAAAAGCAGCAAGAAAAAAAAGTACAAAGTGCTGTACAAATAGCAGCATAATATTTTTGTTTTTTGTTTTGTGTGAGTATAATGTATATTTTAATATTTATATGCAGCTGTTGTATTAAAGTATATTTTTAAGAAAACACGTTGGTAAGGGTGCTCTTTTTGTTTCCCTAGATCATTTGTTTGGACAATGGCCGAATCTTCTTAAAGCTTCCCCTTCTTGTTTCCTTTCCTACATCGTTTGCAAACTGAGAGAAAGCAAAACCCAAAGAGTTTTATTCCGGATAATTCCGTCCCCGAAGAAAGTAAAACGGGGAGTCTCAGCCTTGGTCCGTTGGCAGACATTGACCTGCGCCCGTCTCTCGTACCAGGATGATATAAACACCCAGAATGCCCTGGAAAGTGCCAACTGCCAACCTCGGCTCATGTCAGGGCACATTGACACAAGTTACCAAGACCTGCTAAACCAGCTCGGTCGTATACACTAGGCACCAAACAGAAGAAATGGAATGAAACAGGGAGGGACTACCTGAACTTGTTCAATAAGAAAACTTGGTTTTCCGTTGCAAAACATTTTTGCTACCATGTGCACTAATGAATACGACCCTGGCTCTAAACATATACCAAGAGAAAGTACCCAAAGAGAAGCAACATGTTTTAAAACGTTGATTTATTTAAAACAGATGTTTGTTTTCCACATCCATGTTGAGTTATTTTTCCTCAATAAGAGACCGACAAGACAGTTAGGATTACGTCCCAAATTGCACCCTATTTACTACATTGTGCAATACTTTAATCCCAAGCCCTATGGGACCTACTCTAAAGTAGTGCACTATATAGGGAATAGGGCCCCGCTCTAACATAATGCACTATATAGGGAATAGGGCCCCGCTCTAACGTAGTGCACTATATAGGGAATAGGGCCCCGCTCTAACGTAGTGCACTATATAGGGAATAGGGTGCCATTTGGAACAGAAACTTGGTCCAGTTGATCATTGGTCCTTCTTTAGGAAGAGTCAAAATTCAAAATAGAGCTGCAACAATTAGAGGCCCCTTCCTCTTGTTAAAATCTACAACAAAACAAACTGGTCAAAAACTGACAAGAGGTCAAACCGAGGGATGGTATAAGATCACATTCAAATGCTGCACTTGAAGGTTTCAGCCGTAGAAACAGTCAAAAGCAAGTGTGATGAATTGACATTAAAATCACTGACGCTACACTTCCACTTGCATTGTGACCACTCAAATTATACAGCTTCAAAATAACAAGACAGCTCCTTTTATTAGCAATTCAATGCATCTCATTTAACAACAGCAATACCTCCCAACATTATCAAGAGCAGTAGAGAAGACCGATAGTGATGGCTGATTGGATATTTACAGTACAGGGCAGGTGAGGAGCTGGTGGGTAACTAACATTGACAGTCTGTAACACACAACTTGGAGTTCAGTTGTGTGTGTTTGTACCACAGTTCAACACAATGCAATCAGAAGGCATCAACTTCAATCCATTAAACACTGACAACCCGTTTCACTCTCCTAGCTTGTCATCAACATAACTGGCTCAGAACAAACTGTTCCCAGCACCAAAACAAACCGCTTAAAAACGTTAAGATACATCTCAAACATTTCAGATTCAATGAACCCCTGTAATAAATAGTTTGAGAAGGGAAAGGGGGATACCTAGTCAGTTGTACAACTGAATGCATTCAACTGAAATGTGTCTTCCACATTTAACCCAACCCCTCTGAATCAGAGAGGTGCGGGGGGCTGCCATAATCGACATCCACGTCTTCGGCGCCCGATGAACAGTGGGTTAACTGCCTTGTTCAGGGGCAGAACGACAGATTTGCACCTTGTCATCTCGGGGATTCGATCAAGCAACCTTTCGGTTACTGGCCCAACGCTCTAACCACTAGGCTACCTGCCGCCCCATGTTTGATTCCTCATTGTAGTTTTTCAATACAAATCAATAAAGCCTTTTTCTATTTGAAAGCTTCAAATCAAAAGCATTACCACAGTGGGATTATTAAGGAATTAATGCACTTCCTGTTTGTGAGATTTACAGGAAGTATACTGGTCAGACACAAAGTTTGTATCGTCATGGTTACAATACTGTCCAAACAGACAATCATAAAGGCACCCTTTTCAACAAAGAGTAGCTAGAAGTTACCCCTATCCACAGATACAGGGTCAGATTTTATTTGCATTCCCCTAATGGTTTAGGAGTAGGTTACTTGATTCTAGATCTGTGGTTAAGGACAACTTCAGCCTCAAACGTCAAGCTTCACCTTCCTTCACACAAAATGGCCAATACAGTGGTCCCTCTGCAACAGTGAATAATCTACAATAGAAATAGAATGGCTCGGTCCTCAGTCTTTCACCTGTTGGGATTTTCCTGTTCCGTTGTTTTAACGATCCAGTTCTCTCTTTATGATGTTTCGCCCACATCCTGCAATTCTCCTCCCCCTTTTGAAGGTTCCAGTTCCATGGCCCCTCCTACTTATGTTTACATCAACACTCTAGGTCAGAGGTTACTATAAATAGTGATTTGGACCTTGGTTGATATTTTCTGTTTTACGAGGGAGCTCACGGTCAGGTCAACGTTGATATCTGGATCTGGGGTGTAAAGATGTGTAAAAACGGGAGTGTCCAGCACCCCCATAATTCAAACCTTCGTTGTAGGATGACGTTGCTATTGCATTTCTAGCCATTAGTCAACGTTATGATTCAGCGTGACTAAGCTGGTCCTAGATCATTGTCCCAACAGGCCGTTGGTTCCAGTCAAGGTCATGATTTGCGGTTGATCATCTGATCCTAGATCAGTGCCTCTTAACAAATAGAGCACCAGTCAAGCATACAACTCAGAGGGTGAAAGGTTGATCCTAGAGCTGTGCATACCAGGCTATGAACACCAGTTACTGAGAGCATCTCGACTCATCCTAGATCAGTAACCCCCCCCACACCCAAGGCCTCAGGTCAAGAAAGATTCAGAGTCTAAACTGATCCTGGATCAGGCCAGAAGAGCCTCCCCCTCCTCCACCCAGAGCAGGTCCAGGGCCTCAGCCTGCCTCTGTTCTCGCTGGTGGATCCTGCGGAGGCGGAGGATGTACAGCAGAATGGCCAGCAGGACCACCAGGATACAGGCAAAAAACAGGTAGTGGTTGTAGACGAAGGAGGAACGCAGCCAGTTGGAGTGGCCCTGTTTAAACGACTCTGCCTGGAGGTCCCTGTTGGAGAGGAGAGATGGATTAATAACAGACAGACACACAGACAGACACACACAAGAAGTGCCTACTGACCTGAGAGGCAGGAAGCGTGTCTTAAACAGGATGGCTCCCAGGGTCCACTGCACCTCCTTGTCATAGACCAGCTGAGCAGTCTTCAGGCTGGGGTAGTCCTTAGGGAACCTGAAGCCTGAGTGGAGCACCTGGAACATCCAGGCTGACTTAAAACACTGGTACCTGGACAGGGAGAGAGGTGGTTGATGAGGTGAGGTATGCTGAGTATGCACAATATGCATTCCATTTTTATTAGATAGGCATTTCCAGACAGATGGTAATAGATGAATATCTAGTAGACATATGGAGTACAGCGGTAGAGCGGGTAAATGGGTTTACAGATGGTAATAGATGAATATCTATTAGACATATGGAGTACAGCGGTAGAGCGGGTAAATGGCTTTACAGATGGTAATAGATGAATATCTATTAGACATATGGAGTAAAGCGGTGGAGAGGGTAACTGGGTTTACAGATGGTAATAGATGAATATCTATTAGACATATGGAGTACAGCGGTAGAGAGGGTAACTGGGTTTACAGATGGTAATAGATGAATATCTATTAGACATATGGAGTACAGCGGTAGAGCGGGTAACTGGGTTTACAGATGGTAATAGATGAATATCTATTAGACATATGGAGTACAGCGGTAGAGCGGGTAACTGGGTTTACAGATGGTAATAGATGAATATCTATTAGACATATGGAGTAAAGCGGTGGAGAGGGTAACTGGGTTTACAGATGGTAATAGATGAATATCTAGTAGACATATGGAGTACAGCGGTAGAGCGGGTAACTGGGTTTACAGATGGTAATAGATGAATATCTATTAGACATATGGAGTACAGCGGTAGAGCGGCTAACTGGGTTTACAGATGGTAATAGATGAATATCTATTAGACATATGGAGTACAGCGGTAGAGCGGCTAACTGGGTTTACAGATGGTAATAGATGAATATCTATTAGACATATGGAGTACAGCGGTGGAGCGGCTAACTGGGTTTACAGATGGTAATAGATGAATATCTAGTAGACATATGGAGTACAGCGGTAGAGCGGCTAACTGGGTTTACAGATGGTAATAGATGAATATCTAGTAGACATATGGAGTACAGCGGTAGAGCGGGTAACTGGGTTTACAGATGGTAATAGATGAATATCTATTAGACATATGGAGTACAGCGGTGGAGCGGCTAACTGGGTTTACAGACGGTAATAGATGAATATCTAGTAGACATATGGAGTACAGCGGTAGAGCGGGTAACTGGGTTTACAGATGGTAATAGATGAATATCTAGTAGACATATGGAGTACAGCGGTAGAGCGGGTAACTGGGTTTACAGATGGTAATAGATGAATATCTAGTAGACATATGGAGTACAGCGGTAGAGCGGGTAACTGGGTTTACAGATGGTAATAGATGAATATCTAGTAGACATATGGAGTACAGCGGTAGAGCGGGTAACTGGGTTTACAGATGGTAATAGATGAATATCTATTAGACATATGGAGTACAGCGGTAGAGCAGGTAACTGGGTTTACAGATGGTAATAGATGAATATCTAGTAGACATATGGAGTACAGCGGTAGAGCGGCTAACTGGGTTTACAGATGGTAATAGATGAATATCTATTAGACATATGGAGTACAGCGGTAGAGCGGCTAACTGGGTTTACAGATGGTAATAGATGAATATCTAGTAGACATATGGAGTACAGCGGTAGAGCGGCTAACTGGGTTGAAGGGTTTCTTACTTCAGTCTGGAGGAGTCCGCTTGTTTAGAGAACAGCTTGCTGTCTAGACGCTTGGTGAGGGTTGACCACTTAGTGGAACAATAGTCCTGCAGACAGACAGACAGGGGAGAACAGAGTTACCTCCTGGAAAGATCTCTTGGCGATATAAGAGCTTAAAAGACAGCCTGTTCCCAGATCTGTTTGTGCTATCGTTCCAACTCCTCATCATGCCAAACCTGACAAGGAGTGGCGTGACGACACAAACAGACTGGTACAAGGCTAACTTGAAGAGAATGACAAAAAAGTCATTTTCTTTCCTTTCACGAAACCAATATTTTCCCTTAGATTTCTTAGGCAGTGCACAGAAAGGCATCTTCCAAGGATTTTTGTTGTTGAAACCAGACTTTTTAAAAATCGGGAACAAGAGAGCTAGGTGAGGAGAAGCCTAACCTGCCTAGGTAATGACAGAGGAAACCCAGGTCTAGAATATCTGATCATGATAAGTTCTAGAATGATGGGCTGTGGTTACCGTGGCAGCCTTGGAGTACTTGGCGCTGTCGTACGGTCCCCCCATCCTCAGTACATCCTCGGTGCAGTAGAAGAACTCAGAGAAGCCATAGAACTCTGAGTTGCTGTAGTCGATGGGGGCCTGGTACACCCCCCTGGGGGATCCCATGGTGCCGTTGTGGAGACCCAGGAAAGGCCTGACTGCTCCCTGGCACCGCGCCCAGTCCCCCTGCCCTCTCAGGTGGACCGCACGGCCGTCCCGACGCACCACGTCTGATAGGCCGACAGGGAGGCACGGGTCTGCAAGGGGCGTGGCTTCCATCATGCCTGTCTGATCGCCTGTCAGTCTGGAGGACAACCAGGAAGTGACACGAAGGAAGGGATAGTCAGTCGATCAATCAATCATTGAGTTCTCACACTCAAGGTGTTGAGATGAAATTGGAGAATGGTGAGGAATTTAAGAATGTGACCCTCTGTTTATGCAAGTGTGAATGTGTCTGTATATGTGTGTGCCTTTGTGTATGTATGCATGTATGTATGTACGTACGGTGCCTTTGGTAAGTATTCAGACCCCTTGACTTTTTCCACATTTTGTTACATTACAGCCTTATTCTAAAATGTTTTTTTCTTTTTTTAATCCTCAGCAATCTACACACAATACCCCATAATGACAAAGTGAAAACAGGTTTTTAGAAATGTTTGCAAATGTATTAAAAATAAAAAACAGAAATACCTTATTCATATAAAAGTATTCAGACTCTATACTATGAGACTCGAAATTGAGCTCAGGTGCATCATGTTTCCAGTGATCATAATTGAGATGTTTCTACAACTTGATTGGAGTCCACCTGTGGTAAATTAAATTGATTGGACATGATTTGGAAAGGCACACACCTGTCTATATAAGGTCCCACAGTTGACAGTGCATGTCAGAGCAAAAACCAAGCCATGAGGTCGAAGGAATTGCCCGCAGAGCTCCGAGAAAGGATTGTGTCGAGGCACAGATCTGGGGAAGGGCACCAAAAAAATGTCTGCAGCATTGAAGGTCCCCAAAAACACAGTGGCTTCCATCATTCTTAAAATGGAAGAAATTTGGAAACACCAAGACTCTTCCTAGAACTGGCCGCCCGGCCAAACTGAGCAATCGGGGGAGAAAGGCCTTGGTCAGGGAGGTGACCAAGAACTCTAGAGTTCCTCTCTGGAAATGGGAGAACCTTCCAGAAGGACAACCATCTCTGCAGTACTCCACCAATCAGACCTTAATGGCAGACTGGCCAGATGGAAGCCACTCCTCAGTAAAAAGGCACATGACAGCCTGCTTGGAGTTTGCCAAAAGGCACCTAAAGGATTCTCAGACCATGAGAAACAAGATTCTCTGGTCTGATGAAACCAAGATTGAACTCTTTGGCCTGAATGCCAAGGTCACATCTGGAGGAAACCTGGCACCATCCCTACAGTGAAGCATGGTGGTGGCAGCATCATGTTGTGGGGATGTTTTCCAGTGGCAGGGAGACTAGTCAGGATCAAGGAAAAGATGAACAGAGCACAGTACAGAGAGATCCTTAATGAAAACCTGCTCCAGAGCGCTCAGGACCTCAGACGGGGGCAAAGGTTCACCTTCCAAGAGGACAACAAGTGGCGCAGTGGCCTAAGACACCGCATCTCAGTGCAAGAGGAGTCACTGCAGCACCTGGTTCAAATCCAGGCTGCATCATATCCAGCTGTGATTGGGAGTCCCATAGGGCGGCGCACAATTGGCCCAGCGTCGGCCGGGGTAGGCCATCATTGTAAATAAGAATTTGTTCTTAACTGACTTGCCGAGTTAAATAACTGTTAAATAACAGTAAAAACGACCCTAAGCACACAGCCAAGACAACGCAGGAGTGGCTTCAGGACAAGTCTCTGAATGTCCTTGAGTGGCCCGGACTTGAACCTGATCGAACATCTCTGGAGAGACCTGAAAATAGCTGTGCAACAACACTCCCCATCCAACCTGACAGAGCCTGAGAGGATTTGCAGAGAAGAATGAGAGAAACTCCCAAAATACAAATGTGCCACGCTTGTAGAGACATACCCAAGAAGACTCAAGGCTGTAACAAAGTACTGAGTAAAGGGTCTGAATACTTATGTAAATGTCATATGTTTTTTGTTTTTTTACAGTGGTGTAAAAAGTACCCAATTGTCATACTTGAGTAGAAGTAAAGATAACTTAATAGAAAATGACTCAAGTACAAGTTGAGTCAACCAGTAAAATACTACTTGAGTAAAAGTCTAAAAATATTTGGTTTTAAATATACTTAAGTATCAAAAGTAAAAACATAAATCATTTCACATTCCTTATATTACGCATACCAGACGAGCACCATTTTCTTTGTTTAAGGATAGCCAGGGGCACACTCCAACACTCAGACATCATTTACAAACAAAGCATGTGTTTAGGGAGTCCGTCAGATCAGAGGCAGTAGGGAGGACCAGGGATGTTCTCTTGATAAGTGTGTGAATTGGACCATTTTCTAAATGTAATGAGTACTTTTGGGTGTCAGGGAAAATGTTTGGAGTAAAAAGTACATTATTTTCTTTAGAAATGTAGTGAAATAAAAGTGAAAGTAGATAAAAATATAAAAGTAAAGTAGACACCCCAAAAAACTACTTAAGTAGTACTTTAAAGTTCCATTACTTAAGTACTTTACGCCACTGATTTTTTATAACGGTGTATTGTGTGTAGATTGATGAAGAAAAAAAGTCAAGGGGTCTGAATAGGCACTGTATGTATGTATGTATGTATGTATGTATGTATACATACATACATACATACATAGGATAAAGTAGGATAAAGTCATCCTTCTAACCCCCCCCCCCTTAAAAGATTTAGATGCACTATTGTAAGTGGTTGTTCCACTGGATATCATAAGGTGAATGCACCAATTTGTAAGTCGCTCTGGATAAGAGCGTCTGCTAAATGACTTAAATGTAAATGTAAAATGTATGTATGTATGTATGTATGTATGTATGTATGTATGTATGTATGTATGTATGTATGCATGTATGTATGTATGCATGTATGTATGCATGTGTGTGTGTATGTGTGTATATGTATGTATGTATGTATGTATGCATGTATGTGTGTGTGTGTGTGTGTGTGTGTGTCTCGCTCTCTCTGCGTCCGTGTGTGTGTCCCCCTGCCGGTCCTACCTGTTCTTGGTGATGGTGGAGTTGACCAGCTGGTCTTCGTAGCGTTGTCGAGCCATGTTCCCCCCGAAGCCCAGGAATGTGGTGACATATACACGGTAGACGTGCTGCGTGTGCTCTGAATCACAGCCCAGGTTAAACTCTGCCAGCAGGCTCTTACCAGACTCCTCCTGTAGAGAGAGACAGAACCACATACATGACTTCAACCATAAAATCCTGCTCTGGGGTGAAGTTTCCCCTGGGTACCCATCTAAAGTCAGCTTCCCAATTCTAACCTTAACCCTTAGTGCGGAAAATGCTAAACTGGCCCAAGATCAGTAGCAACTTCACCCTACTCCTTGAATAAAAGCTTTGTAAAGATCTTGGCGTTCAATTATTTGCGATAAATGGGAGATTCATAAAGGCACCAAATGGAAGAAAACGCACGGAAACAGGGAAGGACTACCTGAATGTGTCCAATAAGAAATGCTCATGTTCTTTTTTCCGTTACAAAACGTTTCGCTACGGTGTGACCTAATGAATACGACCCTGGTGTGGCGAATCAGGACGCAGACATTATCTCCAATACATGGTGTGGTTTACTAAACCCTAACATGAGGCCTACCAGTATACACAACAGCCAGTCATACCACACAAATAGAATGAGAATGATAGCGCTCAGGTGGATCCTTCCTTACCTGTTCAGGTGAACTGAAGTGGACCGCGCTAGGCACCTCATAGGCTATCTGCAGCGAGGCTCCGCCCATGTCCATGATGCCCACTGTACGCCGCCGGCTAATTGGGTGATGGTTCTGTGACCCTGTAGTGACCTCCACCATTGCATCATCTTCTAGGAAAATGGAGAATTGAGTGTCAGGTCAACGATGGGTAACCGGTCAAATGTAGGTACGTACGTAAAAGGTATGAATGATCAACTTACATTTTTTACCCAGTCGGTTCAAAAGGAAAATGCATGTCCATATACACAAACCCCGGCATCACACTTTGGCAAACAAGCAATCAGATGCTGTCGAATCTGGTTCATCATCATAATTAGCTGGTCGGATTCAGTCTTTTACGATTATCATGTCACACTGCGCAATGTTACCAAATAAAAATCTTTATCATCCTGGCCAGATTTTACAACTTACTTCAGTTCTGTATTTGATCTGTGCATGTGAGAGAAGTGAGTTAGTAAAAAGTGAAAGGGAGAACCGGGACGAAAGTAACACAGCTTTTTTCCTAATTACTCAGAGATCGATAGAGCTAGAGACACCATATTTTATGACACACAACTTATACATGTCCTCTACCATTAGCAACTGTAATAGCACTTCTAGGGTAAATTAGTTTAAATGAAATAGACAGAGAACACAGAACTAAAGCAACGTTACTTTTGTACCTGCCAACAGGGAGGGAGTAACACAGCTTTGGGACGGAAATAACAGTTGGTGAGAAGTGCACAATATCTACAGTATCTCCATGTTCCTAGTTTGTAATGCTCGTTACTTTCAACAAATGTACCGTCAGCCATCATTTCATGTTTGTGTCGATTTGAATAAATAATGCAATAGGTTCGTAATATATGAAAATTAACCAACCACAATATTAAAAATGGGACTAAAATGGATCACATAATAGCTATATTAACCATCCTTTTCTCATCTCACTTTAATGGTACGTAGTAGGAGTTGTTGTTCACAATAATCAGTGACTATTCATGATTAGCTCTACCAATCAGGTGCGCTGCAGCTGTCCTTGTCATGCGCGCTTCTCGTGTCTTGATAGAATAAACGACTTCATTCTCTTCACAAACGGCAAAATCATCATGCTCATCACATTTCCATGGCTTGAGAGAAGGTAACTGACCACCAGAATATATATAAGATATATATTTTTAACCATTAACCTGCCGAAAAAAGTTTGTGAAAAGCTGATCTGTCAAGTCAATTGATTAAGGCAGAATTGTAATGATGTCATATCATTTTCAAACATTCCGTCACATGTTAACGTTTTACTGACATTATAAAAGCAATATGAACTAGAGGGAGATGAGACAATGGCCTGTGCTTAGAAGTTGATTTTATTTTATTCCAGGTCATCAGTTTACATTGTGTTACTTTCGTCCCACCCTTCTTTCCTGTAACTTCTCCCAGGCTAATACCCAAGACTAGCTAGCATGATACTTGGAACCTATGCTGTCATTTAATCACTAGATTGGTGAAGAAAAATAAATATGTTTGGAACCTTAAAACCCCTAAACAACTCCACAGCCGGAAAACACTTCCGGGTCTGTATTTTTTAACGTCACTCAAAACCACTTTTTGTTAATAACTCGGCGACACATGTTCAGACTGGGCTGTTTTTTTGCAGGGAGATCATCCTCTGCATTGGGAACGTGCTGACTTCACTACGTCGTTCTAGCTTCTGTATTATCTGAGCAAATGGGTGCGTTACTTTCGCCCTGGCTCTCCCCCTATGCATCTTAGAAATACTTTTCACATACAAACTTTATATGTCCGAACTCAGAATCATATTGGCTTCCCCAAAATAACATGGTCGCTGTGGTAGAATGTTTATTTTGATTGATAAATGCTGAAAATGGCCATCAGGTAGCCTGATTTCAGATGTGTCCATGTAAACAGGATTATCAGGAAAACCGTTCTTCTTACAGTGCATGTAGGCTAAACGTTTAGATCAAACCATTATATTAACCTGAACATTCACAATAATCCTATTGTGTGCATACTCAGTGCCGGCCGTGTTCCTATTGGTCAGTCACCGGGATCGGCTCGTAACACCAGCCACACTATACGATAAAGGCAAATCAATTCTGACACTGCTACAACTTTGTCAGAGCCTACGACCGCACGTGGCGTTACTTACTAGACCCGGTCACACTAAATGAGCCAAGACGGCCGATAATCGTTTACGACCTAAGAATTTGCCCACGACGTGGACATTTTGTTTGGGATGGCAAAATCGTGGCATAACATAGCTAAAATCGTCATCTGCGAAGGCCTTAACCGAGCCTTGAGACATGGGTATAGCCGCCATGTACGGCATCTAACGCCCTGTAAAATGGTGGCTACCGATATGTTTCAGGCCTACATCTAAGCCATAACTCTATAGAAAATCCAGCCTCATCCTTTGCAGTGGACATACAAGCGACATCATCAACGAAGCCATAACCTCGCACTCACCGTACTCCGCATGGTCAAAGCGTCCCAACACAAAGTTAATACCAATCCATGCATACACACCTGCGGGCAGAAAGGCAGTGTTAACATTAACGCCACAAAGCACACACAGAGGACAGGTGCAGTATATTAGTTCAATTAGACCATTTGGCCTTTTTTCACACCAATATATACACATTCAGCAGACACTTTTATCAAAAGCCACTTAGTCGAGCATGGATACAGTTTATGTATGGGTGATCCCAGGAATCGATCAGTGTCTAGGTATAACTGTACCATATTCCCATCAGGCTCACAGCTCTCTGTCTCACCTTCCTGTTTCCCAGAGATCACCTCTGCATGGGAGCTGGAGAACAGGAAGTCAAACTCCACTGGAACATCTCTTACCAGGTCCTCCAGGATAGCAGCCTGCTGACTGGGGGGGGGGGGGGGGCATGGGGAGAAATAAACACACTTTTTAAACCGCTGTTAGAGATGTATAACTCAATGCCCCAAACCTCCCACAGATCTCTAGGGGGGAATCCTGTGCTTGACCCCCAGCTGACCCTTGAACCCTGACAAAGTGGAGGTGGAGGGCTGAGGCCTACCTCTCAGGCAGCAGTCTCATGCCAGCAGTACAGAGGATATAGAGGGGAGTCTCCTTGTGTTTCTTCCTGGGGACATGGGTGGCAGCGAAGGAAAGGAGGGGATGGAGGTAGTCACTGGCCTTGGCTGGGCTCAGCGCCATAGTGGAAATACCTGGAGAGGAAAGGGGAGAAAGGAAGGAGAGAGAAAGAGAGAGAAGCGAGAGAGGTTAGTGATAGCTGAGTTGAGGATGAGGTAGTGGCCTTAGCTGGGGTGTAACCGGGCAGATGTACTATTTCTCTGTAAATTCTACTGTTCATTTAGTGGGAACAAAGCAGCTGCTAACTGCTTAGCAATCGCGGTCCTACTCAGTCCCAGTGTGTTCAGGTATCAGGCCAATAGGGGGTAATGGAAAGAATGTTGAGATAAGGAGCAGGTTGAGGACATGTGTACGTGTGGCCTGACAACATGGGAAAACAGGTAGAAACCCTCCACACTGTGTGACAACAACTAACTTCCTCTGGGGTGCCACGCCCCTACATGGTGAACATGTAGGTAACTCCCAAAATAAAGGAAACACTTGAGTAAATGAAGGACACAAAGTATACCGAAAGCAGGTGCTTCCACCCAAGTGTGGTTCCTGAGTTCATTAAGCAATTAACATCCCATCATGCTTAGGGTCATGTAGAAAAACACCCAGTTGCTCATCATTTTGGCTACTATGGCTAGAACAAGAGGATCTCAGGGACATTGAAAGAGGGGTCCCAAAGGAGCTTAGTGGGTTTAAAGTGTGTGTGTGTTCAGATCTCAACCCAATTGAACACTTACGGGAGATTCCTGGGCTGCACCTGAGACAGCGTTTTCCACCACCACCAACAACATCAACTGAAGGGATTTCTAATGGAAGACCCCTCCAGCAGAGTTCCAGACACAGATTGTAGAATCTGTTCTAACAGTTGTAACGGCTCAACGCCCTACTAAGACACTTTCTGCTGGCGTTTCCTGTATTTTGTCAGTTACCGGTAACTACTGTATCTTAGCTCTCTCTGTACCAGAGGTGAAGAGGTCGAGGGGCATCTGACAGAGTAAAGACGACGTGTTTCTGCTGTGATGTGGCAACGGCAGTGGTGAGGATAACATCCTTTTCTCCTGGTCATTCAACAGTTACGTTGTTCTCTGCTGTTGTTATTGTAGCCCCCCCCCACCCACACTCTTTCCTCGCCTAACCCTCCTCACCAGGTTTGATCTTCTTGACCACAGGGTGGCGGTCGTGGTCCCTCATCTGCCTGATGTCCAGCAGGGTGTGGAGGTTTCCATGGTGGGGGGGCCAGTAGTACACATACACCCTGGAGCCGCTGCTGCCGCAGTCCACCACGATCCCGTAGTTTAGAGCTGCGTTGGTGACATCCGTAGCCTCCATGGTCTCCACAGATGAAAGGTATCTAGGGGTGATAGCGGGAGATGGCGAGAGAAACATGTTAGACACCATACACTATGAATGCAGAGTCTGGGTTGACTTAGTAGTAGCACAGTGCAAACACTTTGCCTGGTGTGTTTGTTTGTGTGTGTGTGTGTGTGTGTGTGTGTGTGTGTGTGTGTGTGTGTGTGTGTGTGTGTGTGTGTGTGTGTGTGTGTGTGTGTGTGTGTGTGTGTGTGTGCGCCTGTTTGTCTCTCGCTCTCATTCTGTCTGTCCGTTCATCTGACGTCTCACTCACTTGTTGACGTGTCCCCTGTGGCGCTGGGGCCCCCAGAGCTCAGTCTGGTAGACCCCCAGGAAAACCAGGGCAGAGCAGGTGAGGAACACCAGGAAGAAGGCCCTTTGCCTGGGCACACAGCCCAGAGACAGCAAGGACACACTGCAGTACCAGGAGGCTGGCAGGCATGAGAAAGTGATCCTGGAGGAGGAGGGGAGGTTTTCATTACTATCATAGATATAACCTACTACAACATAACGCATGGACACGCGCAGTTATTACATTACTAGTTCTGTATAACATAACACTGTGGTAACATTTCAAACAATCATAAACATTACACCTCTTCACCTAAACACGTGCTGAAGTTCACATCCTGCCATCAGGTCAATACAGCCGTCCAGTTAGTGTGTGTTGCCTCGTGGTCCTTCTGAAGAACAACCAGTTTGTGGTCCAGACGTTGTCCTTTGAGACCACTATTATACCAGTGTGCCGATTCACTTTTTGTTCTATTTTTTTATCCTCTCTGATCCACCACCTGGGAAGAGTGTTTATGGACACACCACCCCTGGTCCAGCTCTAGACACACCACCCCTGGTCCAGCTCCAGACACACCACCCCTGGTCCAGCTCCAGACACACCACCCCTGGTCCAGCTCCAGACACACCACCCCTGGTCCAGCTCCAGACACACCACCCCTGGTCCAGCTCCAGACACACCACCCCTGGTCCAGCTCCAGACACACCACCCCTGGTCCAGCTCCAGACACACCACCCCTGGGCCAGCTCCAGACACACCACCCCTGGGCCAGCTCTAGACACACCACCCCTGGTCCAGCTCTAGACACACCACCCCTGGTCCAGCTCTAGACATATCTCTGTATTTCGATGGATGGTTATCCTACGCGGTTAGAGATTCGAGCTAGATTGGCTAATAACACAACCCACAAATAGAAAGTGTGTGTTACCTTGCCATATGTCCAAGCAGCAAGACCTAGCAGCAGAGTTAGCTGGCTGTCACCTCCTCATGGTTGGGAACGTACTACGTGGACCCAGGTGTTGCTTTCCCCTGGTGATCTGGAGAGAAGGACACAGAGATTGTCAAGTCGGAAGAAAAGTCAGTCACCACGTATCCCTTGCAGTTAGTTGTGGACATGAAACATAGGTAGCTAGGCCTATCATTTGTAAATTACAGAGGCACCAAGGAACAGCCAACTAGCTAGATGTGTTGAGTTCAAGCGGTGTCAACACGAATAGATACAGTACATGCATGTGCAATAGAAACGCACCCTCCTACCTCTGCCCAGACTGGTCTCATAGACTAAACATAACATAGCAAACGAAAATCCAGGCCACTCAAATTAGTATGATATGTTACGTTTGGTATGGTTACATAAGGAAAGAATTAGAGTGTGGTTGGTCAGGGTGGGCGTAGAACGCGAACTTCTATAGCAACCCAAAGGTTGCGCGTTCGAATCTTATCACGGACAACTTTAGCCTCTATGAATACGTGAGAGGTAGACTCCTTTCTCGTCGTTAACACGTAGGCTCACTTTTTGTGAACAATCCCATCACAAGTCAGAATGTTGAAAAAATTCATTTGAATGTACATTACCTGATTTATACTTATGTAGAAGGTAATCTGAGGCAGAATATGTACAAAGTAGTGTTATTAACTGGATATCATAAGGTGAATGCACCAATTTGTAAGTCGCTCTGGATAAGAGCGTCTGCTAAATGACTTAAATGTAAATGTAAATGTAAAATTAACTAGACTTTCAGTACGCTGGTCTGTATATCAGTTAGTATTTTCAATGCAGATGCAATTCGCACGCAACTTGCACAAAATGTCAGCAATGGCCGAGTTTAACCGAAGCACAGACCGAATGTTGTCCCACGCAATCAGCTGGCAAATTTCACAAGCACTTCCAGCTGATTGTGAGGGAATGTGCTTTGGTCTATAATGTTTGGTTACATTCGGCTATTGTTTACATATGGTGCATCACGTGAAATGCGTCAGGAGATGGAAAATACACATGACAGAACCTACCAGTGACGCAAAAACTTAGGTAAACAATTGTATTTTATTTAACAATACTTTACTGTGTACATTTGATCCCCACTACTTCCCGGCAAAAGGGCAGCACCGACAACCTGTAAAGTAACCTCAAATACATTTTTTTAATCAACATTCTGGCTTGTAGAGACTATGGAGTCTTTTTTACAGTGACTTCTTTCAAACTGATTATCCATGGAGTAACCATGGCAACAGTTTGATGTTTAGGCAACTTTGCAACTACTTTGCATGTTAGCTAACCCTTCTACTTACCATTTAACTTTACGCCTAACCCTAACTTCTAGCCTTGCTAACGTTAGCCACCTAGCTAACGAATTGCAATTCGTAACATATCATACGAATTGGATGATGGGCATCCACACATTAATACATACATACCATATTTTACTTCCCCGCCGTGTTACGTCTACCCCTGAGTCCAGGTTGCTCTGCCAACTAGTTCATCTATTATTTAAACAGTGTTTTACGTTATGTAAGACGTATTACTTGCCAGTAAATTGTTAGCTCTACAAGCTAAACTAATCTCAATTCACCCACTGACTGCAATTTAACAAAGAATGAATATGTGGCCTATGCAGAGAATTTGTATTGACATAGCGATTTGGATTGACTAAAACTAGAACAACAATACTGATAACTAACCGGCTTCCGGTGAATGCTACAGCTGTAGCCAGGTGGCTAGATATAGCCATACACTGTGACATTGTCACCGTTCCATACTCACTTTGATACAAATTAACGCTGGCCGTCACGTCATACCAGTCGTTTTAATCACGGTGGATCCTACCCCTTAATCACAGATTAACAACAAAAATAAATTTTCTTCGAACGAGATTAATCCTCACCCAGGAAAATAAAATAAAAAGCTTTAAATCCATCAGATGACGTAGCTTCCGGTAGCCGACGTGGCCACGTCACAGAACACGTCGCTGTCCAATGTGCTGAATGATGCCCCCGTGTGGTGCGTGCGATTTGTACAATCATGTTTGACCAAGGCATATTGATATTGGTCCGTTTAAAATCTATAGCTGTTATGTATCTTTTGATGTATATTATTTATCTGCATACATTTACATTCTTGCATCGCTTCCATTGCATGCACTGCATGCACAGTGAGCCTGGCATGCATCATTTCACGCAGTAATTTCACAGTAGACAGAACAGTGACGACCTTCGAAGCCAATGTTGGGGGCACATTTTAATATAACTAAACCCTATGCGCAATAAGCGCTGATGCATGTCATTTGAATCAAATGATTGACCTTGATGGTGATTACACATACCCTGGGTTCGGAAACTCACTACAGTAAAACATGTGACTGCTGTGGTTACGAAAATGGAGCTTATAAAAGTGTCACTGCCCCTTTGGTCTATTCCCGCCTTATTTTATGAATAATTACACGGTAAATCAGCCAATCGCTGGGATTCATTCCATATTTCATTAGGATTGACTGGTGAAATACACAATCATGTAACCGTTTCCGGCGTGACTCACTGACAAGCCCTCTCCAGTCCGCCAAGTGCATTATTCCCCTTGCCGACTTTAGCCTCCCCTTGAGCCACAGTGTCGGTCTGGTGGGGCCCGTCATCCGCTGGAGCTACCCTCGACAACCCTTAAGAGATTGGCGGCGAAAGTGTCGACTTTGAGAAGAGGAGACACCGAGGAATAACCGCGCAACTTGGACTTTACTATATCGTCTCTGCATGGAAGCGAATGGTTTCGTGTCCAGGCGGGTGGACACACCAAGCGTCGATGCCGGGGTTACTGCTGGAGCTGCAGGGGCAGACATTCGATGGCTCGGCGGGAGGATTTTGGATGCTACGGAGGGGTTTGTTGGTGGTTTGTCACCGCCACGGATAACAGCGGAACCGGACTTTACTGCGGTGTTGCAACTTCGAGCAGTCCCAGAGCCCACGGTGGCTGCTACGGAGACCGAAATAGACTACGAGGGGCTCCCCCAGGGTGTAGCCACCAGTACACACATGTTAGCCGGCGCCGTGGCTGGCATCATGGAACACTGCCTAATGTATCCCATCGACTGTGTTAAGGTAAAAGAACAAAGTTTAAATAAAAAAACGAATTACTTAATGACAAAGTCAACATGAAAAATTAGCCTTTAGCCAGGCGCTTGATTGCTATTGTGTAGCTAAGCTTGTAACGCCAGTTACCGGTGTCTGGGGCTGACTTAGCTGTTCACAATTATTCCAGAATGGAAAGAGGGGAGGAATAGTTAGCTAACTAATTATGTAGATACATCACGTCTGCACACAAGTGTTGCTAAAATAACACATATACACATTCCCCAGTGACATGTACGTTGTCAGAGGAGGCACCATCAGTTGTTTAAATTGCTAACTAAATTAGTTATGTTTGTTAGCAAATCGTGTTATTCAGAATCTCAGCCGTTGTTGACATAAATTCCGTTGGTAGGCCCAAGCCTGAGCTCGAGTAGGTTGCCAACTAGCGAAGGTGAAAGTGACATGTCGCAAAATAATGATCTAGGCTGCTCGTTTTATTTTTCAATGTAGTCGTACTTTTAAACCAAGGTTAATCATTACCCGCGTTAGCTAACTTCCTAATGTTAGCTGACCGACAGCGCGCTAGCACACGACAGGAGCCAGCCAGGTTACGTCACAAATATGTATATTGAGAAGTGTGTAATGAAACGTTAGCTACCTAACCAAGTATCACACGAAGTGCTCTTATGTACCTATGTAGGGCCTAGTTAGTTGTACACACTTGCCTCACACTGTATACATCCCTAGTCTCCCAACTATAATGCATTGAAGCTTGTCTATCTAACTATATGACACAGGTTTGTTTTAGAGCAGCAACACTAGCTACCTTAAAGGCACATACAGTTGTTATGGTTGTCATCAAATCCATATTTGTAGCGAGCTAAGCTAGGTCACTGCATAATCACCACTTTGTTTCATAATCCTCGAGGAGAAGTGAAAGTATTTGGGTAGTGTTGGTTAAAGTGTATGTTGGTCACAAGGCCCTGGATTGGAGATACTCAATAGACTCCTCTGTCTACTCACTGATGTCAGTTGGGCTGATGTTGTTGCACATGATTAGAAGCTTTTACTTGAGTTATTACTGTCTTGTTTTGCACACTTTGTACAAAATAATAAAATGCAGTACTACAGGATATTTCTTAACGTAGCTCTTTATTAGCTAGCTATAACTGGCATGTACACGTATCGCCAACCAGGATCAACCTGACCATCACCTAACCATTTGGGTGGTCTTAACCAATCATAGCACAGTATGATATGGCGGTAAAATGCATCCAATTACAATTCAGTATGTTTACACATATGAATATTACAATTACCACTGGAGGGTTCACTGAAACAGAACTGCAGATAAATATAGCTATTTTATAGAATGGATACCATTGATTCTCAACTCAACATGGAGTTTTGGTTCATCCTATGCATATTTGCATAGCTAGGTTGTGTATCTGAACTTTGTCCAGCCACTGACTGATCCAACTAGTTTGAGTTTAAACAGGGTTTGGCACCTGTTGGCTGTCCTCACCCCTGACCTCTCACCACCTGGACAGATTAATAGGTTGTAGGGTGAGAATGAGAACCTCAGCTGAACACCTATAACCTCTGTTACCTTATAATCCTGCCCCATACTATCATGATACACACACACCCTTTGGTCTAGAATACCTAGTGTTTTCAGAAAGAACAGGAAGTAGCCAGCCAAATAGAAAAAGTTGTTGCTACTTTGGTGGCCTCTGGTATTGTACATTCTAATGCTAGATTGTATTTTCAACCAGCATCTGTCATGAAATAACTCTTGTTTTTTATGGTGTTAGTTTCATCAGCTGCTGTACAATATGATATAAAACACAGGGAAACAAAATATTTTGACTGCACTGGCCCTTTAATAAAGAATCCTGTAAGAGTCTGACTTCCACGGGCTTCAAGCTTCCACCCCTGTCCTATACAACCATGGTACACCCATACATACCCTTTAGTCTAGAATACCCCTGTCCTGTACAACCATGGTACACCCATACATACCCTTTAGTCTAGAATACCCCTGTCCTATACAACCATGGTACACCCATACATACCCTTTAGTCTTGAATACCCCTGTCCTGTACAACCATGGTACACCCATACATACCCTTTAGTCTAGAATACCCCTGTCCTGTACAACCATGGTACACCCATACATACCCTTTAGTCTAGAATACCCCTGTCCTATACAACCATGGTACACCCATACATACCCTTTAGTCTAGAATACCCCTGTCCTATACAACCGTGGTACACCCATACATACCCTTTAGTCTAGAATACCCCTGTCCTATACAACCGTGGTACACCCATACATACCCTTTAGTCTAGAATACCCCTGTCCTATACAACCATGGTACACCCATACATACCCTTTAGTCTAGAATACCCCTGTCCTGTACAACCGTGGTACACCCATACATACCCTTTAGTCTAGAATACCCCTGTCCTGTACACCCATACATACCATTTGGTCTAGAATACCCCTGTCCTGTACAACCATGGTACACCCATACATACCCTTTAGTCTAGAATACCCCTGTCCTGTACAACGATGGTACACTCATACATACCCTTTGGTCTAGAATACCCCTGTCCTATACAACCATGGTACACCCATACATACCCTTTGGTCTAGAATACCCCTGTCCTGTACAACCATGGTACACCCATACATACCCTTTGGTCTAGAATACCCCTGTCCTGTACAACCATGGTACACCCATACATACCCTTTGGTCTAGAATACCCCTGTCCTGTACAACCATGGTACACCCATACATACCCTTTGGTCTAGAATACCCCTGTCCTGTACACCCATGGTACACCCATATATACCCTTTGGTCTAGAATACCCCTGTCCTGTACAACCATGGTACACCCATACATACCCTTTGGTCTAGAATACCCCTGTCCTGTACAACCATGGTACACCCATACATACCCTTTGGTCTAGAATACCCCCGTCCTGTACAACCATGGTACACCCATACATACCCTTTGGTCTAGAATACCACTGTCCCATACTACCACTGTGTACCGTGGTCTCTGCCTTTGTAGCCCCCCCCCCCCCCCTTTGGCTTATTCCACATTTTGTTTTGTTACAGACTGAATTCAAAATTGATTTAATTATTTTATTCTCACCCATCTACACACAATAGCCCATGTTGACAAAGTGAAACATGTTCTTAGAAATGTTTGCAAATTTATTGAAAATGAAATGCATAAATATCTAATTTACATAAGTATTCACACCCTGAGTCAATAAATGTTAGAATGACCTTTGGCTGTAATTATAGCTGTGTGTCTTTCTTGGTAAGTCTCTAAGAGCATGTATTATAAAAAAAAAAATCCAGCTCAGTCAAGTTGGTTGTTTATCATTGCTAGACAGCCATTTTCAAGACTTGCTGTAAATTTTCAAGATTACTTTTAAGTGAACTGTAACTAGGCCACTCAGGAAAAAAAAAAGTATCATCTTGGTAAGCAACTCCAGTGTAGATTTGGCCTTGTGTTTTAGGTTATTGTCCTGCTGAAAGGTGAATTTGTCTTCCAGTGTCTGTTGGAAAGCAGACTGAACTGGGTTTTCCTATAGGTTTTTTCTTGTGCTTAGCTCTATTCAGCTTTAGTTTTATCCCCCCCAAAAACACCCTATTCCTTGCCGATAACAAGCATACCCATAACATGAGGTAGCCACCACCATGCTTGAAAATATTAAGTGGTACTCAGTGCGGGATGTGTTGTGATGGATTTGCCCCAAACTTAACGCTTTATATTATGGACACACAGTTAATTTCATTGCCACATTTTTTTGTAGTTTTACTTTAGTGCCTTATTGTAAACAGGATGCATGTTTTGGATTATTTTTAATTCTGTACAGGCATCGTTCTTTTCACTCTGTCATTTAGGTTAGTATTGTGGAGTAACAACAAGTTTGTTGATCCATCTTCAGTTTTCTTCTATTACAACCGTTAAACTCTGCACCTGTTTTAAAGTCACCGTTGGCCTCATGGTTAAATCCCTGAGCGGTTTCCTTTGTCTCCGGCAACTGAGAAGGAAGTATCTTTGTAGTGACTGGGTGTATTGATACACCATCCAAATTATAATTAATAACTTCACCATGCTCAAAGGGATATTCAATGTCTGCTTTTTTTTTTACCCATCTACAAATAGGTGCCCTTCTTTGCGAGGCATTGGAAAACCTCCCTGGTCTTTGTAGTTGAATCAGAGAATTGAATTTCACTGCTTGACTGAGGGACCTTACAATTACCTGTATGTGTGGGGTACAGAGACTAGGTAGTATTTCAGAAATCACATTAAACACTATTATTGCACGTGGTTTAAGTCCATGTAACTTTATTATGTGACTTAAGCACATGTTTACTCCTTAACGTATTGTGTCTTGCCATAACAAAGGGTCTGAATACTTACTGACTTGACATTTCAGCATTTCATTTTTGAGTCATTTGTAAACTTTTCAAAAATATTTCCACTTTTACATTATGGGATATTGTGTGTAGGCCAGTGACACAAAATCAAAATTTGAATCCAATTTAAGTTGAGGCTGTAGTACAACAAAATGTGGAAATAGTCAAGGGGTGTGAATACTGTCTGAAGGCAAGGCACTGTATTTTCACTGTTCTGACCTTTTCAGAATCAATCTTGACTGTTGCACACTTTCCTGTCACTCATTTACTAGGGAAATGTCTCAAGTCATTGGGTTGTTGTGAGGCTGATAATGGTGGTCATGGGCTAGTTAGAGACTACTGCTTCCTCATTTGATCTGGTTTATTTTCCTAGCCCGGAGTCATGCCTTGTTGAAACGGTGCTCTGACAGACGTCACTCGTGGTTAAATAAAGGAACTTGCGTTGGCGCTCCTTCCTTCCTCTCTCTCGCTGTTTCCTCCATAGATTTTCAAAATAACAATTTCCTCGTTGCTGCTGGGACCTTTTACAAGGTGTGTCACTGTCTTTCTGTGTCTCAAATGGCAGCGTATTCCTTTTGTAGTGCCATAGGGCTCTGGTCAAAAGTAGTGCAGTATTCAGGGTACAGGGTGCTGTAACACTGGCCTGTGGGTGCCATTTAGGACACACTCACCCTGTTCTGAGCTGAGGAGCAGTTTCTCTCCACTGCCCGCCCGTTTTGTTCCTGTTGAATACGACCCAGGACTTCTAAAGGGCCTGCCCTTTAGCTAGAAGACAGGTCTGGCCTGTTATCTAGCTTGGCACCGTACCAGTTGGCCTGTGGGTGCTAAACTGCCGGCCTGTGTGTGCTGTAACGCCGGTTGACCTGAGCCTGGCATCATCGGTGTAGTTGCATGATTTCCAGTTAGACCCATTCAGCTACAGTACAGAAACTATTTCAGAAAACTGCCAATAGAGAGATACTGTAATGCACTTCCAGTTTGAGGCATGATCACACTAGACCTTTAAGTGATTAAGAATCATTCTTGGTATGAATTAATGGACGATGCTAGTAGCTTCTAAATGTGGTATTGGATCTGATAAGACCGTTTTATATTGAGGTCACTGTGACAGCGAAGAGGAATGGCAGTTGCCAAGCCATGATGATCAAAGCTCCAAAACACTTGACAGCAAAACATGACGATGAGCGTTATAACAACCATGACGATGAGCGTTATAACAACCATGACGACGAGCGTTATAACAACCATGACGACGAGCGTTATAACAACCATGAGCTCTTGAGTTGAGTATAAACCAACAGGAAGTGTCAGTGGCAGCCACGACAACCGTGACTTTCCTCACAAGACGACCGTGACTTTCCTCACAAGACGACCGTGACTTTCCTCACAAGACGACCGTGACTTTCCTCACAAGACGACCGTGACTTTCCTCACAAGACGACCGTGACTTTCCTCACAAGACGACCGTGACTTTCCTCACAAGACGACCGTGACTTTCCTCACAAGACGAGGCCAAATATAGTTTTTGTTGCATCCCAAATGGCACCATATTCCTTCTATAGTGCTCTACTTGACCAAGGCCCTTCCAGTAGGTCTCCAGTCAGAGGTAGTGAAATATAGGCTATGCAACAGGGTGACATTTGGGATACAACCTTTCTCATACAGGAGAGATGACCACTAATATGTTGAGCTGGTTTCCCCATCCTGTGTACTGTACTCTGGTGTCACGCGGTTGCTGCTCGGGCTGTGGCCTGACTGGGCTGCACATCTAGGACTTCTCAATATAATGGAGAGACGAGAGAGACGAGGACGGGAAAGAGAGGGCAAGAAATAATTCAGAAAGGGGGGACTTTCCCAGGGGATTCAGCTGTGTTAGGTTAACCCCTATCCTTTCATTTCCCCCTGAAGCTGGACTCTCAGGTGTCTGTCTATACCATGGTAATGCTAAGTCTGGTCAAATGAACGTTATGCAACCGGGTGCATTCTGATGTTTCCATTTCCTGAAGAGGAGAGGAGTGGGGGATGAAAGTGTACCATTGTTGCTGTAGACTCAACGCAAACATAGCACGTGTGTGTGTGTGTGTGTGTGTGTGTGCACTGCAACTTCCGCAGGGCGTAGATGGCGCCGCATGTGAAAACGAACAGGGCAGTAAAATGGAAATAAACATGGTAGTACATGTGATTGTGTAGAGATGGTGTTGACTGTTAGCTCCGTGTTTCTAGTAACATGGGTTGGAGGGGGATGCCAAGGACAGACTGGTGTTGAGGTCTATCTAACACTGTTGTATTGGTTGTGAGAATTGGTGAGGTGCAGAAATGGCCTTTAAAATGTAAGGCCTGGGCTATCTGTCGTTCCAAAAAAACAACACTTGAAACCACTTTAGAAACATTGGAAGTTCGGGCAGTCTTTTAGAGCCTTGTGTAAAAAAAAAAATATATATATATATGACAACAAAACACTGTTTCTCCACATTCATTCTGACTTTCCGTTTCCCAGAAGTGTGTGTAGTCATGAGTGGGAATTTCCATCCCTGCTCTCCAGACGTCATTTCCCCACCCTTCTGTCTTGGTGACCTCTGTGGTTGGATAAAGGAGGCTGTGTCGAGTAGAATATTCTCAGAAGTTTGGTTATTGCTCCATCCTTCCTACACAGAGCATTATTCTGTTGTGACACAGTGACTGGTGCCCTGTTGACAGAGGAAGGGTGGAACCCAGTAGCTTCAGGCCTATTTATTATCTCTTGGCATTGTGATGCGTCTACCTACCTAGCTGACTTTGAGCCAGTAAACACGAACATACTGTTAGGCTATACAGAGAAACGTCTACTGTATTGGACCTGGTGAACTGCACTGTGACTGCACTCTTACTTTTCACATATCAGTTGACCCACTAATTAGCTGAACTTTGAAAGAGTTGATTGACCATGCATTGATGCCCTTTCCTCTCGTTTCTCCCGCCCCCTCTTCTACATTCTTTCTGTCCCTCTCCTCCCCCCTTTATCCCTCCTTGTCTTGTCTTCCCTCTCTCTCTCCAGACGCGGATGCAGAGCCTGCAGCCCGAGCCGGGGGCGCGTTACCGTAACGTGATGGACGCGCTACGTCAGATCGTGCGTACCGAGGGGGTGTGGCGACCTGTGAGGGGACTGAATGTCATGGCGATAGGGGCGGGGCCAGCCCATGCTCTGTACTTTGCCTGTTATGAGAAACTCAAGTTCTCACTCAGCAACGTGGTCCACCCGGGAGCGAACAGCCACTTTGCTAATGGTACGGTGTTACAGCCACACATTCACTGGGACATTGACATGTGCATACATACTGTACCTTAGCGCTATTAGCAATGTTGCTAATTTGACCAACGGTCACTGAGAGACCGACAGATTAAGGAAAAGTATGAGGGAAAGTTGCAGCATCCACTGCTGTGTGTTTTTGGCTTACTGTACTGGTAACCATAACCATCTCTCTATCCTCTCTGCTGTCTCTTTCTAACAGGAATGGCAGGCTGCATGGCCACTGTACTCCATGATGCAATCATGAACCCAGCAGAAGGTAAAACTCTGTGTGTGCGTACTTTGTGTGTG
Organism: Salvelinus namaycush; assembly: GCF_016432855.1. Taxonomy (NCBI): domain Eukaryota; kingdom Metazoa; phylum Chordata; class Actinopteri; order Salmoniformes; family Salmonidae; genus Salvelinus; species Salvelinus namaycush. The sequence goes on from NC_052345.1 coordinate 2,964,532, forward strand.
TGTGTGTGTGTGTGTGTGTGCGTGCATACTTTGTGCGAGCATACTTTGTGTGTGCGTGCATGCATACTTTGTGTGTGTGCGTGCATACTTTGTGTGTGTGTGCGTGCATGCATACTTTGTGTGTATGCGTGCATACTTTGTGTGTATGCGTGCATACTGTGTGTGTGTGTGCGTGCATACTGTGTGTGTGTGCGTGCATACTGTGTGTGTGTGCGTGCATACTTTGTGTGTGTGCGTGCATACTTTGTGTGTGTGCGTGCATACTTTGTGTGTGTGTGCATACTTTGTGTGTGTGTGCGTGCATACTTTGTGTGTGTGTGCGTGCATACTTTGTGTGTGTGTGCGTGCATACTTTGTGTGTGTATGCGTGCATACTTTGTGTGTGGGTGCGTGCATACTTTGTGTGTGGGTACGTGCATACTTTGTGTGTGTGGGTGCGTGCATACTTTGTGTGTGTGGGTGCGTGCATACTTTGTGTGTGTGGGTGCGTGCATACTTTGTGTGTGTGGGTGCGTGCATACTTTGTGTGTGTGTGTGTGCATACTTTGTGTGTGTGTGTGTGCATACTTTGTGTATGTGCTTACTTTGTGTGCGTGCGTGCGTACTTTGTATGTGTGTGTTTGTGCGTACTTTGTATGTGTGTTTGTGCGTACTGTGTGTGTGCGTACTGTTTGTGTACAGGGGTCGGGTTAACGCAGGATTCTTTGTTTTTCATGCAGAAAAGGGAAGATAAAATGCTAAATAAATATCTTGCTGCGTTTTGCAAACGCAGATCTAAATTGCTTATTGTAAATTCTGCTCCAGATCATGAATATAAAAGGAGTGGTTTCATGCTGCAGCTGCACTTCTCCGCTCTGATGAAATAATATATCGTCTCTTGTCATTGGATCACCAGACAGCGCTCTGATGAAATAATATATCGTCTCTTGTCATTGGATCACCAGACAGCGCTCTGATGAAATAATATATCGTCTCTTGTCATTGGATCACCAGACAGCGCTCTGACTCATGTGTAGGATACCATTCTCCGGTCATTTCCTCAGGTGTCATTTTTCTCCGGTAGAAAGTTAAAATGCAAGATTAACTTTAAGCAAAACCTTTTGAAATGTAGCTGCTACATTCTTTCACTAGCTAGATTTCCCTCCAACTGGCGACACATTTTCATGTGAATATTCTAAAATCTGCATAAAAACAATAGGCACATTTTCCCACCAGAGATGTTTCCATCAAACTGACTTGTTGCGGATTAAAGGCTGTGCCTGATTACGTAGTGTACATAAATTACTTTTGCAGTTAAAAAAATACAAGTTCAAATGGGTTTCCATCGCATTTTCAACTCTACTGATGGTTTTGTCAAAACCATTGTGTCGTTACATTGCGAGTGTGTCCACTCTGGTCTTGGCACGTCCGTTCCAGCTGGCAGATACAGGGTGGGTAGAGCGGGCCCTGTTACCAGGCCTGGGCCCGACGGGTCCTGACATTAGGGTTAGGGCCGGGGTACGGGCAAGGCTCGGGGATCATTAAATCTATCACTAACATTTTGATGTTTGAAGTGGCTTTGTAGGCTATGCCTTGAATTGAGCCTTGTAGCTATGCATTGAAGTGGCTTGTATGCAATGCCTTGAAGTGGCTTGTAGTCTATGCATTGAGGCCGAGATGCTTAACATGTTTATGCTTAATTGCGTTCAATTCACACCTGTGGAGATCCGGGCAGTCTTATTTTGCTGACAATCACGCAGCTACAAAATGTGGTGCATGACCGCCACACAACGCCCTAATGTTGACATGCTCAGTGTTATTCCCTTCTTTTGAGTTTCTCTCCATCTTATTTTCTTTGTCTATCTTGATCTGTGTGTTTCTCACCCCTCTTTGTATCCACATCTTCTCTATCCATGTCTTTCCTATTCATCTCTCACCCTCTATCATGGTGTTTTCTCCCTCTTGGCGTTGTGACTTGCTTGGGTGCGCTATACGCGTGTCAGTAAGACTGTTACCCTCTACATCGACACGTGTGCCTACCAACGAGCTACTGGTGATTGTGTGTGCCGGATCCTGCTGAGACCAGAACCCACACCTTCCTCCTCGTTCCTAACACTATCATTCACATACGGTGCTACCTACCTACTTCTCAAATATGTTTCCCAGAATCAGCTCTAACCAGCACCAACCGCAACACTCAGAGTTGAATACTACTGTCCATTACAGGCAGAAGACCATAGATTGGATCTTGTCACATTTTCCAACCAAGGGTTTTAACACCCGGTGCGTGTGGCCTAAGACTCAAGGACTTTACACCGGTGTCCCTGTGGAAAAGCATGTAGAGGGCCAGAGACTCAGTATTAGAGCTCAGAACTCTCAGTAGATTAGAGGCAGAGAATCAGTATTAGCAGGCCAGATATTCAGTATTAGAGGCAGAGACTCAGATTTTAGCAGGCCAGGTCCTCCCGTATTAGAGACCCGAGTCGCAGTATTCAGAGACCAGAGCCTCAGTATTTAATGCCAGAGACTCAGTATATAGAGCCAGCATTATAATAATTCATACTCTGTGCCAATAACATGCTCTCCTGTTCTGTGGGTCGCTACATGACCGCCATATATTAATGCCCCCCAACCATACTGTGCCACAGAGCCTGTTGGCTAGACCTGGAAGCTGATTCCAATCAGCTGGTTCTCAATAGATGCCTCGCTACGCCGGACTGGAGTATTCCCCTGGTAGCAAGCACAACAGAAGTTTCCCTGATCATGTGATTCGTGCCGCAGGACAAAACTGCATGCTTATTTATTAATGGTGTCTTGATGCCCTGAATTCTTACTGATCCGGTCACACCATAGATTTCAGCAAGGGAAACCGTCTCCTGTACCCTGGTTATAAGCTTAACTATGTTGGTTGTGAGGTTTGGGAAGGACTATTATGGTAGGTAAGGGGTGGATGGTAGGGGGTATTTCATTGGGGTGGTAAGGGTATGTGGCCATATTGGGACAAATTGACAGTTTGTCTGCATTACCAATCATGACACGAGTTGGCAATTTGATAAAGATTATATTAGCTATTCTATAACTTTGGGGTGCAATCGTCTTAAATAGGGTTTAGATCACAGGAGAAGAGAGAAGAGAGAATCCTAACGTACTGCTGTGTCTGTGGCCATAGGAGTTTATGGCCCTGGTCAACATGTAGTGCACTATTATGGAATAAGGAGTGCCACTTTGGGACATCCATGCGTGAAGTGGAGCACTAGTGTTGATTGTCAACAACTTCATCACACAGAAGAAAACCACCATTACACGAACACACAGATTAACTTCCTGTATAACTTTACCCTTCCTTGTATCTGAAAAATATGTCATCTATTTTTTAAACGATAATAAGACTAAATGTTTAATGTCAGTATCTGTTTGTTCACAGAAAAAAGTTTTGAACAACTAATCTCAAAGTTTGTTGGAACAGTCGGTGTACTCTCGTTTACGAACACACATTCCACACGTGGTATGATATGTGTACATTGGTGCCTGTTAAGCTGGGAGAGTTGTCTGTGTGATATGGTGTAGTGGTGGCGAGGGGTGGACAATTAGGGGAGGGTGTCTACACACACATATGAAACATGAGGACAGCGTGTTTCATCACCATCAACTTGCTCTATTCAAGTATAATACTTTACAAGATGCTTTTTATCAATATTCAAATAGAAAAAATGGGTAGCAGCTATTTCTGTGTGGGGGGGGGGTACCTGTCTTACACCTGTCCATCTCAATTTATGCGGCTCTAAAGGGCTTTTTCCCTACTGGTGCCGAACAGAGCCGATCCAGACCAAGCTGTACTGGGCTGGCCTTGTTAGGCCATCCACCGATTGTTTGCTGTAATGAAAATCATGGCTTCTGCCTTAGTATACACTGTATCACTGAAAACCTGTTCTGTCTCGATTTGAAAATATGACACGCCACGAATGACCTTACTCTTTTCTACTTTTGTGTATTGGAATCACCTTCCACCTGTTCTTTTGGATGTTGTACACTACGGTTCAAATGTTACACAGTACCGTTTCAAGAAGTTTGGGGTCACTGTAGAAATGTCCTTGGTTTTTTGAAAGAAAAGCATATTTGTATTGTCTCATTAAAATAACATCAAAATGATCAGAAATACAGTTTGATACACATATGTTAGCATGTGTTGTAAATGACTATTGTAGCTTGGAAACAGCAGATTTTTTATGTGACTATTTTACATAGGCGTCTAGAGGCCACATTACAGCGAAACTATCACTCCTGTGTTCCGAATGGCATGTTGTGTTACTAACCCAAGTTTATCTTTTAAAGGCTAATTGATCATTAGAAAACCTCTTTTGCAGTTATTCGTTAGAACAGCTGAAACTGTTGTGCTGAATATACAGAAGTCAATTCAACTGTCCTTCTTTAGGACATTGGAGAATCTGGAGCACTCTAGCATTTGTGAGTTCGATTTACAGGCTCAAAATGGCCCGAACAAATAACTTCTTCTGAAACTCGTCAGTCTATTCTTGTTCTGAGAAATGAAGGCTATTTCCATGCGAGAGTTCCAAGAAACTGAGATCTTCGTACAACACGCTTGTGTACGTACTCCCCTATCACAGAACTGCGCAACTGGCCCTAACCAGAATAGAAAAAGGAGTGGAGAGGCCCCGGTGCACAATCTGCACACGAGGACGCAGTACATTAGAGTGTCTATGAGAAATACGCCTCATAAGTCCTCAATTGCAGCTTCATTAAATAGTACCCGCAAAACACCAGTCTCACACACAGTGAAGAGGCGACATCCGGGATCGCTGAAGCCTTCTAGGCAGAGTTTCCTCTGCCATGTGTCTGTGTTCTTTGCCCTATGTAGATATTCATTATCTGTAATCTTCCGTTTCCACCAAATATCCATTTGTACCAACATTAACAATGTCTACACTGCATTTCCGATCGATTTGATGTTATTTTAATGGACAAAAAAATGTGCTTTCTTTCAAAACAAGGACATTTCTAAGTGACCCCAAACTTTTAACACGGTAATTTATATACAACTAATATTCTAGGAATACATCCTGGTGTTTTTAGAAAATTTCTCATGTGGTTTTTGATGATGAGACACATATTAATCTTAAGTTTAGAGTGTGTGACAGTGTTGCTCAAGCCATTCCTCTGGAGGTACTGGGTTTTTTGTTTCTAGCCAACACTAATCAAACCTCAATTCTATCAGGATTTGTTAGCGCCTGCTGCGTCACTCTGGGTGTTTTCTGGCTTCAGCACCTTGAATGTGCTAGTGTTGGGGGTAGAACAAAAACATGCAATCCCCTGAGATCCCTAGGAAATGTGATTGAGGATATACTGACTGGTGTCTGGAACTGGGGTTGCACCCTTTTCAACAGGGTGTGGCAAAACTCCATTACTTACTCTGAAATTCTAAGGTTTTCCAGAACTCCTGGTTGGAGGAGGTCCGGATTTCCTGCATCCCTTCATGATTCAGGACACTCCATCCCCGGTTTCCTGCGTATACCCTTCATGATTCAGGGCCATCATCCCCGGTGAATTTCCTGCTATTTCCCTTATGATTCAGTGGAACTCATTCCACCTGGTGATTGTCCTGCGTATACCCCTTATGATTCCTAGGGACTCATCCAACCGGGATTCCTGCGAATTCCCCTTTCATTATTCAGGGACATCTCCAACCGCGGAATTTCCTGCGTATGACCCTATGATTCAGGGACCATACCAACCGGGATTTCCTGCTATACCCTTATGATTCAGGGACACATCCAACCGGGATTTCCTGCGTATACCCTTATGAGTCAGGGACCATCCAACCGGGATTTCCTGCGTATACCCTTATGATTCAGGGACACATCCAACCGGATTTCCTGCGTATACCCTTATGATTCAGGACACCAACCGGTTTCCTGCTATACCTTATGATTAAGGACTCATCCACTCGGATTTCCTGCTATACCTTATGATTCAGGACTCATCCAACCGGGATTTCCTGGAAAACCTGGGAATTTGGGGAAAGTAACCGGTATTTTACAACCCTTTACAAACCTCTAACCATTCTGAGAAAAGCTAATGTCTTTATTACATGACCAGTTAGTTACAGTAACAGAACAAGCTAATGTCTTTATTACATGACCATTTAGTTTACAGTAACAGAACAGCTATGTCTTTATTACATGACCAGTTGTTACAGTAACAGACAACAAAGCTCATGTCTTTATTACATATGACCAGTTAGTTACAGTAACAGAACAAGCTACTGTCTTTATTACATGACCATTAGTTACAGTAAACAGAACAAGCTAATGTCTTTATTACATGACCAGTTATTACAGTAACAGAACAAGCTAATGTCTATTACATGACCAGTTAGTTTACAGTACAGAACAACTAATGTCTTTATTACATGACCAGTTTAGTTACAGTAACAGAACAAGCTAATGTCTTTATTACATGACCAGTTAGTTACAGTAACAGAACAACCTAATGTCTTTATTACATGACCAGTTAGTTACAGTACAGAACAAGCTAATGTTTTATTACATGACCATTAGTTACAGTAACAAACAAGCTAATGTCCTTTATTACATGACCAGTTAGGTTACAGTAACAGACACAAGCTAATGTCTTTATTACATGACCAGTTAGTTACAGTAACAGAACAACCTAATGTCTTTATTACATGACCAGTTAGTTACAGTAACAGAACAAGCTCAATGTCCTTTATTACATGACCAGTTAGTTACAGTAACAGAACAAGCCTAATGTCTTTATTACATGACCAGTTAGTTACAGTAACAGAACAACCTAATGTCTTTATTATGACCAGTAGTTACAGTAACAGAACAAGCTACATGTCTTTATTACATGACCAGTTAGTTTACAGTAACAGAACAAGCTCAATGTCTTTATTACATGACCATGTTAGTTACAGTAACAGAACAGCTCAATGTCTTTATTACATGACCAGTTTAGTTACAGTAACAGAACAAGCTAATGTCTTTATTACATGACCAGTTAGTTACAGTAACAGAACAAGCTCATGTCTTTATTACATGACCAGTTTAGTTACAGTAACAGAACAAGCTAATGTCTTTATTACATGACCATTTAGTTACAGTAACAGAACAAGCTAATGTCTTTATTACATGACCAGTTAGTTACAGTACACAACAAGCTAATGTCTTTATTACATGACCAGTTAGTTACAACGTAACAGAACAACCTAATGTCTTTATTACATGACCAGTTAGTTAACAGTAACAGAACAACTAATGTCTTTATTACATACAGTAGTTACAAGTAACAGAACAACTAATGTCTTTATTACATGACCATTAGTTACAGTAACAGAACAGCTAATGTCTTTATTACATGACCAGTTAGTTACAGTAACAGAACAGCTAATGTCTTTATTACATGACCAGTTAGTTACAGTAACAGAACAAGCTAATGTCTTTATTACATGACCAGTTAGTTACAGTAACAGAACAACTAATGTCTTTATTACATGACCAGTTAGTTACAGTACAGAACAAGCTAATGTCTTTATTACATGACCATTTAGTTACAGTAACAGAACAGCTAATGTCTTTATTACATGACCAGTTAGTTACAGTAACAGAACAAGCTAATGTCTTTATTACATGACCAGTTAGTTACAGTACAGAACAAGCTAATGTCTTTATTACATGACCAGGTTAGTTTACAGTAACAGAACAACTATGTCTTTATTACATGACGCATTAGTTCAGTAACAGAACAAGCTAATGTTCTTTATTACATGACCAGTTAGTTACAGTAACAGAACAAGCTAATGTCTTTATTACATGACCAGTTTAGTTACAGTACAGAACAAGCTAATGTCTTTATTACATGACTTAGTTACAGTAACGAACACCTAATGTCTTTATTACATGACCAGTTAGTTACAAGTAACAGAACAAGCTAATGTCTTTATTACATGACCAGTTAGTTACAGTAACAGAACACCTAATGTCTTTATTACATGACAGTTATTTCAGTAACAGAACAACCTAATGTCTTTATTACATGACCATTTATTACAGTACAGAACAACCTAATGTCTTTATTACATGACCAGTTAGTTTACAGTAACGAACAAGCTAATGTCTTTATTACATGACCAGTTATTACAGTAACAGAACAACCTAATGTCTTTATAACATGACGTTAGTTACAGTAACAGAACAACCTAATGTCTTTATTACATGACCAGTTAGTTACAGTAACAGAACAACGCTAATGTCTTTATTACATGACCAGTTAGTTACAGTAACAGAACAGCTAAATGTCTTTATTACATGACCAGTTAGTTACAGTACCAGAACAGCTAATGTCTTTATTACATGACCAGTTAGTTACAGTACAGAAACAAGCTAATGTCTTTATTACATGACCAGTTAGTTACAGTAACAGAACAAGCTAATGTCTTTATTACATGACCAGTTAGTTTACAGTAACAGAACAAGCTAATGTCTTTATTACATTACCCAGTTAGTTACAGTAACAGAAAACGCAATGTCTTTAATTACATACCGAGCTTAGTTACAGTAACAGAACAAGCTCATGTCTTTATTACATGACCAGTTAGTTACAGTAACGAACAAGCTAATGTCTTTATTACATGAACCATTTAGTTTACAGTAACAGAACAAGCTATGTCTTTATTACATGACAAAAAAAAGAATTAGTTAAAGGGGTAACAGCAACAGCCCAGTTATACATGACCGTGTTACCCAGACACAGGAGACAGGCTATGTCTATTGCATACCCGGTCAGTACACCTATGTCTTATTACAATGCCAGTTGCACTTATGGCATCAGTACCTAGGTCTTTTCAGTTGGCTAAGACAATGACCCAGTATAGGTTAAAGTAACAGAACAAGCTCATGTCTTTATTACTGACCTTAGTTATCGTAACAGAACAAGCTAATGTCTTTATTAACCATGACCAGTTAGTTACAGTAACAGAACAAGCTAATGTCTTTATTACATGACCATTTTAGTTACAGAACAGACCAAGTAATGTCTTTATTACATGACCAGTTAGTTACAGTAACAGAACAACTAATGTCTTTATTACATGACCAGTTAGTTACAGTAAAGAACACACTAATTCTTTATTACATGACCTTAGTTACAGTAAACAGAACAACCTAAGTCTTTATTACATGACCAGTTATTACAGTAACAGAACAACCTAATGTCTTTATTACATGACCGTTAGTTACAGTACAGAACAACCTATGTCTTTATTACAGTGACCCAGTTAGTTCAGTAACAGAACAAGCTAATTTCTTATTACACATGACCAGTTAGTTACCGTAACAGAACAAGCTATGTCTTTATTACATGACCAGTTAGTTACATTAACAGAACAAGCTAATTTCTTATTACATGACCAGTTAGTTACAGTAACAACAGCTCAATGTCTTTATTACATGCACAGTTAGTTACAGTAACAGAACAACCTAATGTCTTTATTACAGACCAGTTAGTTAAGTAACAACAAGCTATGTCTTTATTACATGACCAGTTAGTTACAGTAACAGAACAAGCTAATGTCTTTATTACATGACCAGTTAGTTACAGTAACAGAACAACCTACTGTCTTTATTACATACCGTTAGTTACAGTACACAGAACACCTAATGTCTTTATTCTGACATTAGTACAGTAACAGAACAAGCTAATTGTCTTTATTACATGACCAGTTTAGTTACAGTAACAGAAACAACCTAATGTCTTTATTACTGACCATGTTATTTACAGTAACAACAAGCTAATGTCTTTATTACATGACCTTAGTTACAGTAACAGAACAAGCTAATGTCTTTATTACATGACCAGTTAGTTACAGTAACAGAACAAGCTAATGTCTTTATTACATATCCAGTTAGTTACAGTAACAGAACAACCTAATGTCTTATTACATGACCAGTTAGTTACAGTAACAGAACAACCTATGTCTTTATTACATGACCAGTTAGTTACAGTAACAGAACAACCTAATGTCTTTATTACATGACAGTTAGTTACAGTAACAGAACAAGCTCAATGTCTTTATACATGACCAGTTAGTTACAGTAACAGAACACGCTAATGTCTTTATTACATGACCAGTTAGTTACAGTAACAGAACAAGCTAATGTCTTTATTACATGACCAGTTAGTTACAGCAGTAACAGAACAAGCTAATGTCTTTATACATGACCAGTTAGTTACAGTAACAGAACAAACTAATGTCTTTATTACATGACCAGTTAGTTACAGTAACAGAACAACCTAATGTCTTTATTACATGACCCAGTTAGTTACAGTAACAGAACAAACCTAATGTCTTATACATGACCAGTTAGTTACAGTACAGAACACATATGTCTTTTTACATGACCAGTTAGTTACAGTAACAGAACAAGCTAATGTCTTTTACATGACCAGTTAGTTACAGTAACAGAACAAGCTAATGTCTTTATTACATGACCAGTTAGTTACAGTAACAGAACAACCATATTCTTTATTACATGACCAGTTAGTTACAGTAACAGAACAAGCTATGTCTTTATTACATGACCAGTTAGTTACAGTAACAGAACAAGTCTAATTTCTTTATTACATGACCAGTTAGTTACAGTAACAGAAACACCTAATGTCTTTATTACATGACAGTTAGTTACAGTAACAGAACAAGCCTAATGTCTTTATTACATGACCAGTTAGTTACAGTACAGAACAACCTAATGTCTTTATTACATGACCAGTTAGTTACAGTAACAGAACAAGCTAATGTCTTTATTACATGACCAGTTTAGTTACAGTACAGAACAACCTAAGTCTTTATTACATGACTCAGTTAGTACAGTACAGAACAAGCTAATGTCTTTATTACATGCACAGTTAGTTACAGTAACAGAACAAGCTAATGTCTTTATTACATGACCAGTTAGTTACAGTAACAGAACAAGCTAATGTCTTTATTACATGACCAGTTAGTTACAGTAACAGAACACCTAATGTCTTATTACACTGACCAGTTACGTTACAGTAACAGAACTCATGTCTTTATTACATGACCAGTTAGTTACAGTAAAAGAACAACCTAATGTCTTTATTACATGACCAGTTAGTTACAGTAACAGAACAAGCTAATGTCTTTATTACATGACCAGATTAGTTACAGTACAGAACAGCTATGTCTTTATTACTGACCAGTTAGTTACAGTAACAGAACAAGCTAATGTCTTATTACATGACCAGTTGTTACAGTAACAGAACAAGCTATGTCTTTATTACATGACCAGTTTAGTTACAGTAACAGAACAACCTACTGTCTTTATTACATGACCAGTTAGTTACAGTAACAGAACAACCTAATGTCTTATTACAGACAGTTGTTACAGTATACAGAACAAGCTACATGTCTTTATTACATGACCAGTTAGTTACAGTAACAGAACAAGCTAATGTCCCTTTATTACATGACCAGTTAGTTTACAGTAACAGAACAACTAATGTCTTATTACTGAACCGTTAGTTACAGTAACAGAACAAGCTACTCTTTATTACATGACCAGTAGTTACAGTAACAGAACAAGCTAATGTCTTTATTACAGACCAGTTAGTTACAGTAACAGACAAGCTAATGTTTTATTACATGACCAGTTATTACTAACAGAACAAGCTAGTCTTTATTACATGACCAGTTAGTTACAGTACAGAACAAGCTAATGTCTTTATTACATGACCAGTTAGTTACAGTAACAGAACAAGCTATGTCTTTATTACATGACCATTAGTTACAGTAACAGAACAACTAATGTCTTTATTACATGACCAGTTAGTTACAGTAACAGAACACCTAATTCTTTATACATGACCATTATTACAGTACGACGCTAATGTCTTTATTACAATGACCAGTTAAGTTACAGTAACACAAGCTAATGTCTTTATTACATGACGAGTTAGTTACAGTAACAAACAGCCTATGTCTTTATTACATGACCAGTTAGTTACAGTAACAGAACACCCTAATGTCTTTATTACATGACCAGTTAGTTACAGTAAACAGAACAAGCTAATGTCTTTATTACATGACCAGTTAGTTACAGTAACAGAACAACTAATGTTCTTTATTACATGACCAGTTAGTTACAGTAACAGAACAACCTAAGTGTCTTTATTACATGACCAGTTAGTTACAGTAAAGAACAAGCTAATGTCTTTATTACATGACCAGTTAGTTACAGTAACAGAACAAGCTAATGTCTTTATTACAAATGACCAGTTAGTTACAGTAACAGAACAAGCTCATGTCTTTATTACATGAACGTTAGTTACAGTAACAGAACAACTCTAATGTCTTTATTACATGACCAGTTAGTTACAGTAACAGAACAAGCTAATATCTTTATACATGACCGTTAGTTACAGTAACAGACAACTAATGTTTTTTATTAAATGACCAGTTAGTTACAGTAACAGAACAACCTAATGTCTTTATACATGACTTTATTACATAACGAACAACTAATGTCTTTATTACATCCAGTTAGTTACAGTAACAGAACAAAGCTCATGTCTTTATTACATGACCAGTTAGTTACAGTAACAGAACAAGCTAATGTCTTTATTACATGACCAGTTAGTTACAGTAACAGAACAAGCCTATGTTCTTTATTACATGACAGTAGTACAGTAACACAGAACAAGCTAATGCTTTATACATGACCAGTTAGTTACAGTAACAGAACAAGCTCATGTCTTTATTACATGACCAGTTAGTTACAGTAACAGAACAAGCAATGTCTTTATTACATGACAGTTAGTTACAGTAACAGAACAAGCTCAATGTCTTATTACATGACCAGTTAGTTTCAGTAACATAACAAGCTAATGTCTTTATTACATGACCATTTAGTTACAGAACAGAACAAGCTAATGTCTTTATTACATGACCAGTTAGTTACAGTAAACAGAACAAGCTAATGTCTTTATTACATGACCAGTTAGTTACAGTAACAGAACAAGCTAATGTCTTTATTACATGACCAGTTAGGTTACAGTAACAGAACAACCTAATGTCTTTATCTACATGACCAGTTAGTTACAGTAACAGAACAGCTCATGTCTTTATTACATGACCAGTTAGTTACAGTAACAGAACAAGCTAATGTCTTTATACATGACCAGTTAGTTACAGTAAACAGACAAGCCTAAGTCTTTATTACATGACCAGTTAGTTACAGTAACAGAACAAGCTCATGTCTTATTACATGACCAGTTAGTTACAGTAACAGAACAAGCTAATGTCTTTATTCATGACCAGTTAGTTACAGTAAAGAACAGTATGTCTTTATTACATGACCAGTTAGTTACAGTAACAGAACAAGCTAATGTCTTTATTACATGACATTAGTTACAGTAACAGAACAACTATGTCTTTATACATGACCAGTTAGTTACAGTAACAGAACAAGCTCATGTCTTTTTATTACATGACCAGTTAGTTACGTACAGACACAAGCTATGTCTTTATTACATGACCAGTTAGTTACAGTAACAGAACAAGCTAATGTCTTTATTACATGACCAGTTAGTTTACAGTAACAGAACAAGCTCATGTCTTTATTACATGACCAGTTAGTTACAGTAACAGAAACAACTAATGTCTTTATTACATGACCACTTACTTACAGTAACAGAACAGTCATGTCTTTATTACATGACCAGTTAGTTACAGTAAACAGAACAAGCTAATGTCTTATTACATGACCAGTTATTGACAGTAACAGAACAAGTGTGTCTTTATTACATGACCAGTTATTACAGTAACAGAACAAGCTAATGTCTTTATTACATGACCAGTTAGTTACAGTACGAACACAGCTAATTCTTTATTACATGACCAGTTGAGTTACAGTAACAGAACAAGTAATGTCTTTATTACATGACCAGTTAGTTACAGTAACAGAACAACCTAATGTCTTTATTACATGACCGTTAGTTACAGTAAAGAACAAGCTCATGTCTTTTATTACATGACCAGTTAGTTTCAGTAACAGAACAAGCTAATGTCTTTATTACATGACCAGTTAGTTTACAGTTAACAGAACAAGCTATGTCTTTATTACATGACCAGTTAGTTAAAGTAACAGAACAAGCTAATGTCTTTATTATCATGACCAGTTAGTTACAGTAACAGAACAACCTATGTCTTTACATGATTAACATAACAGACAACTAATGTCTTATTACATGACCAGTTAGTTACAGTAACAGAACAAGCTCATGTCTTTATTACATGACCAGTTAGTTACAGTAACAGAACAAGCTAAGTCTTTATTACAATACCAGTTAGTTACAGTAACAGAACAAGCTAATGTCTTTATTACATGACCAGTTATTAAGTACATGACAACTAATGTCTTTATACATGAACCAGAGTTAGTTACAGTAACAGAACAACCTATGTCTTTATTTACATGACCAGTTAGTTACAGTAACAGAACAGCTAATGTCTTTATTACATGACCAGTTAGTTTACAGTAACAGAACAAACCTAATGTCTTTATTACATGACAGTTAGTTACAGTAATCAGAACAAGCTAATGTCTTTATTACATGACCAGTTTAGTACAGTAACAGAACAAGCTATGTCTTTATTACATAACCACTTAGTTACAGTAACAGAACAAGCTAATGTCTTTATTAATGACCAGTTGAGTTACAGTAACAGAAAAGCTATGTCTTTATTACAGACCATATAGTTACAGTACAGACAAGCTAATGTCTTTATTACATGACCATTATTTACAGTACAAGAACTAAGCTAATGTCTTTATTACATGACCAGTTAGTTACAGTAACAGAACAACCTATGTCTTTATTACATGACCAGTTAGTTACAGTAACAGAAACAAGCTAATGTCCTTTTATTACATGACCAAGTTTGTTACACTGTAACAGAACCTAATGTCTTTATTACATGACCAGTTAGTTACAGTAACAGAACAAGCTACATGTCTTTATTACATGACCAGTTAGTTACAGTAACAGAACAAGCCATGGTCTTTATTTCATGGACCAGTTAGTTACGGCATAGTAACAGAACAAGAACTGTCTTTATTACATGACCAGTTAGTACAGTAAACAGAACAAGCTAATGTCTTTAGTACATGACCAGTTAGTTACAGTAACAGAACAACTAATGTCTTTATTACATGACCAGTTAGTTACAGTAACAGAACAAGCTACATGTCTCTTATTACATGACCCAGTTTAGTGTACTTGTAGTTTTTTTGTAACTTGAGAACACTCTAATGTCTTTATTACATGGACCATTAGTTACAGTAACAGAACAAGCTTAATGTTCCTTATTTACATGACCAGTTAGTTACAGAACAGAAACAAGCAATGTCTTTTATTACATGTACCAGTTTAGTTACAGTAACAGCTACAAGTCTTGTATCGAAGTTAGATAGCACTGAGCCTGGATAATGTTCTCAAGTTAACCTAAGAATAAACACACGCACAACAACGCTAATGTCTTTATTACATGACATTAGTGTTAATAAGCAGTTACAAGACAGAACACCTCATGTCTTATGTACACATTGACCGTGTGCTTTAGTTACATAACAGAGCACATAGCATTACATTGTCTTTACATTATGCTGTACCAGTTATTACAGCTATGACCTAGAACAATCTAATGTCTTTATTACATACCTAAGCTTGTCCAGTTACGTAACAGAACAAGCTCTCTGTGGCCTTGTATACACTCGACCTAGTGAACTTATAATCTACAGTTAACAGAAGCGTGCCCATAATTTCTTTATTTTACTGACCAGTCCTAAGTGTATATTAACGTGATACAAACACCGCTCATGTCTTTATTACATCGCACCAGATGTGAGAATTACATACAGTGTTATACGGAGAACACCTCCTAACTCTTGTACATTATGTTAAATAGCTACCTGGACGGATTCCTCATACAATAAGTACCCACCATCGTAACACGCAAAGTGTAAGCTCTGTGTTCTGTTTCACATTTATACTGCGCATTAAGCCAACATGTTACAGTTTTGATGCGTATCCTCGTAATACCATAAACCCCACAGGCGTATGATAAGGTCTTTAATTCTAACCATTGTCCCAGTTTAGTTTCCCAAGTACAACGAGACCACACCTACAATATGGTCCTTTATGTACATGTCTGCCAGATTTAGTTTACGTCAAAATCAGAACATAGCTCATATCTTCCGTATTACACTGACCAGTATGAGTTGACAGTGTCACGATTGTACATAGCCCTTGCCTAATGTCATGTATACTGGACCAGTTAGTTACTCAACAGAACAAGCTATGTCTTGTTTTATGTTACAGCACAGTTGTTAACGACGTGTCAACAAGACTATCGTTCTTTATCATATCTGTGACCAGTTAGTTACAGTAACAGAAAACCACACACACATACTTTATTACATGACCAGTTAGTTACAGTAACAGAAACAGCTCTGTCTTTATACATGACCAGTTAGTTACAGTAACAGAACAACCTAATGTCTTTATTACATGACCAGTTAGTTACAGTAACAGAACAAGCTAATGTCTTTATTACATGACCAGTTAGTTACAGTAACAGAACAAGCTCATGTCAAGGTGCTTGGTTTGGTGTAGAGGTATTTTGTTTCATCTGTGTCTGATATATTTAAATTGAGACTATATGACTGTTTACTTTACAATATACCAGGTTCCTGGTTCTATATAGTGGAAGTCCTGAGCTGAATGTATGGTTTACTTCTACACGTTCTATTGTAGTGATTTCTCTGGGAGCTGAAACACAAAGCTATTCTCCATTGTTTTTACTCTGATGTTGTATCTTAAGTGTTGTGGTGCTGTACTAGAGACTCTAGTGTAATTCACATTTAGCGGAACTATAAAAAGTCACCACAATGCTTTCATTGCATGGACACTTACCCACACCGTTTGTTGTGCGCCGGCATAACAGATACGACATAGACAAATTGTTAAACGAGCGGCCCAT